>NC_135232.1:723507510-723813251 GCF_051348905.1 Ranitomeya variabilis
ACAGGGGTAACGAAAAATACCAAACATACAACCCCCCCATAGAATATAATACAGCCCACCTCCCCATAGAATATAATGTAGCCCCATCAAAGAGTATGATACAATCCTCCCTCATAAAATCTAATACAGCCCCCCATAGAATATAATGTAGCCCCCCATGGAATATAATACAGTCCACCTCCCCATAGAATATAATGTAGCCCCCATAGAATATAATGCAGCCCCCCATAGTATGTAACACAGCCTTCCCCATAGAATATAATGCACCCCCCATAGTATATAACACAGCCTCCCCCATAAAAGATAACGTATAATGTACCCACCTTAGTATACAACACAGCCCACATAGTATACAGCACAGCCCGCATAGTATACAGCACTGCCCGCAAAGTATACAGCGCAGCCTCATAGTATACAGAACAGCCTCATAGTATACAGCGCAGCCTTATAGTATACAGAACAGCCTCATAGTATACAGCGCAGCCTCGTAGTATACAGCGCAGCCTCATAGTATACAGCGCAGCCTCATAGTATACAGCGCAGCCTCATAGTATACAGCGCAGCCTCATAGTATACAGCGCAGCCTCATAGTATACAGCGCAGCCTCATAGTATACAGCGCAGCCTCATTGTATACAGCGCAGCCTCATTGTATACAGCGCAGCCTCATAGTATACAGCGCAGCCTCATGGTATACAGCACACAGCCTCATGGTATACAGCACTGCCTCATAGTATACAGCGTGCCTCATAGTATACAGCGCAGCCTCATGGTATACAGCACACAGCCTCATGGTATACAGCACACAGCCTCATGGTATACAGTGCAGCCTCATAGTATACAGCACACTGCCTCATAGTATACAGCGCAGCTCTCCCCCCCAGAATGGCCCCACAGTCCAGTACTCACTGTTATAGAGTAAAAAAAAAACAACAACACAGCACACTCCTCACCTCTCCTCGTACCCGCGCTGCTTCCAGTTCCTGCTCCTGCCGGCACACAGTGAGTGCACGGCAGTGTCTGTCAGAGGCAGAGGGGAGGATGATGGGAGAGGGAGCATCAGCTGACGCTCTCTCCTCCATCATTGCTTTGAACTGTACCGGCAGACGCCGGTATAGTTAAATGCGGCGGGGGAGTCAGCGCTGGCGGCAGGCGGGCCCCCTGCCTCACAGGGGCCCCATAGCAGCTGCGTGATGTGCCGCTAGCTGGGGACCCCTGGGGGAGCGAGGACCTAGGCAGCTGCCTGCCCCTAAAGGTACCGTCACATTAAGCGACGCTGCAGCGATAGCGACAGCGATGCCGATCGCTGCAGCGTCGCTGTTTGGTCGCTGGAGAGCTGTCACACAGACCGCTCTCCAGCGACCAACGATGCCGAGGTCCCCGGGTAACCAGGGTAACCAGGGTAAGCATCGGGTTGCTAAGCGCAGGGCCGCGCTTAGTAACCCGATGTTTACCCTGGTTACCAGCGTAAAAGTTAAAAAAACAAACACTACATACTCACCAGCGCGTCCCCCAGCCTCTGCTTCCTGACACTGACTGAGCTCCGGCCCTAACAGCACAGCGGTGACGTCACCGCTGTGCTTTCACTTTCAGTTTAGGGCCGGCGCTCAGTAAGTGTCAGGAAGCAGAGGCTGGGGGACGCGCAGGTGAGCATGTACTGTTTGTTTTTTTAACTTTTACGCTTGTAACCAGGGTAAACATCGGGTTACTAAGCGCGGCCCTGCGCTTAGTAACCCGATGTTTACCCTGGTTACCAGTGTAAAATATCGCTGGTATCCTTGCTTTTGCTGTCAAACACGGCGATACACGGCGACCTAGCGACCAAATAAAGTGCAGACCTTCTAGCAGCGACCAGCAATTTCACAGCGGGATCCAGATCGCTGCTGCGTGTCAAATACAGCGATATCGCTATCCAGGTCGCTGCAAAGTCACAGATCGCTAGCGATATCGCCTAGTGTGACGGTACCTTAACACTGGCCCTGCCTGCAGGGGCCCCCTGGAGCCTCCGGGCCCCTGTGCAGCTGCACAGGTTGAACAGGCGGTATATCTGCCCATGCCCCAGAGCTCCCCTATACACAGTATAATGGGCCAGCAGTGTGCGATTTGCACACTTAGTCATGTACCCACGAGCCGCTCTCCTTAATGCTCTCAATGATCAATGAAAAACAGAGAAGCAGAAGAGAAGCTCGTTGTCACAGGACCATAAGTATGAAAATCGCATATGAGTGAAGTGTCCATGTGACGACTACTGGAACCTGCAGAGCTGAATCCTGACATTGCAGACTTCTGAATTCTCACAACTCATGCACTGCACACTTTTAGGATTCTCCCTTGCCGGTGGACGGTCATGTCAGCACAAGCATGTGATTTGTATACTTCCGACCACATTCCGACTAGACGTGCCTGGCCTCGCTCAGTTCATTATCATTGAGTGAGGCCACACATGTCTAGTCAGCGCATGACTGCTTGTATGTAAATTGCCAGCACAAGAGAATCCTGACAGCATGCAGGGCGCACTGTGAGAACTCAGAAGTCTGCAGTCACAAAGAATGACTGCAGACTCAATACAAACCTGGACATCCCCTTTAAAGCTCCTAACATAAATAAAAACATGAGAGTTAGTCAGTATCACAAATAACATTTACATCCAGGTACCTTATAGATGACGTCGTCTCTGCAGTCGTTCTCCTTCTTTTCCTCATCTTGTCCAGATCCCATGATGCGTTTTCTCATCCACAGCTCGTCGCTGCAGACTTCCATCTTCTCCGCTCTTTTGTAGAAAATCTCCACATGATGCCCTTAAAGATACAAGTGTCATTAAAGTGCTCCTGAATAAAAAATTGCCCCATCCCCAAATTCTCCCCACACATAATAAATCCCCCTATCCCTAATCAAATTGTCCACACACATATTATTGTCCTCTACCTCACCCTATCATTGCTCTCTTCACCACCTCCATCATTGCCTTCTCAGTCACGCCCATCATTGCCCATTTCACCACCTCCAGCATTTCCTCCCCCCAATCCCATCATTGCCCTTTTCACCACATCCATCGTTTCCTCCTCCCCTACCATCCCCATCTTTGCCCATTCCACCACTTCCATCATTTCCTCCTCTACCACCATCCCCATCATTGCCCATTCCACCACTTCCATCATTTCCTCCTCCCTCACCATCCCCATCATTGCTCCCTCCCCGTCAGCCCCATCATTGCTCTCTCCTCCCCCACCATCCCCATCATTGCTCTCTCCCCGTCAGCCCCATCATTGCCCTCTCCTCCCCCACCATCCCCATCATTGCTCTCTCCCCGTCAGTCCCATCATTGCCCTCTCCTCTCCCACTATCCCCATCATTGCTCTCTCCCCGTCAGCCCCATCATTGCCCTCTCCTTCCCCTACACACACCATTTACTTTTCTGCACATTCCCCTGCAGCGCCCCACACACACACACACACACACACACACACACACATACTCCTCTCACCTCTCCTCGCGCTCTGCCGCAGCATCTCCATATCCTTCCTCTGACACAGCCGGCCGCTGAATGATGACGTCATCCAGTGGCGCATCTGTGTGAGAGGAAGTGCGGGCAGGAAAACAGATCGCTGCAGTTCCACTGCTATTTTGTCTTGTAGACAGCGGAGCTGCAGGGATTTCTCCCTGCCCGCCGCAGCCACCCTGCAGGGGCCCCCCTCCATCTCCGCACATGTTGGGAGCTGGCGCTCTGCAGCTTCTCTGTGCCGGCTGTCAGCTTGACAGTCGGCATAGAGAACAGCTGACTCCCAGATCAGGGGCGGCAGAATGCTGCCGCCGGGGGAGACACTGCGGACCGCCACATTAGGCGGCCTGACTGCGCCCCCCTGCCGGCTGCGCCCGGGGCACATGCCCCGGCTGCCCCCCCTAGATACGCCACTGCCTGAGCATACAGTATGATGTCCCCACAGTTCCCCTGTCCACATTATAATGGGCTAACCACTCCATTATACACAGTATAATGTCCCCACAGCTCTCCTACACATAGTGTGGTGGGCCCACAGCTCCCTTATACACAGTATGATGGGCCAGCAGCTCCCGTACATACAATATAATGTCCCCACAGTTCCCCTGTACACAGTACCATGGACCAACTTCTCCCTTACACACAGTATAAAGCCCCCACAGCTCCCCTACACACGGTGTGGTGGGCCCACAGCTCCCTTATACACAGTATGATGGGTCCACAGCTCCCATATATACAGTATGATGTCCCCCACAGTTCCCCTGTACACAGTATAATGGGCTAACTGCTTCCTTATACACAGTATAATGCCCCCACAGCTATACACAGTCTGGTAGGCCCACAGCTCCATTATACACAGTATGATGGACTTGCAGCTCCCGTACATACAGTATGATGTCCATTAGAGTTCCTCCATGCATAGAATGATGTTCGCACTGCTCCCACAAAACACAGTATAATAGATAATAACGTTCTGACACCATGTTGCACCCACACTGAGAGTCACGCTGCCAGGAGGAAATTAACTTTATTCCTCTCGGAAGCCTTGCTCTTCCAGTCATAGGGGCGGCGCCGACACGGTTTCAATCGTTGCTATGTGTATAGAGAGCAGCAGCTGTAACTGCACTCCTAACCCTGACTGACAGCCAACTCAGCACCCTCTACTCCGGGGAGCTTTGCTACTGATGCCCCTATAAACAATAATGCTTAAGTGCCCACTTGCCATTTAGTAATGTCTCCTGAGTCCCCCCATAAAACAGTAACAATTGCCCCAGCATCGCTGATGTCAGCAGGCGGTGATATGACGACTCTTTCGGCTTCTCTCAGTTCTCTTCAATTGAAAGAAGCCAAACCTTTCTACACTGTGTTCCAAATTATTCTGCACAAAGAGTTTAGGAGTGATAAGGTTAGAATTTTTTTGTTTGTCATTTAAACTCATTGATGGTGATGTGTGTCAGGGCTCTTTATATCACTGAAAGCAATTGCAGATACCTGTGCAAATTAGTTTGGCAGGTGTGTCCAAATAAAGGCAAGACTACTTAAGAAGGCTGTTCCACATTATTAAGCAGCCTACATTTTTTGCCAAAATTCCCAGCACACCTGTGCGTGCTGATAAGGAAAAATTGAGGACTCTTTCCAACAGGCAATAGCGTAAGGTTAAAAGAGCAGCTGCAAAAATGCCTTGTCATAGCAGCAGACAAGTTTTTGAAGCTGCTGGTGCCTCCAACGTCCCCAGAACAACAAGATGCAGGGTCCTTCAGAGGTTTGCAGCTGTGCGTAAGCCATCCTGTCGACCACCTCTATCCACTGCACACAAGCAGAAACGGCTCCAGTGGGCCAAACGATACATGAAGACTGACTTCCAAACTGTTTTGTTCACCGATGAGTGCCGTGCAACGCTCGATGGACCAGATGGATGGAGTGGAGGATGGACACCCCATGAAAACACGGCTAAGGCGCCAACAAGGAGGAGGTGGAGTAATGTTTTGGGCTGGAATCATGGGGAGAGAGATTGTCGGCCCCTTTATGATCCCTGAAGGGGTAAAGATGAACTCCATAATCTATGTGGAGTTTCTAAAACAACACTTCCTGCCATGGTTCAAGAGGAAGAACCGTGCTTTCCGCAGCAAGATCATTTTCATTCATGATAATGCACCGTCTCATGCTGCAAAAAACACATCTGCATCTCTGGCTGCTATGGGCATAAAAGAGGACAAACTTATGGTGTGGCCACCATCTTCCCCTGACCTCAACCCCATTGAGAACCTCTGGAGCATCATCAAAAGGATTGTCTATGATGGCGGGAGGCAGTTCACATCTAAGCAACAGCTCTGGGAGGGTATTCTGTCCACATGCAAAACAACTGAAGCAGAAACCATCCAAAAACTGACAAATTCAATGGACGAGAGAGTTCAGAAGCTTCTTTCGAACAAGGGGTCCTATGTGCAAATGTAACATCACCTAGAATAAAGTTTTCACTTGAAAACTGTTTGATTTCATTTTGTAATAAGCTGATAATTCTTATAACTTCACAATTTACCATTTTTTTGTTCAAAATAAAAAAAAAAGGTTGAAAACTCTGCAGTGCATAATAATTTGGAACATGCATTTTGAGTGTTTATTTTTTTTTTTAAAAGATACTGTTTTCATAGGCAGTTTGTTCCAAAACATTGCAATTATACTAGAATAGTAGATGACTGGAAAATAACAATGACTGCAATTCAGATAGGCAATTTAGAGAAAATATGAGGAAATATTATTTGCATAATAATTTGGAACACAGTGTAGTTGACACATGCACATAGCAAACATGTGGTCGCATGACAGCTTGATAACGCCAGTGATATTGGGGGCTCATGACAGCAGGCGCTCCCTGTCATGATTTGGCATTCTGCTTATTATTAAATTTCTTAAAGCACCACTCTAGCAGGGTTTTTTTTTCACTGCTGGAGAGGTGTTTTAAGGGCAAGTCTCCTGCCTCTGGTCACATACTCATACTTCGGCGTATTCACCATTTTTTTGGCACTGCTCCAGTCCCATGGCTCAATCTTTTTTTTTTTTTTTTTTATCTTCGTTTATTTAAAATGTACATAAGAACAAACACATTTCCCATGTCCATAAACAGGAGTACACTTTTGTTATTAGACTGGTTTACAAAATTAAAGCAACAATGTATGAATTAGTAGTGTGCATTCCCATCTAGCATCTATCCACATCCAACCACACATTCTAACTTGTTATCTCAGTACACATTTACTGGATCACATATAATGTCGACCTCGAAACTTGGAGATTGATACCCAATAACTATTTACATAACAATAACTAAAAATTAACATTTCTGCTGGAAAAACCAACGCACCTGTAAAGGTGGTCTGGGCGCATTCCCCCCCCCCCCCCCCCATGGCTCAATCTTTTGAGCGCAGCTTCTGATTGGCCAGAAGTTGGAAGCTACATCACTACATCACAAGCCCTCAATGTAAGTCTATAAGGGCCAGAACGAGGCCAGAAAAGAGGTCGGAATGAGGCTCTCATAGACTCAAATTGATTAGTGACCTCTGCACCGCTCCATGAAACACTGGAGCAGCGGACATGTCATTAACAGCAGGAGACGGACCTAAGCGGTGCGGTGGTGAAAACAGATGAAAACACCGGAAGGCGAGTATCAGACAGTCGGTAGAGGTCTTGGATTTTAAGCGCCACTCCAGCGGTGACATAAAAAAAAATGCTGGAACGATATATTTTGGCTTCTTATACCAATACTCGTAAAAGACCCTGCTGGTAATTATAAAAAGCCTCCAACCTTCCCATCCCAGACAGCAACTATTACATGTGATGGAGTGCTTATAGTCTCATAACAAAACAGTGTAATAATCAGCCCCCCAGTGCCCTGTAACACCTCTCCCATTTCAGCCTCCACAATACCCCTATCCTCTCACATTCAACCCCCAGTGCCCTGTCCCTCTACCCCACAATACCCCTGTGAGATATGTGAAAATGATATAATTTTTATATCTATATCTTTTATATCTAATAGAATTCCCTTTCAGATGCTGTGGCCAAAAAAATCTTACTTCCAATCTCAGCCCCCACCGTTGGGATTCCCCAAGACCAATGTTTTTCTTTAATCAGCCCAAGCAAACAGGCCTTTGAAGCTTTCTCCAGGAGGGACCGAAAAGCATAGACCCTGTGTCTCCCAGAAGTTAGAACCAAGTTCTGCAATTATCACAGGGGTGTGAATTCTTGTGCAGGACCAGCCAACTGGAGTCCTTTGTTTTACTCAAACAGACATCGTGGCACTACAGCAGGGCCGGCTCCAGGTTTTTGAGGGCCCCGGGCGAAAGAGTCTCAGTGGGCCCCCCCCCTTTAACACATACCACGATTCATGATGCCCAGATACAGCAGAGAAATATAGGTAGAGTACAATGCCAGATTTCACTTCTTACATGAGTGATAGCTATTGTAAATTCTGCAGTGTATATATACAGGACAGGAGGAGTGGTACTGTGCGGTGTATATATACAGGACAGGAGGAGTGGTACTGTGCAGTGTATATATACAGGGGAGAGGTACTGTGCGGAGTATATATAGAGGGGAGTGGTACTGTGCAGTGTATATATACAGGGGAGAGGTACTGTGCTGTGTATATATACAGGGGAGAGGTACTGTGCAGTGTATATATACAGGGGAGAGGTACTGTGCGGTGTATATATACAGGGGAGAGGTACTGTGCGGTGTATATATACAGGGGAGAGGTATTGTGCAGTGTATACAGTGGGGCAAAAAAGTATTTAGTCATTCAGCAATAGTGCAAGTTCCACCACTTAAAAAGATGAGAGGCGTCTGTAATTTACATCATAGGTAGACCTCAACTATGGGAGACAAACTGAGAAAAAAAAATCCAGAAAATCACATTGTCTGTTTTTTTATCATTTTATTTGCATATTATGGTGGAAAATAAATATTTGGTCAGAAACAAAATTTCATCTCAATACTTTGTAATATATCCTTTGTTGGCAATGACAGAGGTCAAACGTTTTCTGTAAGTCTTCACAAGGTTGCCACACACTGTTGTTGGTATGTTGGCCCATTCCTCCATGCAGATCTCCTCTAGAGCACTGATGTTTTGGCTTTTCGCTTGGCAACACGGACTTTCAACTCCCTCCAAAGGTTTTCTATAGGGTTGAGATCTGGAGACTGGCTAGGCCACTCCAGGACCTTGAAATGCTTCTTACGAAGCCACTCCTTCGTTGCCCTGGCGGTGTGCTTTGGATCATTGTCATGTTGAAAGACCCAGCCACGTTTCATCTTCAATGCCCTTGCTGATGGAAGGAGGTTTGCACTCAAAATCTCACGATACATGGCCCCATTCATTCTTTCATGTAACCGGATCAGTCGTCCTGGCCCCTTTGCAGAGAAACAGCCCCAAAGCATGATGTTTCCACCACCATGCTTTACAGTAGGTATGGTGTTTGATGGATGCAACTCAGTATTCTTTTTCCTCCAAACACGACAAGTTGTGTTTCTACCAAACAGTTCCAGTTTGGTTTCTTCAGACCATAGGACATTCTCCCAAAACTCCTCTGGATCATCCAAATGCTCTCTAGCAAACTTCAGACGGGCCCGGACATGTACTGGCTTAAGCAGTGGGACACGTCTGGCACTGCAGGATCTGAGTCCATGGTGGCGTAGTGTGTTACTTATGGTAGGCCTTGTTACATTGGTCCCAGCTCTCTGCAGTTCATTCACTAGGTCCCCCCGCGTGGTTCTGGGATTTTTGCTCACCGTTCTTGTGATCATTCTGACCCCACGGGGTGGGATTTTGCGTGGAGCCCCAGATCGAGGGAGATTATCAGTGGTCTTGAATGTCTTCCATTTTCTAATTATTGCTCCCACCGTTGATTTCTTCACTCCAAGCTGGTTGGCTATTGCAGATTCAGTCTTCCCAGCCTGGTGCAGGGCTACAATTTTGTTTCTGGTGTCCTTTGACAGCTCTTTGGTCTTCACCATAGTGGAGTTTGGAGTCAGACTGTTTGAGGGTGTGCACAGGTGTCTTTTTATACTGATAACAAGTTTAAACAGGTGCCATTACTACAGGTAATGAGTGGAGGAAAGAGGAGACTCTTAAAGAAGAAGTTACAGGTCTGTGAGAGCCAGAAATCTTGATTGTTTGTTTCTGACCAAATACTTATTTTCCACCATAATATGCAAATAAAATGATAAAAAAAAACAGACAATGTGATTTTCTGGATTTTTTTTCTCAGTTTGTCTCCCATAGTTGAGGTCTACCTATGATGTAAATTACAGACGCCTCTCGTCTTTTTAAGTGGTGGAACTTGCACTATTGCTGACTGACTAAATACTTTTTTGCCCCACTGTATATACAGGGGAGAGGTACTGTGCGGTGTATATATACAGGGGAGAGGTACTGTGCGGTGCATATACTTCAACAGCCGCCCAGCCCAGGCCCCCAGCACCTGTCCTGTATATATATTATATACACTGTATCTATACAGGCTATGCTGGGGGGGCCTGGGCTGGGCGGCTGCTGTAGTGTGTATATATATATATATATATATATATATATATATATATATATATATATATATATATGTCAGCTGCAGCCGCCCAGCCCATGGCCACCCCAGGTCACCCAGACTGTCAGAATATACAGCGATATAGCACGGCACTCACTCAGGTGCCGGTAGCAGCTCCTCCAGTCCGGAATCTGCCTGTGCCTGATTAGTTCAGCACTGCACAGTGAACACAGCCAGGAGAGCAGAGCAGGAGAACTCTCCGCCCACAGTGTCACGTTGGCTGTGTCCTTAACCCCTATGTGCCTGGCCCTGCACTGACTGAGAAGATGCTTGTGCCGGGCAGGGCAAATTGAAAGGGTAGAAAGGGTTAAAGCGGCCAGATGGATGTATGACTGCGTGAGTGAGCCCCCCTGTCTTGTCAGGGCCCCAGCACTTGCCCGGGTGCGCCGGGTGCTGACGCCGGCCCTGGTCACGGCGACCAAAAAAACGTAATTTTGGCGTTTTGATTTTTTTTCTCTTACGTCATTTAGCGGTCAGGTTAATCCTTTGTTTTTATTGATAGATCGGGCGATTCTGAACGCGGCGATACCAAATATGTGTATGTTTGATTTTTTTTAATTGTTTTATTTTGATTGGGGCAAAAGGGGGGTGATTTGAACTTTTATATATTTTTTATTTTTTTTATATTTTTAAACACTTTTTTTTTTAACCCCTTCGTGACCCAGCCTATTTTGGCCTTAATGACCTTGCCGTTTTTTGCAATTCTGACCAGTGTCCCTTTATGAGGTAATAACTCAGGAACGCTTCAACGGATCCTAGCGATTCTGAGATTGTTTTTTCGTGACATATTGGGCTTCATGTTAGTGGTAAATTTAGGTCGATAGTTTCTGAGTTTATTTGTGAAAAAAACGGAAATTTGGCGAAAATTTTGAAAATTTCGCAATTTTCACATTTTGAATTTTTGTTCTGTTAAACCAGAGAGTTATGTGACACCAAATAGTTAATAAATAACGTTTCCCACATGTCTACTTTACATCAGCACAATTTTGGAAACAATTTTTTTTTTGCTAGGAAGTTATAAGGGTTAAAATTTGACCAGTGATTTCTCATTTTTACAACAAAATTTAGAAAACCATTTTTTTTAGGGACCACCTCACATTTGAAGTCATTTTGAGGGTTCTATATGGCTGAAAATACCCAAAAATGACACCATTCTAAAAACTGCACCCCTCAAGGTGCTCAAAACCACATTCAAGAAGTTTATTAACCCTTCAGGTGTTTCACAGCAGCAGAAGCAACATGGAAGTAAAAAATGAACATTTAACTTTTTAGTCACAAAAATGATCTTTTAGCAACAATTTTTTTATTTTCCCAAGGGTAAAAGGAGAAACTGGACCACGTAAGCTGTTGTCCAATTTGTCCTGAGTATGCTGATACCTCATATGTGGGGGTAAACCACTGTTTGGGCGCACGGCAGGGCTCGGAAGGGAAGGAGCGCCATTTGACTTTTTGAATGAAAAATTGGCTCCAATCTTTAGCGGACACCATGTCACGTTTGGAGAGCCCCCGTGTGCCTAAACATTGGAGCTCCCCCACAAATGACCCCATTTTGGAAACTAGACCCCCCAAGGAACCTATCTAGAAGCATTGTGAGCACTTTAAACCCCCAGGTGCTTCACAAATTGATCCGTAAAAATGAAAAAGTACTTTTTTTTCACAAAAAAATTATTTTAGCCTCAATTTTTTCATTTTCACATGGGCAACAGGATAAAATGGATCCTAAATTTTGTTAAGCAATTTCTCCTAAGTACAACAATACCTCACATGTGGGGGTAAACCACTGTTTGGGCACATGGTAAGGCTCGGAAGGGAAGGAGCGCCATTTGACTTTTTGAATGAAAAATTATCTCCATCGTTAGCGGACACCATGTCGCGTTTGGAAAGCCCCTGTGTGCCTAAACATTGGAGCTCCTCCACAAGTGACCCCATTTTGGAAACTAGACCCCCCAAGGAACTCATCTAGAGGCATAGTGAGCACTTTAAACCCCCAGGTGCTTCACAAATTGATCCGCAAAAATGAAAAAGTACTTTTTTTTCACACAAAATTTCTTTTAGCCTCAATTCTTTCATTTTCACATGGGCAACAGGATAAAATGGATCCTAAATTTTGTTGGGCAATTTCTCCTAAGTACACCAATACCTCACATGTGGGGGTAAACCACTGTTTGGGCACATGGTAAGGCTCAGAAGGGAAGGAGCGCCATTTGACTTTTTGAATGAAAAATTATCTCCATCGTTAGCGGACACCATGTCGCGTTTGGAAAGCCCCTGTGTGCCTAAATATTGGAGCTCCTCCACAAGTGACCCCATTTTGGAAACTAGACCCCCCAAGGAACTCATCTAGAGGCATAGTGAGCACTTTAAACCCCCAGGTGCTTCACAAATTGATCTGCAAAAATTAAAAAGTACTTTTTTTTCACACAAAATTTCTTTTAGCCTCAATTCTTTCATTTTCACATGGGCAACAGGATAAAATGGATCCTAAAATTTGTTGGGCAATTTCTCCTGAGTATGCCGATACCTCATATGTGGGGGTAAACCACTGTTTGGGTGCACGGCAAGGCTCGGAAGGGGAGGCGTGCCATTTGACTTTTTGAATGGAAAATTAGCTCCAATCGTTAGCGGACACCATGTCGCGTTTGGAGAGCCCCTGTGTGCCTAAACATTGGAGCTCCCCTACAAGTGACCCCATTTTGGAAACTAGACCCCCCAAGGAACTTATCTAGATGCATAGTGAGCACTTATAACCCCCAGGTGCTTCACAGAAGTTTATAACGCAGAGCCGTGAAAATAAAAAAATAATTTTTCTTTCCTCAAAAATGATTTTTAGCCCAGAATTTTTTTATTTTCCCAAGGGTAATAGGAGAAATTGGACCCCAAATGTTGTTGTCCAGTTTGTCCTGAGTACGATGATACCCCATATGTGGGGGTAAACCACTGTTTGGGCGCACGGCAGGGCTCGGAAGGGAAGGCGTGCCATTTGGCTTTTTGAATGGAAAATTAGCTCCAATCATTAGCGGACACCATGTCGCGTTTGGAGAGCCCCTGTGTGCCTAAACATTGGAGCTCCCACACAAGTGACCCCATTTTGGAAACTAGACCTCCCAAGGAACTAATCTAGATGTGTGGTGAGCACTTTGAACCCCCAAGTGCTTCACAGAAGTTTATAACGCAGAGCCATGAAAATAAAAAATAATTTTTCTTTTCTGAAAAATGATTTTTTAGCCCACAATTTTTTATTTTCCCAAGGGTAACAGGAGAAATTGGACCCCAAAAGTTGTTGTCCAGTTTCTCCTGAGTACGCTGATACCCCATATGTGGGGGTAAACCACTGTTTTGGCACACGTCGGGGTTCGGAAGGGAAGTAGTGACATTTTGAAATGCAGACTTTGATGGAATGCTCTGTGGGCATCAGGTTGCGTTTGCAGAGCCCCTGATGTGCCTAAACAGTAGGAACTCCCCACAAGTGACTCCATTTTGGAAACTAGACCCCCAAGGGAACTTATCTAGATGTGTAGTGAGCACTTTGAACCCCCAAGTGCTTCACAGAAGTTTATAATGCAGAGCCGTGAAAATAAAAAATGTGTTTCCTTTCCTCAAAAATATTTTTTTAGCCCAGAATTTTTTATTTTTGCAAGAGTAACAGGAGAAATTGGACCTTAAAAGTTGTTGTCCAGTTTCTCCTGAGTACGCTGATACCCCATATGTGGGGGTAAACCACTGTTTGGGCACATGCCGGGGCTCGGAAGGGAAGTAGTGACGTTTTGGAATGCAGACTTTGATGGAATGGTCTGCGGGCATCATGTTACGTTTGCAGAGCCCCTGATATGCCTAAACAGTAGAAACCCCCCACAAGTGACCCCATTTTGGAAACTAGACCCCCCAAGGAACTTATCTAGATGTGTGGTGAGCACGTTCAACCCCCAAGTGCTTCACAGAAGTTTACAACGCAGAGCCGTGAAAATAAAAAATCATTTTTCTTTCCTCAAAAAAGATGTTTTAGCAAGCAATTTTTTATTTTCACAAGGGTAACAGGAGAATTTGGACCCCAATATTTCTTGCCCAGTTTGTTGTGAGTACGCTGATACCCCATATGTGGGGGTAAACCACTGTTTGGGCACACGTCAGGGCTCGGAAGGGAAGTAGTGACATTTGAAATGTAGACTTTGATGGAATGGTCTGCGGGCGTCACATTGCATTTGCAGAGCCCCTGATGTGCCTAAACAGTAGAAACACCCCACAAGTGACCCCATTTTGGAAACTAGACCCCCGAAGGAACTTATCTAGATGTGTGGTGAGCACTTTCAACCCCCAAGTGCTTCACAGAAGTTTATAACGCAGAGCCGTGAAAATAAAAAATAATTGTTCTTTCCTCAAAAATTGTTTTAGCAAGTAATTTTTTATTTTTGCAAGGGTAACAGGAGAAATTGGACCCCAACAGTTGTTGCCCAGTTTGTCCTGAGTACGCTGGTACCTCAAATGTGGGGGTAAACCACTGTTTGGGCGCACGTCGGGGCTTGGAAGGGCGGGAGCACCATTTCACTTTTTGAACGCAAGATTGGCTGGAATCAATGGTGGCGCCATGTTGCGTTTGGAGACCCCTGATGTGCCTAAACAGTGGAAACCCCTCAATTCTAACTTCAACACTAACCCCAACACACCCCTAATCCTAATCCCAACTGTAGCCATAACCCTAATCACAACCCTAACCCCAACACACCCCTAACCACAACCCTAACCGCAACACACCCGTAACCCTAATTCCAACCCTAACCCTAATCCTAACCCTAATCCCAACCGTAACCCTAATCCCAACCCTAACCACAACTGTAACCCCAACACACCCCTAACCCTATCCGTAACCCTAACCGCAAGCCTAATCTTAACCCTATTTCAAACCCTAGCCCTAATTCCAACCCTAACTCTAATTCCAACCCTAACCCTAAGGCTATGTGCCCACGTTGCGGATTCGTGTGAGATTTTTCCGCATGATTTTTGAAAAATCTGCAGGTAAAAGGCACTGCGTTTTACCTGCGGATTTACAGCAGATTTCCAGTGTTTTTTTTGTGCGGATTTCACCTGCGGATTCCTATTGAGGAACAGGTGTAAAACGCTGCGGAATCCGCACAAAGAATTGACATGCTGCGGAAAATACAACGCAGCGTTTCTGCACGGAATTTTCCGCACCATGGGCACAGCGGATTTGGTTTTCCATAGGTGTACATGGTACTGTAAACCTGATGGAAAACTGCTTCGGATTCGCAGCGGCCAATCCGCTGCGGATCCGTGGCCAATCCGCTGCGGATCCGCGGCCAATCCGCTGCGGATCCGCGGCCAATCCGCTGCGGATCCGCGGCCAATCCGCTGCGGATCCGCGGCCAATCCGCTGCGGATCCGCGGCCAATCCGCTGCGGATCCGCTGCCGATCCAATCCGCTGCGGATCCGCGGCCAATCCGCTGCGGATCCGCAGCCAAATCCGCACTGTGTGCACATGCCATAACCCTACCCCTAACCCTAACCCTACCCGTAACCCTAACCCTACCCCTAACCCTAACCCTAACCCTACCCCTAGTTCTAACCCTAGTTCTAACCCTAACCCTAGTGGAAAAAGAAAAAAAAATATTTTCTTTATTTTATTATTGTCCCTACCTATGGGGGTGATAAAGGGGGGGGGGGTTTATTTATTATTTTTTTATTTTGATCGCTGCGATAGAACCTACCACAGCAATCAAAATGTACTTGTAATGAATCTGCCGGCTGGCAGATTCGGCGGGCGCACTGCGCATGCGCCCGCCATTTTCCAAGATGGCGGCGCCCATGGAGAAGACGGCCGGACACCGGGAGGGACATTGAAGCTAGGTAAGTATGGGGGGGTGGGATCGGAACACGGGGGGGGGAATCGGAGGACCGGGGGAGCGGACAAGAGGACCGGGGGAGAGGACAGGAGGGAGGAGGGGAGCGGACAGGAGATCGGGGCAGAAAGGACGACTGGAGGGGCGATCGGTGGGGGGGGGGGCAGATCGGGGTCTCCAGCCATGGCAGATGCTATTGCAGCATCGGCCATGGCTGGATTGTAATATTTCACCATTTTCATAGGTGAAATATTACAAATCGCTCTGATTGGCTGTTTCACTTTCAACAGCCAATCAGAGCGATCGTAGCCACGGGGGGGTGAAGCCACCCCCCCTGGGCTGAAGTACCACTCCCCCTGTCTCTGCAGATCGGGTGAAAATGGAGTTAACCCTTTCACCCGATCTGCAGGGATGCGATCTTTCCATGACGCCACATAGGCGTCATGGGTCGGATTGGCACGGGTTTTCATGATGCCTACGTGGCGTCAAAGGTCGGGAAGGGGTTAAATTTGGCATGCTTCAATAGCCTCCATAGGAGACTAGAAGCATGCACAACTCGATCGGCTCTGTTACATAGAGGTGAAGTACAGATCACCTCTATGTAGCAGAAATCCAGCTTTGAACGCCGACCACAGGGTCGGCGTCACTTTGTGCGCGATATTTACGGAAAGTCATTCTGAGTCAGATGGTTCAGGGTTAGTTAAGTAAAATGTAGGTACGGCAAAGGAGTGTGATTAGTATATTCCGCCCAGGGAAGCCATACTTTCTCAAATTTACCCACTTTGTCCATAAGAATAGCTGACAGTTTTTCATTGACCATATACCAGGAGAGGCGTGTTTTAACTGCGGAGAAGTCCATGGTTGGTTTTTTCCAAGCCAAAGCTATAGTTTGCTTGGTTGCTAAAAATATGAATGATATAAGAGCCTGGGTGTGTTTGGGAATGTTGGAGATACGTTTATTGAGTAGGGCCTCCCAAGGTTTTTTTCTGAGATTTATATTTGTGACAGAGAACACTAAATGGTAGATTCTAATCCATAGTCTCCTAACAGTTGGGCATAGCCACCAGATATGGAACATGTCTCCAATAGAGTTACAACCTCTAAAACAGTTTTGGGAGTAGTTGGCTACTGCCTTAGCCTCTCTAGCTGGGGGCAGATACCAACGGGTCAGCACTTTATAGTTGGTTTCCAGCATGAGGGTATTTAGTATTCCTCCAGTGGAGGAGGACCAGATTTGGGACCACTCTGAGTCAGACAGGGTAGACCCAATATCGGACTCCCAGCGAGAGGTGTATTTCAAGTAGTTTCTATGTGAGGGGGAGTTTATTTGTGAGTAGAGGAGGGATATTGTACCTGAGGCATGGGGGCTTTGACGACACCTTTGTTCAAATGAGGTAAAAGAGTATGGAGGGGCAGAATTTTTCAATAAAGAGCTGACAAAGTTCTTTAGTTGTAAGTATCAAAATATCTATCCAGGGGGGAAACCCTATTTTTCTCTAAGGGCTGGGAATGGGATAATCCCATCTACATTGAAGAGATGGTGAACTCTAGTTATCCCCGCTTCAACCCACTTATGGAAGTATCTAAGGGATCTCATACCTGGGGGGAATAGGATGTTGTCCCAAAGTGGAGCGAGGGGCAAAAAGGGTGAAATTAGCTTCAAAGAGTATTTATGCGAGTCCCAGATTGCAAGAGAGTGTTTTATAATGGGGTTCGAGATATGTTTGCGTTGGGTTGGGAGAATCCATAATATTGTATCTATGGTGTCGGGTTGTAGCTCGGAAGCCTCTAAAGATAGCCATAATGGAGATTCAGTGTAGGTGTGGTATAGGGTCAGTTGGCCCAACTGGGCGGCGCGGTAATACTTAGAAAGGTTGGGAACTCCCAAGCCCCCTTTCAGGCGGTGCCGGTAGAGGGTGGCTTTATTTACTCTGGGCAGACCTCCCCTCCAAACGAAAGTGTCTATTGATCTTTGGGCCATTTTAAGGAAGTGCGAGGGGATAGGGATTGGCAGAACACGGAATAGATAAAGCAGCTTGGGGAGAATCGACATCTTCAAGGCAACGCACTCGGCCTAGCCATGAGAGGTGCAGCTTCTCCCAAGATTGAAGCAAAAGGCGAAGTTTTGGAGCATGGGCGGATAGTTGGCTGTGTAGAGGGAGTCTAAATTAGCCGTCAGTTTCTCTCCTAAATAATCCAAATGTTTAGTAACCCACTGGAACGGAAATTCTTTTTGGAGATGCGTTATAGTTGATTGCGGGAGGGATATATTCAGTGCGTAAGATTTGGCAGTATTTATTTGCAGACCGGATATGGATTCAAAATCTTGTAAGGTTTGGAGAAGGGCCGGTAAGGACGTCCGAGGGGACGATAGAAGGAGTAGAATATCATCTGCAAACATGAATAGTTTGTGTGGGACTGCTGCCACTTCCACACCCTGTATTTTGGAGTTGAGGCGCAGCTGGATAGCCAATGGTTCGAGCGCTAGGAGAAACAATAGGGGTGAGAGGGGACAACCCTGTCGGGTGCCTCTGCTGATTGGGAAGAGTGTAGAGGAGAAGCTGCTATAACGTACGTAAGCGGAAGGGGTACTATAGAGAGCGTAGATCCAGGAGAGGAAGTGGTCCGGAAACTTCCATCTCCGCAGCACCACAAACAGGTAAGGCCACGATACAGAATCGAAGGCTTTTTTGATGTCTAGTGGCAGTAACATGCTTGTTATGCTGCGATGCTGACAGAGATGCAGTAAGTGGGAGACCCTCCGTATGTTGTCTGAGGCCTGTCGACGTGGGACGAAGCCTACTTGGTCTTTATGGATTAATGCACCTAAGCCTGAATTAATTCAACCTTTGGGATAGGATTTTAGCCAGTATTTTAAGATCTATGTTAACTACAGATATTGGTCTATAATTGGACCAAAATAAGTGATCTGAGTTGGGCTTAGGTATCATGGATATTGCAGCCATTAATGAGGCTGTGCCTGGTTTATTACCATCTCTCAGGGAGTTAAAATAATTAGTGAGGTATGGGGTCAGTGCCGGGGCATATTTTTTTTATAATAAAGGCCCGTAAACCTGTCAGGGACAGGCTTCACGGGGAGGCACAGTCTGGGCTGTCCCACAAGGGCGGGGAGACGCCGAAAGCTTCCCGGCCGGAGATGGGCTGCACTAGCGTCTCCTAGGCCTCACAGGCTTCAGACCCGACAGTAGGCCCCAAACCAGCGCCGCAACTCCGGTCCGCCTCTCTCACCACTGCGGGTACTACTTCTGTGGCCTAGGGGCTATATGCTGCTGCTTTTTGCAACTTGGATGAGTCTCTAAAGTGCCGAAAAACCAGCGGACTGTCCCCGCAGCTTAGGGAGCTCAGAGAGGCACGTCCTGCTCCTTCGGCTGCTGGCCACGCCCCCCCGTAGCATGCTACTTTTGATCCACAGCGGTTTTCATGCGGATTTTTCCGCACCATTAGCACAGCTTTTTTTTTATTCTATTGATATACATTGTACTGTAAATCACTTTGCAGAACTGCAGCGTTTCTGCACGGAAAAATCCTCTGCGGATCTGCACTAAAGCCGCATCGTGTGCACACAGCCTAAGGGTATGTGCACACATTGCAGATTTGCCTGCGGATGTTTCTGCACTAAATCCGCAGCTCTTGGCAGAAAATGCAGGTGCGTTTTTGAAAGCTAAATAAATATGTATTATTGAGCAAAAACGGAAAAAAAATGTGATGTCATTTCTTGTCCAACCCACACTCCATTACACACACAGATAGATAGATAGATAGATAGATAGATAGATAGATAGATAGATAGATAGATAATAGATATATGAATAGATAGATCAATGTACTGTATCTATATATATATCTATGGATAGATGTAGATAGATATATGGATAGTTAGGCTACTTTCACACATCAGCTTTTTTTCCAGCAGGCAGGATCCGGCGAATTTTTGAAAAAACGGATCCGCTGCAAATCGTGAAAAACTGATGCAACTGATCCGTTTTTGTTTTTTTTTTAAAGAGAGAGAGAGAATGGAAAATTTGCATGATTTGAATGGAAAAATGCATGAAAAACCGGATTCGGTGGCCGGATTCGGTGGCCGGATTCATCATTTCACATCTCGGTTTCATACGTTTTTCACCGGATCCGTCGCTGGGCGTTTTTTCGCCGGACAGAAAAAATGTTCCTCTGTACGTTTTCTCCGTTCACCGGAAACAGCTTTTTTGATGGATCGGGCAAAAAATGGATGAAACGTGTGGCCATCAGGCTCAATCCGGCGCTAATACAACTCTATGAGAAAAAAATGGATCCGGCGTAAAAAAAACAATCCGTTTTTTTCAAAACTCGCCGGATTGTGCCTGACGGCAAAAACCTGATGTGTGAAAGTAGCCAGATAGATATATGGATAGATATATCTATGTATCTACAGATACAGTATATCTATCTATCTATAAATATACAGAGGTTGGACAAAATAATGGAAACACCTAACGTTATGGCATCATAATCTTCGAACATGTGATAAACATGCAAACCGTGACATATGGTAATGTTTTGTAGTTCATTATTTGTGTTATGTGATATGTGTATGTAAATTAATTGTTTGTTTTGCATAATTGTAAGAACATTGATGAGAACCTGATACCAATGGCAGACCTATCGGATTTTCAAAGAGGCCAAATTGTTGGTGCTCGTATGGCAGGCGCTAGTGTAACAGAAAGTGCCCGAATGCTTGGCGTGTCAAGAGGTACTGTCTCCAAAGTAATGACTGCATTTGAAAGAGAAGGAAAAACGTCCACAGCAAAGCACAGGTCCGGCCGAAAGTCAAAGTTGACAGAGAGACCGTCGGACTCTAAAGTGAATTGTGAGAGAGGATCGCAAGACCACGGCTCCGAAAATCACTGCTGAGCTCAATGAACACCTACAGAACCCAGTTTCCACGAAAATTGTTCATCGGGAGCTGCATAAATCTGGATTCCACGGAAGAGCTGCCATTAGAAAACCGCTGCTCTCAATGACAAATGTTTCCAAGTGTTTAGAGTGGTGTAGAAACCTCCAGAATTGGTCCCTTGAGCAGTGGAAACATGTGATATTCTCAGACGAATCATCGTTTACCCTATTTCCGACCTCCGGCCGAGTGTACGTTTGGAGACAGCCGAAAGAAGCATTCCATCCAGACTGCATTCTCCCAACCGTAAAACATGGTGGAGGTTCTGTGATGATCTGGGGTGCTATTTCGTGGAGATCCAATGATATCCCTTCATGGAAGAATTAACAGCCGAGATTATTTAGGCATTTTGGGCGACCAGGTGCATCCAATGGTTCAAGCACTGTTCCCGCAGGGGAATGCCATCTTTCAGGATGATAATGCACCAATTCATACAGCTAGAATCGTTAAACATGGCACGAGGAACATTCTAACAAAGTTGAGCATCTCATCTGGCCCCCACAATCCCCAGACCTCAACATTATTGAGCATTTATGGTCGATTTTAGAGATTCAAGTTAGAAGTCGATTTCCGTCGCCATCGTCGCTCAAACAACTGGAGGGTGTTTTAACTGCAGAATGGGCTAAAATTCCTTTGGAAACAATTCACACCTTTTACAATAATTAATGCTTTAAGTAGAATTTACAGCTAATTATCATATAATACTTAAATGGAACCAATTTATTATTAAATATCGTTTAAAAAACCACCAACCTGTGGTTACACCAACAGAGAACATACAAAAAAACACACCGTGGAAAAACTAGTGTGGAGGGACTAAGAAACCCCTATGCTCCGTCTATGCTGGAGACTGCCTAGCTGCGGGGGTTGGCGCCCTATGGGATGCGTGTTGGCGCCCCCGCTCCACGTAGGCTGTCCCTAGGGTCCCTGGTATACCCTTATTAACTTGTTGGGCCCCACTACCCACACAATAATGGCTGAAGGACCTCTATGAGCGAGACAAAGACCAATCCTGTGTCTAAGGAGTCCTATACCCCACACTGTGAAATTAAAAACAGAACTGAGCAGAGTCTTGCTTTAGCATCATTATACATCGAGACACATGGCATTGAATCGAGCCTCCTGATGAGCCAGAGAGGCGAAATGCGTTGAGGCTACACAGGCACAGGGTGGGCGGCATCTGAATATTGCGATAAGTATCAATATGGCTTTCATCAATAAGCTGCAAAGTGGCAGCAAGACTCTGTATATGGCTGCTTCCTCATGATGGTTTATAGTCAGAAAAGTGCGGCTATTGTTCTGGAAATTATTTATCAATCAAACCGCACTAATATCATTCCACCGAGGAGAAATTCATCTTAGTCACTTTGCAATTGCCGCTGACAGCCTTCTTTTCATGTGCTCAGTTCTGTTTTTAATTTCACAGTGTGGGGTATAGGACTCCTTAGACACAGGATTGGTCTTTGTCTAGCTCATAGAGGTCCTTCAGCCATTATTGTGTGGGTAGTGGGGCCCAACAAGTTAATAAGGGTATACCAGGGACCCTAGGGACAGCCTACATGGAGCGGGGGCGCCAACACGCATCCCATAGGGCGCCAACCCCCGCAGCTAGGCAGTCTCCAGCATAGACGGAGCATAGGGGTTTCTTAGTCCCTCCACACTAGTTTTTCCACGGTTTGTTTTTTTGTATGTTCTCTGTTGGTGTAACCACAGGTTGGTGGTTTTTTTAAATGATATTTAATAATAAATTGGTTCCATTTAAGTATTATATGATAATTAACAATTCACACCTTGTATGAATCCATACCTCTGAGAATTGAGGCTGTAATCGCCGCAAAAGGTGGACCTACACCATATTAAACTAACTTTTGTTGATGTTTCCAGGTGTTTCCATTATTTTGTCCAACCCCTGTGTCTATAGATAGATAAAGCCAAAGTTATATCTATAGATATATCCATAGATATCCATCCATAGATATATACTAGCAAGGCCGATGTTGATTAATGAACATGTTTATTTGAAAAAAAAAAATGGAAAAAAATGGCGTGGGCTCCCGCGCAATTTTCTGCACCAGAGGGGGAAAGCCAACGGCTGGGGGCCAATATTTGTAGCCTGGGAAGGAGGTAATACCCATGGCCCCCTCCCAGGCTATGAATATCAGCCCGCAGCTGTCTGCATAGCCTTTACTGGCTATTAAAATAGGGGACCCCCCCAAAAAAAATGACGTGGGGTCCCCCTATATTTTATAGCCAGAAAGGCGATATTCATAGCCTAGGAAGGGACCATGGATATTGGCCCCCTGGCTACAAATATCAGCCCGCAACCGCCCCAGAAATGCTCCAATTCCGGCACTTAGCCCCTCTCTTCCCACTTCCCTGTAGCGGTGGGATATGGGGTAATAAGGGGTTAATGTATTGTAAGGTGACATTAAGCCCGGTTAGTAATGGAGAGGCATCAATAAGACGCCTATCCATTACTAATCCTATAGTAGTGAAAGAGTTAAATTAAAAAAAGACAGCCAGAAAAAAGTATTTTAATATTCTTAATTTCACCATACTTACCATTCTCGATCGCCTGCAAAAAATTAAAAATAATAAACCAACCGTATACTCACTTTCCGCAGTAGTCCAATTAATAGCGAGTGTCCCACGACGATTTCCCCTAGAGAACAGTGACATCGGGTGATGTTACTGAAGCGCCCCAGAGTCCTGGTCTTTGCAGTATTGTCGCTCTTCCACAAGGGGGAGTGATGGTATGTCTGATGGCACTAAAGGAGTTCACCTGACCAGGTATCACAGTCACACACTACACTTCACACTCCGGCCACCAGGGGGAGCAAAAGGTTCTATGTATTAGGCCACTCCTCACAGTCTGGTAAAACTGGGAGTCGGATAGGAAGTTAGGAAGAAGCTGACTGGGTTTTGCCCAGGTAACATCTAGTGAGAGAGAGCGTTGCTTGGGAAGATTCAGGGAGGTCCCTGTCAGGGGTGGGATCCTGACAGTGGCCTAGCACGAGACAGATCGTTACGGAGCCGTGCCTGCACCTCATTGCGGCGGCATCCTAAGAAAGGACACGAAGCGAAGTATATTGTGGAGAAGTGAGAAACGAGATCACAGCACAAAGGAGATAGAACCAGGAGGAGTCGTGCCCCAAGATCGGCAACATCCTTCTGAGGCACGTAGCCGGCGGCCGGAACGCCGAGGGAGTAATAGGCTCTACGCGTTACTTTGAACTACGGCAGGGCAGTTAACTCTAGGTTGGCTGTCTCGCCTTTACACCTAATGAAGACAACGGAGGCAATTGTGGGAGAGGGGCGTCTCTAGGGTCCCTATAAAATAACTCCAGGCCTACCCCGTCATACGGGTGCGTCCTATCCAAACCATCTGGGGGACGGAGAGAAAGAACAGAAACATACACGGCAGTTGTGAGGACTATCCCGTGGTGCTCAGCAGGGAGGTACTACAACACACAGGCGCTAGTAGGAAGGCTACTGATTTCCACCTGCAAAGGGAACTCTGGATGTGCCTTCGGACCGGCCGGTCTCAGCCAGCCCTGTTAGCAGTGCTCTGGATTGTGGATGCCGAAGTCTTCAGTAAAAAGGTAAAGAGACTGTAACCCTGTGTCCTCGTCATTTACTGTGACCTACCCCATCACCATCTACTCATCAAGGGAAGCCCTGGGGACATACTTCACCTGTGGGAAGTTACACCATCTAGCTGCCATTCCATCACCCCAGTGGACCCCTAGCAGCGTCGGTCACCCTAACCGAATACCACAGGTGGCGTCACGAACACTTGACAAACTCTCACCTACACCTTTAATTGGGCGCCCCTTAGCAGGGCCACGGACCGGGTCGGGCCACCGTGACACCCCCAGAACCGAGACCGAGGGACCCGGTACCGAGTACCCCGCTGCCTTGCGTTTGGGGGCCACTCCATTACTGCTCTATAGGGCCTCCAGTGACACACTGACAGGAGTACAGGGTTTCACTTTATGGCAAAGATACATGGAAATTTTCCCCCACAGCAGTGCCACAAGTGAGAATAGGGACTATTTCTCACAGTGACGGAGGAATACATTGCAGAAGGATACTTTCCATCATTGTATTACTGAAGCCCCTGGAGAGCGGTCGCATCAGCTGATGTGGCTGCTCTCCACGGGAAATCGTCGTGGGACACTCGTATTAATTGGATATCTGTGAACACAGGGAGTTGTTTATTATTTTAATATTTTTTACAGGTGAGCAAGGGCTTCGGGGATCAAGATGATGGTGAGTATGTACTCTATGTTGTATGTACTATATATGTGTATGTACTGTGTGTCTATATGTATATGTTATATGTACTGTATGTATGTACTGTATGCTGTATGTTGTATGTACTGTATGTCATATGTTGTATGCTGTATGTACTGTTGTATGTTGTATGTACTGTTGCATGTACTGTTGTATGTTCTGTATGTCATATGTTGCATGTTCTGTTGTATGTTGTATGTACTGTTGTATGTTGTATGTACTGTATGTCATATGTTGTATGTACTGTTGTATGTTGTATGTACTGTTGTATGTACTTGTTATATGTTGTATGTACTGTATGTCATATGTTGTATGTACTGTTGCATGTTGTATGTTTTGTTGTATGTACTGTATGTCGTATGTACTTGTTATATGTTGTATGTACTGTCTGTACTGTATATGTGTGTATGTGTTGTTGTTTTTTTACACTCAACACATTAGCCGGATGATGGGACTGTCCCATCATTGGCTAATGTGTCACTGTCACTGTAGCAGGCATAGCCCCATGGGACTTGTAGTCCCATCGGATGATGCCTGCACACACATACACATACACACACACACCCAAAGACCCCCTGCACAGCCCGCAACCCCCCGGCAGCCCTGTCAGCCCTGCACAGACCCCCATCAGCCCAGCACAGGCCCCCAACAGCCCCGGCAGACCCCCGACATCCCCACAGATGCAACGGCAGCCCCGCACAGACCCCTGACAGCACCGCAGATGCAGCGGCAGACCCACTGACAGCCCGCAGACCCCACCCACATACACGCACACAGTCACCGCCCACACTCCGCTCACACACTCCCTCCTCCTGATCTGCAGCGTTTCATCTGCAGCTAAACAGCAGATGCAGCGCCCCAGAGTCCTGGTCGTTGCAGTACTGTGGCTCCACCGCTAAGGGGGGCTATGGTACGTCTGATGGCACTGAAGGAGTTCATCTGACCAGGTATCACAGACACCAATACATTTCACAGTCTGGCCTCCAGGGGGAGCTAAGGGTACTATTCATTAGGCCACTCCTCACAGTCTGGTAAAACTGGGGGTTAGGCAGGAAGTTAGGGAGAAAGCTGACTGGGTTGGAACCAGGCAACACCTTCTGGCAGAGGGTGTTGTGGGGAAGATTCGGTAGGGTCCCTGTCAGGTTTGGGACCCTGACAGAGGCCTGGCAACGAGAAAGAACGTCACGGGACCGTGCCTGCTCAGCATAGCGGCGGTGCCCTAAGAAAGGATCAGAAGCGAGATATATTGTGCTGAGTGAGAAACGAGATCAAAGCAAGAAGGAGAATCCCAGTAGGAGTCGTGCTGTAAGACCGAGGCAACATCCTACTGAGGCGCACAGCCGGCGGCCGGAACGCCGAGGAAGTATTTCTATATATAGCTTCAGGCAATACTTCAAACCAACGGCAGGACAGTCAGTCATAGGCGGGCTGTCTCACCTAAATCACCTAAGAAGACATAGGGGGCAACCTGTGGAGAGGGGCGACTCTTAGGGTCCCGGAAGAGCTCCGAGCCTACCCGTCATACGGGTGCGCCCCAACCATAACACCGGGAGGGACGGATTAGCAGAACATCATCTAATCGAGTTGTGAGGGAACACGAGAAACAGACACAACAGTTGTGGGGACTATCCCGTAAGCACAGCAGGGGAGGACCACAACACATAGCGCTAGCAGGAAGGCACAGATTTCCACCTGCAAAGAGAACTCTGGAGGTGCCATTGGACCGGCCGGACTTGCGCAGCCTGGTGAACCGTATTCCGGACTGAGGACCCAGAGACTTCAGTAAAGAGGTAAAGAGACTGCACCCCTGTGTCCTTGTGATTGATTGCGTCCTGCACCACACATCGAACTACTCATCCCTTTATTTGGGTGCCCCTCAGCAGGGCCACGGACCGGGCCTAGCCACCGTGACAACCCCAGAGCAGAGACTCAGAGGCCCGGCACCGGGTACCCCTCGACCCTGCGGCGGTGGGGGCGCTGCACAGATCTTTTTTACATCTGTGGTTTTGCAGCGGATGTACCCGACTCAATGCAAGTCAATGGGTGCAGAAACGCTGCAGATCCGCAGAAAGAATTGACATGCTGCGGAAAAAACAACGCTGCGTTTCCGCACTTTTTTTCTGCAGCATCTGCACAGCGGATTGGGTTTTCCATAGGTTTACATGGTACTGTAAACCGCTGGGAAACTGCTGCAGAGCCGCAGCGTCAAAAATGCTGAAGATCCGCGGTAAAATCCGCAACGTGTGAACATGGCCTTAGAACTCTGCGTTATGGAATTATAAAGCATAGCTACCAGGAATTACATACAGGAGGCGTATTTGGTCTCCCTGGACAGATAAAGCAGAATCCAGTGGCCCCGCCGCCGTCTTAGTTAGACCATCGGGCGGAAAGTTATGAGCATCCACTGTTCTGGACAAAAAACCATACTCTCAGATATGGAAGGAGAGAGGCTGCACAAGCCCAGGGGTGGGCGCAGCATGTGGGAGGGGGCAGTCTAGGGGATAAGGGCTAGCTCCTCATATTGGACTCAGTCTTTCTACTGGCAGGATGCTCATTAGCTGACGAGGCCAGAGAATCACGTAACAGAGATTTGGACCTGTGATCCATCAGCACCTCCCTGTGGTCACATGCTACATAACACGGTAATTGCAATCTATCTGTACCCTACCCTTGTACTACACTCTTGACTGTATACTTGCATATATGTTCTTGTAAATACATAAATGTATATATCTAGTGCGCCTTTCGGCGATTAAATATAAAATTAATCTTGGGCTGCTCTTTTATCTCGATTCACAAATCCCCACGTCCGCACACTCAGTTGATTATTATACTCTACCCGGGTTGGTTTCTGACCCGATATAAGCCTGTTGTCGGATGGGGCTTATGTTGAACGAGGAACTGGAGGCAGTATACCATACTGTGTTAGTGAGGAACTCTGATAGTGACAGCCGGGAGGTTTACACATATGTCCCCAGCCTGGACTGGTGATCTATATCCCCCCTCACTGGGAGCTCCTCAGTAACTCGTACCTATATACCTATAAAGGAAGCCTCTTGGCGACTATTTGCCCTCGGTTCAGTTCCCTGACTGACCTGGGGTGAGTGGTGGCACTAGAGAACCGATCCCTGCTGGATCATTCTCTCCCCTCCCAGGAGGTGAGTGACGTTGACACACCCCTACCCCTGTGTGATCCGTCACACCCCCATTCTCTCACATTTACCCCCCAGTGCCCTGTCCCCCACCCCACAATACCCCCATTCTCTCACATTCACCCCTCAGTGCACTGTCGCCCACCACCACAATACCACCATCCTCTCACATTGAACCCCAAGTGCCCTGTCCCCCTTAACCACTTCAGCCACCACAATACCCCCATCCTCTCACATTCACCCAACAGTGACCATGACATTTCTATCAATCTTAGGGTATGTTTCCACGTTCAGTTTTGCTTCAGGCTTTGGTCAGGATTTTATGCAGGTAAAATCCTGACCAAAACTGCACCTGAGGTCACTGGCAGGTCACCTGCGGTGTGCCTGCGTGTTTTGCTCATAGTAGCAACATGCTGCGTTTAGAAAAAACGCACCACGCATGCGTTTTCGCGGCAAAAACGCATGCGTTTTTTAACGCATAGTGGAGTCTGGATTTCATGAAATCCCATCCACTATGCTGTAACATCTGGACGCTGCGTTTTTGACGCTGCGGAAAAACGCAGCGTCAAAAACGCAGCGTTTCCTGAACGTGGAAACATACCCTAATACATTTTTTCTCTACTTACTGATGAAGTTTGCAGGCAGTGAGGCAGGACTAGGAAGTGTGTGAGAGAAATGCAAGGTGGGCACTAGGACCCAGTGTGCCTGCTCTGAGCCAATTTGAGCTTCCACAGAGTGAAGAAAACTGCAGCCTACGAAAAGCTCCATCATCAGGTCAGACAGCATGGTACAATTCAGGAAGAACACTCTGCAACTGGCTTCTGTGCTAGCTAGCGTGCAGAGTCTCTGTTAGACAGGAGCAGAGATAAGGCTATGTGCACACGATGCGGATTTACTGTGGATCTGCAGCGTTTTTTTCCACGCAGAAACGCTGCAGATCCGTAAAGTGATTTACAGTACAATGTAAATCAATAGGAAAAAAAAATGCTGTGCTAATGGTGCGGAAAATTCCGCATGGAAAACGCAGAGGATTGAAAGAAGGAGCATGTCACTTCTTTTGTGCAGATCTGCAGCGTTCCTGCACCCTTCCATTATAGAAATCCAAAGGGGTAAAAAACGCATGAAATCCGCACAACATCCGCAGCAAATCTGCAAGAAAAGCGCACCAAATCTGCACGTGCGTTTTCTGCTAGGAAATGCAGATTTTGTGCAGAAAATTCTGCACCCAAATCTGCAACGTGTGCGCATAGCCTTATACTGCTCTCCTCCTGTGCTGTGTTCTGCCTCATCAAAGAAGTGGCAGTGACTCCTGGAGGGCCCCTTCATGTGACAGGGCCTGGGGCGAGGGCCCCCTCTGCCACCCCAGTAGCTATGCTACTGATTATACAACTATAGGATTAGTAATGGATAGGTGACCCCTCTACATTACTAAGCCGTGGGCTTGATGTCACCAGACAATACAAAGGTGACATCAACTCCACAGATATGAACCCCACTTGTCACCGCTACAGGGCAAGTGGGAAGAGCCGGGCAAAGTGACAAAATTGGTGCAGCTAATAGATGTAGGCTGTTATTTTTAGGCTGGGGGGCAATATCAATGGCCCCTTACCAGCCTGAGAATACCATCCCCCAGCTGTCTGCTTTAGAAAAACTAGTTGTCAAAAATGGGAGGGACCCCAGGCCGCTTTTTTTTTTAAATTATTTATTTAAATAATTTAACCCCTTCATGCCAATACGTCTTTTTACTGCCTTGAGAATAGCATTCCCATACAGGTGACAATCCACCAGCTGTTGGCTGTCCACTATAACAACTTGCTGCATTAGCCACGATCAATGTTGGCACCGTCTACACTGTGTGCACAATTATTAGGCAAGTTGTATTTTAGAGGATTATTTTTATTATTTATCAATAACTATGTTCTCAATCAACCCAAAAGACTCAAATATCAAAGCTTAATATTTTTTGAAGTTGGAGTGGTTTTTTTTTTAGATTTGGCTATCTTAGGAGGATATCTGTTTGTGCAGGTAACTATTACTGTGCAGAATTATTAGGCAACTTAATAAAAACCAAATATATTCCCATCTCAATTGTTTATTTTCACCAGGTAAACCAATATAACCGCACAAAATTTAGAAATAAACATTTCTGACATGCAAAAACAAACCCCCCCAAAATTAGTGACCAATAGAGCCACCTTTCTATATGATGACACTCACCAGCCTTCCATCCATAGATTCTGTCAGTTGCTTGATCTGTTTACGATCAACATTGCGTGCAGCAGCCACCACAGCCTCCCAGACACTGTTCCGAGAGGTGGACTGTTTTCCCTCCCTGTAGATCTCACATTTTATGAGGGACCACAGGTTCTCTATGGGGTTCAGATCAGGTGAACAAGGGGGCCATGTCATTACTTTTTCTTCTTTGAGACCTTTACTGGCCAGCCACGCTGTGGAGTAGTTGGAGGCATGTGATGGAGCATTGTCCTGCATGAAAACCATGGTTTTCTTGAACGATACCGACTTCTTCCTGTACCACTGCTTGAAGAAGTTGTCTTCCAGAAACTGGCAGTAGGTCTGGGAGTTGAGCTTCACTCCATCCTCAACCCGAAAAAAAATCCCACAAGTTCATCTTTGATGATACCAGCCCATACCAGTACCCCACCTCCACTTTGCTGGTGTCTGAGTCGGAGTGGAGCTCTCTGCCCTTTACTGATCCAGCCTCTGGCCCATCCATCTGGCCCATCAAGAGTCACTCTCATTTCATCAGTCCATAAAACCTTTGAAAAGTCAGTCTTAAGATATTTCTTGGCCCAGTCTTGCATACCTCCCAACCGTCCCGGATACAGCGGGACTGTCCTGATTTTGACAGTCAGCCCCGCGATCCCAGGCGGGACATTAGTTGTCCCGCAGTGGTTGGGAGGTGTGCTGCAATATCAGGCGGTCAGCCTCATCCCTGCACCCGCAGAGCTGCCTGAGCACAGCACAGCACATATTGGCTGCTCCGTGGCCACAGGACCTGTGATGAGGTCACAGGGGGGAGGAGCCAGGGGTCACATGATCGGGACCTCGTGGATTGCAGGCCTCAGCTTGCTGGTTGCCAACTTGCCTTGGTGCTGGATGAGGTAAGCTGCCATGTGTGGGGTCAGGAGGTGTACAGTGTGGATGTAGCGGAGCTGTGTGTGTACGAGGTGTATGGAGCAGAGCGCGTGTGTGTGTACGAGGTATATGGAGTGGAGCCATGTGTACGAGGTGTACGGAGCGGAGCAGTGTGTGTACGAGGTGTACGGAGCAGAGCCGTGTGTGTACGAGGTGTATGGAGCGGAGCGCGTGTGTGTACGAGGTATACGGAGTGGAGCCGTGTGTGTACGAGGTGTACGGAGCGGAGCCGTGTGTACGAGGTGTACGGAGCGGAGCCGTGTGTGTACGAGGTGTACGGAGTGGAGCACGTGTGTGTACGAGGTGTACGGAGCGGAGTCGTGTGTGTATGAGGTGTATGGAGCGGAGCTAAATGTGTACGAGGTGTACGGAGCGGAGCCACGTGTGTATGAGGTGTATGGAGCGGAGCGCGTGTGTACGGAGTGCAGCCGCGTATGTAGGAGTAGTTATGTGTGGCCATTATACGGTACGAAGTATCATGTGTGGTCATTATACAGTATGGAGCATCATGTGTGGTCATTATACAGTATGGAGCATCATGTGTGGCCATTATACAGTATGGAGCATCATGTGCGGCCATTATACAGTATGGAGCATCATGTGCAGTCATTATACAGTATGGAGCATCATGTGCGGCCATTATACAGTATGGAGCATCATGTGCGGTCATTATACAGTATGGAGCATCATGTGTGGCCATTATACAGTATGGAGCATCATGTGCGGCCATTATACAGTATGGAGCATCATGTGCGGCCATTATACAGTATGGAGCATCATGTGGGGCCATTATACAGTATGAAGCATCATGTGGGGCCATTGTACAGTATGGAGCATCATGTGGGGCCATTATACAGTATGGAGCATCATGTGGGGCCATTATACAGTATGGAGCATCATGTGGGGCCATTAATCAGTATGGAGCATCATGTGCAGCCAATATACAGTATGGAGCATCATGTGGGGCCATTGTACAGTATGGAGCATCATGTGGGGCCATTATACAGTATGGAGCATCATATGTGGCCATTATACAGTATGCAGCACTGTGTGGCCATATTTTTTTGTTTATAATTATTCTCTAAAACAGTGTGATCAGCAGTGCTAAATGGGTGTGGTTGGGACGTGGATATGGGTGTGGCTAGTTATGAATGGGTGTGGTCAGAGGTGTGGCCTAAAATTTGCCCCTTTGTCCCTCTTTCCCATCTTCAAAAGTTGGGAGGTATGAGTCTTGACATTTTATCTTATGTTTCTTGTTCAAAGGTGGTCGTTCTTCAGCCTTCCTTACCTTGGCCATGTCCCTGAGTATCGCAAACCTTGTGCTTTTTGTTACTCCACTAATGTTGCAGCTCTGAAATATGGCAAAACTGGTGGCAAAAGGCATCTTGGCAGTTTCACGCTTGATTTTCCTCAATTCATGGGCAGTTATTTTGCTCCTTTTTTTGCCCAACACACTTCTTCTGACCCTGTTGGCTATTTGCCATGAAACGCTTGATTGTTCGGAGATCACGCTTCAAAAGTTTGGCAATTTCAAGACTGCTGCATCCCTCTGCCAGACATCTCACAATTTTGGACTTTTCAGAGCCCGTCAAATCTCTCTTCTGACCCATTTTGCCAAAGGAAAGGAAGTTGCCTAATAATTAAGCACACCTTATATAGGGTTTTGATGTCATTAGACAACAACCCTCCTCATTACAGAGATGCACATCACTTGATTTACTTAATTGGTAGTCGACTTTCAAGCCTGAACAACTTGGAGTAGGACAACATGTATAAAAAGTAGGACAACATGTATAAAAAGTATCATGTGATCAAAATACAACTTGCCTAATAATTCTGCACACAGTGTATATCTGTTTAACCCCTTAGATGATGCTGTCAAAAATGACTATATCATATAAATGGTTAACAGAGTGTGGGAGCTTCCGATTTAACCTCATCAGAGATCATGATTGTGTGGTCCTGATGTTCGCCATGGCAATTCACGGCCAAATAGTGGCCTTAGAGTCTGCCAGCTACAGTGGCCTGTTCAGAAGTTAGTGACATTTAGGTGGTAAAAATACACTTTTCTGTTTCTGTTATGCCACTTTGCATTCATTCCTGAAAATCACCTGAAGGGTTAATAAACTACCTGACAGCAGTTTTCAATATGTTGAGGGGTTCAATTTTAAAAATAGTATCACTTTTGGGTGTTTTCCAATATATAGGACCTCCACAGTCACTTCAAACCTGGATAGGTCCCTAAAAAAATAAATTTTGTAAATTTCCTTGAAAAAAATGAAAAATTAGTGCCATACAGTGGGGCAAAAAAGTATTTAGTCAGTCAGCAATAGTGCAAGTTCCACCACTTAAAAAGATGAGAGGCGTCTGTAATTTACATCATAGGTAGACCTCAACTATGGGAGACAAACTGAGAAAAAAAATCCTGAAAATCACATTGTCTGTTTTTTTATTATTTTATTTGCATATTCTGGTGGAAAATAAGTATTTGGTCAGATACAAACAATCAAGATTTCTGGCTCTCACAGACCTGTAACTTCTTCTTTAAGAGTCTCCTCTTTCCTCCACTCATTACCTGTAGTAATGGCAACTGTTTAAACTTGTTATCAGTATAAAAAGACACCTGTGCACACCCTCAAACAGTCTGACTCCAAACTCCACTATGGTGAAGACCAAAGAGCTGTCAAAGGACACCAGAAACAAAATTGTAGCCCTGCACCAGGCTGGGAAGACTGAATCTGCAATAGCCAACCAGCTTGGAGTGAAGAAATCAACGGTGGGAGCAATAATTAGAAAATGGAAGACATTCAAGACCACTGATAATCTCCCTCGATCTGGGGCTCCACGCAAAATCCCACCCCGTGGGGTCAGAATGATCACAAGAACGGTGAGCAAAAATCACAGAACCACGCGGGGGGACCTAGTGAATGAACTGCAGAGAGCTGGGACCAATGTAACAAGGCCTACCATAAGTAACACACTACGCCACCATGGACTCAGATCCTGCAGTGCCAGACGTGTCCCACTGCTTAAGCCAGTACATGTCCGGGCCCGTCTGAAGTTTGCTAGAGAGCATTTGGATGATCCAGAGGAGTTTGGGGAGAATGTCCTATGGTCTGATGAAACCAAACTGGAACTGTTTGGTAGAAACACAACTTGTCGTGTTTGGAGGAAAAAGAATACTGAGTTGCATCCATCAAACACCATACCTACTGTAAAGCATGGTGGTGGAAACATCATGCTTTGGGGCTGTTTCTCTGCAAAGGGGCCAGGACAACTGATCCGGGTACATGAAAGAATGAATGGGGCCATGTATCGTGAGATTTTGAGTGCAAACCTCCTTCCATCAGCAAGGGCATTGAAGATGAAACGTGGCTGGGTCTTTCAACATGACAATGATCCAAAGCACACCGCCAGGGCAACGAAGGAGTGGCTTCGTAAGAAGCATTTCAAGGTCCTGGAGTGGCCTAGCCAGTCTCCAGATCTCAACCCTATAGAAAACCTTTGGAGGGAGTTGAAAGTCCGTGTTGCCAAACGAAAAGCCAAAAACATCACTGCTCTAGAGGAGATCTGCATGGAGGAATGGGCCAACATACCAACAACAGTGTGTGGCAACCTTGTGAAGACTTAGGGTATGTCTCCACGTTCAGGATTGCATCAGGATTTGGTCAGGATTTTCCATCAGTATTTGTAAGCCAAAACCAGGAGTGGAACAATCAGAGGAAAAGTATAATAGAAGCATATGCACCACTTCTGCATTTATCACCCACTCCTGGTTTTGGCTTACAAATACTGATGGAAAATCCTGACCAAATCCTGATGCAATCCTGAACGTGGAGACATACCCTTACAGAAAACGTTTGACCTCTGTCATTGCCAACAAAGGATGTATTACAAAGTATTGAGATTAAATTTTGTTTCTGACCAAATACTTATTTTCCACCAGAATATGCAAATAAAATGATAAAAAAAAACAGACAATGTGATTCTCTGGATTTTTTTTTCTCAGTTTGTCTCCCATAGTTGAGGTCTACCTATGATGTAAATTACAGACGCCTCTCATCTTTTTAAGTGGTGGAACTTGCACTATTGCTGACTGACTAAATACTTTTTTGCCCCACTGTATTTTTAATCCTGCTGAAATAGTAGCAAAATAAAATAACATTTTACAAATGGTGCTGATGTAAAGCAGGCATAAGGAAAAAGTTGTATATTCATGTGTTTCTGTGGTATGACTCTCTGGATTAGAGGGATAACCATTCAAGGTTTGAAAATTGCACTTTTTTATGGTTTTGTCAAATTTTTGATATTTTTGATATTATAATGTGCTACGAAAATCAATCTCAAAATCACTGGGTTACGTTAAAGCTTTCTACATGCCGATACAGCTGACCACATTGATGAGGGAAGGAGCGCTACGCTCCCTCTGCCATCATCCCCCGTCAGCGTCTGACATCATCGATGCCGACACTGACAGGGGTCGCGATGACATCACTACCCGGCGCCAGGGCCGTATTTGCCACTAGGCACTGGAGGGCACGTGCCTAGGGGCGCCGGGCTGCTGGGGGCGGCACCAAGACAGGGAAGAACAAGCTCTGTGGAGCATATAAAGTCCAGACAGGAAGCCAGAAGAAAGTAAGGAGAGTGATAAGTTTCATGTGCGATGCTCTGCAGGTCCGGCAGCTGCGATGCTCTGCAGACGGGAGGGCAGGTTGGAGAAGGTGGCGGTGAGGTGGGGCCGGTGTCTCCTCCGCCTGGAGCTGGGAGAGGGGAGCAGGTTTCTGCCTGGTACTGGAAGTTTCACTCTCTGGTGATGGAGGTGGTGGGTGGCTCCGCTCCGGCCTGTGTGAAGTGATAATCCCCGGGAGGAAGGACAACAAGTCACAGGAAGCCATGCTGCTGCGGATGTTGCTGTGGTGCTGCGTGTACACAGGTGAGCGCCGGGGCTGGAGGTGAAGGTTCGCGCTGCGTCACCTCCCTGGGGGTCCTAGCACCGGGCGCGCACTGCGCATGCTCAGATCCACCTGGGACAGGAGTATAGGGGGGCTACCGCCAGAGACACCTGTGGACTCAGGTGCAACCAGCAGGGCGCTACCATTATACATATGGGGGGGAGCTGATGTCTTTGCCTTACAAATTGTGATTGAATACAAAGTATCAAGACATTAGAAGTTCCCCCAGGTGACCTTGAGAACCACGCTGGTTGTCATCGTTTTCAGTGGCAGTGCGATACCACGTGTTGTTTGCGCCAGTATTAACCTGTGGTGGAGTTATGTCAACTAAAGTGGGTCTTAAAAATAAAAATTGCAAAAATGTGTCCCCGCCCCCAGTATTGTGACTCTGGTTGCTCCCGTCAAGGTCCAATATGGTGTATTTTGTGCCTCAGATTACAAGACACACGTATCCATGGTACTAAAAATGCCATCTGTTCCTGGCTGAGCGTTTCCCTGCAGATTTCAGCACTTAAGGGGTGAAATTGTCCAAAAGAATCCACATTTAAATGTATTGTCTGACGGCGACCACTTCGGGATTGAGGGGAGAGTGATGCCGATGATGTCATGTGTACACTCGTTCTTCTGGAATGTCCACGATTGTCCGGTACTTATAGGTGCGGAGTCGTCGGCACCGATACCAGGAGAGATCACGTTGATCCCACCGCTAACACCAGTTTTCAGAGGACACAACTCCGCTGCCTCCGATCGTCAGGACAATTACGATATTGACTGACGAGTGATGGAGGAGGCTGCGGTTGCTTCCACTACTACTTTATTTAATATGCAAATGAGGGTGTTTTGCAGCATTCTCATACTTGTATACTAAAGCTAGTCTTTATTGTCAGCTCAGTTAGTAAAAGTGAATGCTGTCTAAAATCAGTTTGCAAATCTGCGATTACTCACTGAGGCTGGTTTCACACTTGTGTTTTTTTTTGTCCAAGTCAGGCAAAATCAGGTTTTTCAGCCAAATCCTGAGGCTATGTGCACACTTTGAGGATTTGGCGGATTTGCAGCAGTTTTCCATCCAGTTTACAGTACCATGTAAACCTATAGAAAACCAAATCCGCTGTGACCATGGTGCGGAAAATACAGAGCGGAAGCGCTGCGTTGTATTTTCCGCAGCATGTCAATTCTTTGAGCGGATTCCGCAGCGTTTTACACTTGTTCCTCAACAGGAATCCGCAGATGTAAAAATGCAGGTGAAATCTGCACAAAAAACGCTGCGGAAAAATCCACACACACGAATCCGCAACGTGGGCACATAACCTGATCCTTTCAGGATCCAGTTTTTTCCATTTACTTTAATTGTGTCATGAAGAAAGCTGAAGTAACTGAATTCTACCTGACACCAATAAAGTGAGTGGGCAAAAGCTGAATCCTGAAAGGATCAGGATTTGGCTGAAAAACCTGATTTTCCCTGATTTGAAAAAAAAACGCAAGTGTGAAACCAGCAACATTGGATGAGTGCAGCAGAGCGCTCCAAGTGTCAGTGTGGGTGCACACAATGTGGCTGCAGGCTCGTTCTGCTACCTGTCTGCTCTTGGCTTCCCTTTGAACACCTTCAGTAAAGATGAGGGGGTGAATGAGCAGACAGCATGTCTCTATATCACTAGGCCTTTCCTCACTGAAGCAATGGTTAGGTCACCTATTTTAATCTCTTGACGACTTTGGAAAGCTGAAGGTGTTAAAAAAAAACACTCAGAAGACTGAACCTGTGCGCGGCAAGTGCAGACGTCTTTTAGTGTTTAATTAGCGCTTTTTAAAGCGTTTTACAGAGTAGATCTGCCTTATATAGATGTCGTGTGCACAGACTCAGTGTGCGATGTCAGTAAGGGGCGCGACCACGAAAAGTGCCTAGGGCAGCATGAAGGCCAAATACGGCCCTGCCCGGCGCCTGCAGTCTGTAGATATGCGGGCGCTCAGAGCAGAGGAGGAACCAGGAAGAAGAGAGGTGAGTATTTATTTATTTTTATGGGGGCTTCCTTATACTACAGAGCCTGCCTATGGGGGGGCTGCCTTATACTCCAGAGTCTGCCTATTGGGGCTTCCTTATACTCCGGAGTCTGCCTATGGGGGCTGTCTTATTACAGAGTCTGCCTATGGGGGCTGCCTTATTATAGAGTCTGCCTATGGGGGCTTCCTTATACTACAGAGTCTGCCTATGGGGTGCTGCCTTATACTAGAGGGTCTTGCTTTTTTTTTTTTTTTCTTTTTGTACAAAGCATGAACCGCACCTCCAAAAATCATACGTTGATCTAAAGCCGCCAGGCAAAAATTTATATACTGAACATGAGGTTTTCAGTTTAACATTCTGATCAGACTGTATGAAGCCCACTGCCACGTCACGGCAAACCTCGTAGTGGGTCCTACCGCTCTAATGGAGCGGAGCCGTGCGGTGACCATCGCCACAGCGGCATTGCACCAGCAGGGCAGACGGTCTGTTGCCCCACAGCACCCATGCTGCAAGACTGAGCCCCCATGACTCCAGACCACGCCGCCCCACCAGCACAAAGCCACGTCAACAATGGCCGCCACACAGCACCATCACAAAAATGAAAGGAGCACTGAAACTCACCTTCCTCCAGCTATTCAGTGAGAGCCAAAATTGGCTAGACCCCTTACTTTGCAGTCTCCTGCTAATTAAAATCACCTGTGCCAAATGGGAGGAGTGCTGGTCCAAGAATGAGACTAGAACATGCTTTGTACAAAAAGGAGAAAAAAGAGCATGAACAGCACCTCCAGAAATCATAAGTTGATCTAAGGCTATGTGCACACGTTGCGGATTCGGCTTAGGAATTTCTGGTGCGGATTCTGTCTCTCCTGGCAGAAAACGCACCTGCGTTTTTTTGTGCGGTTCCGCAGCGTTTTTTTGTGTGTTTTTGCTGCGGTTTTCTTGCGGATTTGCTGCGTTTTTTACCCCTGCGGTTTTCTATAATGGAGTGGGTACAAAAACGCTGCAGATTCACAAAAAATAATTGACATGCTATTTCTTTAAAACTGCAGCGTTTCAGCTGCAGATTTTCCGCAAAGTGTGCACAGCATTTTTTTTCTCATTGATTTACATTGTACTGTAAATCAATTGCGGATCTGCAGCGTTTCTGCACCGCAAAAAATGCTGCGGATCCGCAGAGAATCCGCAACGTGTGCACATACCCTAAAGCCGCTAGGCAAAAATTTATGTAACTGAATATGAGGTTTTCAGTTTAACATTCTGATCAGACTGTATGAAGCCCACTGCCACGTCACGGCAAACCTCGTAGTGGGTGGCATGGCAGTGGGCTTCATACAGTCTGATCAGAATGTTAAACTGAAAACCTCATATTCAGTTATATAAATTTTTGCCAAGCGGCTTTAGATCAACTTATGATTTTTGGAGGTGCGGTTCATGCCCTTTATTTTCCTTTTTATACTAGAGGGTCTGCCTATGGGGGGCTTCTGCAACACCCGCTAGGGCCGTTGAGTACTCGGAACCAGGTCACACAGCTCTTAAAGGGGTGGTCACGGCAGCGGTGACCCGGTCCGTGGCCCTGGGGGCGCAATAAAAGTGATGCGGGAAATAGAAAATGGATGATGGTGGAAATGGGAATAAAGTTTGTACAGGGGGATTGTTCGCGACACCACCTGTGGTGTTTGGCTATAAATGGCCGACGCTTAATGCGCCAATGCTTAAGGAGACCGCTGGGGCTGATGGTGATGCAGATGGGATGGTTCTGCTCCCCAAAGGTGGAGCAGGGCCCCAGGGCTACCGGTGCAGTTCTGTAAGGGAATTGTGGACATTGGTGTGCAGGACTGAGGGTCCAGGACTGAGGGTGCAGGAAAAACTAGAGGACACAAGGGTTGCCAGTTTATTTACCTTTAATTCCAGGTTGAAGGTGCAGTCCAGGGCACAAGTCACAGCTGGTGATAGAGATCCGGGCAGCCTGGAAGTGATTCAGAGTCCCCCTAGCCAGGTGGGGTTGAGGCCTTCCTACTGCGCTGTTCTCTGGGTGCTTGGTGCTTTTAGTTCTCCTCAAGTCCCTCTCTGTCTGTCCCCTAAGTGAAACACTACCCGCATGGCAGGCAGCTTGAGCCTGTTCCAGGTGTCACTCCTTCGTGGTGACTCCGGGCTCTCTTATGCTGCTGTGCCTTCGGGTGTCAGCTGGGGCCAGGAGACCTGCAATCTCTTATCCTCCGGATTTGATTGCGGGGCCTGAAGTTCCCACACAAACATGGACTCCGGTGTCCAGTCTTCAGCACTTAGTCCTGGAGTGAGCCCAGTCGCAGCTCCTATCCCCCAGATTCTCCTCACTTCTTGCCTCTTCCTCCTTCACTGTCTGCTCTCTGACACTGAACTCACTAGCCCCACCTCCAGGCCAGAATTTATAGGGAAGTTCCCATAAAATATATGTTAGAGCTCCCCCTTCTGGTCTGGAGTCAGGAAAGGTGTTTTATGCTGATTGTATTACCTGCTAAGGGGATCCCTCCTTGCTCCCAGGCATGGCATCACCTCCTTTGAGGGGGAGGCAATGCGACTGTGGCAACCAGACTCCTGGGGTGCCACACTTCCTTATACTACAAAGTCTGCCTATGGGGTGCTGCCTTATACTACAAGATCTGTCTATGGGGGGCTGCCTTATACTACAGGGTCTTCCTATGGGGGGCTGCCTTATACTACAGAGTCTGCCTATGGGGCGCTGCCTTATACTACAGAGTTTGCCTACGGGGGGCTGCCTTATACTACAGAGTCTACCTATGGGGGGCTGCCTTATACTACTGAGTCTGCCTATGGGGGGCTGCCTTATACTACAGAGTCTGCCTATGAGTGCTGCCTTGTGCTATAGAGTCTGCCTATGGGGGCTGCCTTATGCTATAGAGCAGTGTTCCTCAACTCCGGTCCGCGAGAGCCACCAACAGATCATGTTTTCCGGATTTCCTTAGTATTGCACAGGTGATTGAATGCTTGTCTGTCTAGGTGAAGCAATTATCACTTGTGGAATACTAAGGAAATCCTGAAAACAAGACCTGTTGGTGGCTCTTGAGGACCAGAGTTGGGGAACACTGCTATAGAGTCTGACTATGGGGGCTGCCTTATGCTATAGAGTCTGCCTATGGGGTGCATTATACAATATAGAGTAGGCCTATGGGAAGTGCATTATACTATATTGAGGACTATTTGGTGCATTATACTATATGGAAGCTATCTAAGGGGCCATCATACAGTGTGGAGATTACAGTGAGGGGGCCATCAAACAGTTTGGGGGCTACTAAGGGGTCAGTATACAGTACTATACAGTGAGGGGGCACTATACTGTGTATAAGAGAGCATCATACTGTGTATAGGCGAGCTGTACAGGGGGGAGACTCGGGACATTATTAAATGTAAAATGGGCACTTATTGTTATAGGGGAACTCAGGTTACTGTGACTATCAAAGGGGCACACAGAGGGCATTATTACTTTCTAGGGGGCAAAATATGGGTACTGTTTTCTAGGGCACTTGTACCCGGCATTACTATATTATAGAGGGGTGCTTTAAAATTTAGAAGGCAGAGAGATGCAGCAGATGCAGTAATAGGGACACATACGGCAGCAGCAGCTCAGTATTGTGATATCAGCAGGATGAGGAGTTTGTGCAGATTGGGAAAAGATAGTGATGGGGCTGGAATATGAGAACTGAAATATGTCTTTGTTGTATTCTCTGCAGCTGAGTCGTGGCTGGAAGAAGTTGTCATGTCGGTCTGGGCCAGATGGAAAAGACGGGAAAAGTGAACGATTCCATCAGAAAGAGTGTCAGCTGTAAGTAATTATCTGTAACTGTGCTGTGATAGCTTATATGTTCTATAGGACTGGTATCTACCACTGACCATATGGCGGTAATATCTTTGTATAGAGATTATTTTCAGCAACATCGCGGTCATCTGCTGAGGTCCTCCTCCTCTATTAGGGTGCGTCACCGAGTTGTAATCAAGGTTACCTGGTTAGGGGCCAACTGAGAAGTTTCGCCCCCCCCGAACCAAAACCCTAGCTACGCCTCTGCCACGGATGTGAAAACACACTGACATGTGCATAGACCCATTCACTTGAAGGTATGACTCATGTGATACTGTGTGCAGTATATTATTATTTCACCTTATGGCTATTTATACTCACTAGGCACACAACATATGGTCACCAATGAATTAAGGTGACAGTATGCCGCGCCCCAGAGTCCTGGTCGATGCAGTAATGTCATTGTTCCACCAGGGGGAGTGATAGTACGTCCGAAGGCAATAAAGGAGTTCTTCTTTCCAGGTATCACAAACCATACACCACACTTCACACTCCAGACCACCAGGGGGAGCCTTGCTCCTATCTACTAGGGCACTCCTCACAGAAAAGTAAAACTGGTCAAACCCTTGTAATGACTGATTAAGCCCTCAGCAGCTAACATGCTGGAGTGAAACTGCTGGGTTTCACATCATGGAAGAGAGCAAACTTTGTGGCACATATCTCCCCTCACATACAGCGCTAGTGACCCTGTCAGAAGTGTTTGAGAGAGCCTCTTAGAAAAAAATCAGAAAGTCAGAAGGTTTACCACACAATTACCAGAGCGTCAGATGGCTAAGTGCTCATACTACATGGACGATCTGCAAGGAAATTTGCCCGGTATTCAGGTGCCGGAGATGGAGAGTTTCTCCGACCCCTTCTCTATTCCAATAAGATCCTATATGCTCGTTTGGAGAAGGAATAAGCAGCTTTAAGCAGCTTTAAGGCCCTGGAAAAATCACTTTACTAAAGTTAACAAAATGTTTAAATATTGGCACCTCAGATAGCTCAGCATGGAGAGAAAGACTCTTGTGCTAGGATGCTGACTGTGCGCCATTACACAACACAAGTCTGGCCTCCCTATGTCACTATTTGACAGGCCATTTCCATGACCATGTTTCACTATTTTTGGGGGTTGCAAAATGGACAGAGTGAAAGGGACAAGGCAAAAAACTCTGCTATTGGGCTCTTTTTTTTTTGCAACTGTGTCTTCGAGGATATGAAAATAACTCATTAGGCTCAGCAGACTGGTCCCGATTCTACCACTTTTCCACAAGGAGGCCAGCCCTAAGACATCCCTTGTTATTACCAAAATGTTCTCATTTTTGTAAGGAAGTTAAATAGGGGTTTTCCAGTTTCAGAAAATCCAGGTGCCCAGGCACAGTTTGTTGTAAAAAAACCCCAAACCCTAGCTTTATTCACCCTCTCCAGGTCCATTTTATAGGCTCTGCTGCTGCCTCTGGTGTATGATTTTGTCTGCAGCGCACATGTCAAATCGACAGCCTTGCACCCACTTAGCAGTTCTGAGTGTTTCATGCAGTCTCCACGGGTAGAGCTGCTAGGATCACTGATTGGCTCCAGTGCTGCCGACATGATGTCAGACAATAACAAACACCGGGAGCAGCAGCAGAGAGAATGAGTAAGGCCGGTTTCACACGTCCTGATATTTCCGGTACCGGAAAAAATGGTACCGGAGATGTCCGTGTGTCTGTTTGTTGTGAATGTAATACGTGCGGCACACATGTGGCAACCGTGTGCCACCCGTGTGCTGCATCAGTACCACACGGATGGGCACCGGGGAAGAAGCGTTACAGTAAGCTCTGTTCCCCGGCGACAGGTGCTGAAGAAGGCTCTCATCATTCTCCCCTGCTGTGCCGGCGATTGGCTTGAGCAGAGGAGAATGATGAGAGTTAGGCTACTTTCACACTAGCGTTAACTGCAATACGTCGCAAATGCGTCGTTTTGCCGAAAATACGCATCCAGCAAAAGTTCTTGCTGGATACGTTTTTTCCTCATAGACTAACATTAGCGACGCATTTGCGACGCATTGCCAAACGTCGCGTCCGTTTTGCGACGCTTGGGCGTGTGGTAGCGGACCGTCGGGAGAAAAAAACGTTACATGTAACGTTTTTTGCTCCCGACGGTCCGCTTTTTCCGACCGCGCATGCGCGTCCGGAACTCCGCCCCCACCTCCCCGCACTTCCCCGCACCTCACAATGGGGCAGCGGATGCGTGGGAAAAATGCATCCGCTGCCCCCATTGTGCGGCGGGGACCACGCTAGCGTCGGGAACGTCAGCCCGACGCACAGCGACGGGTTGTTCCCGACGCTAGTGTGAAAGTAGCCTTATATTAAAGTCCAAACGATGACAACAGGTGGGGGCTTTTGAAACAATTACTCCCATCATCCGACACCTGCTGCCGCTAATAACAGTGACAGCAGGAGGGGATGATCGGGGTATTCCACAGCCGCCAGCTGCGATCTAACTAAATAAATGAATAAAAAACACGATGTGGCTTCCCCCCTATTTTCTTGAACCAACCAGGCAAAACTCACAGCTAGGGGGGTTGCAAGATTGGTTATCAAGAAAATGGGGGTCCCCATGCTGTTTTTTTTAAATTATTTAAATAATTAAAAAAAATGGCATGAGGTCACCCCCATTTTTGAAAACCAGCCTTGCAAAAGCTAACAGCTGGGGGCTGGTATTCTCAGGCTAGTAAGGGGCCATTGATATAGGCTCCCCTCAGCCTACTGTAGAAACAGCATCCCGCAGCTGCTCAGAAAAGATGCATCTAATAGATGAGCCTTTACCCGGCTCTTCCAATTTGCCCTGTAGCTGTGGCAAGTGAGGTTAATATTTGTGGGGTTGATGTCACCTTTGTTTTGTCAGGTGACATCAAGTCCACGGCTTAGTAATGGAGAGGTGTCTATAAGACACCTATCCATTACTAATCCTTTAGTTATATGTTAAATCTGGCATCAGTCAAACATCCCTTCGGCGGATATTAGCTACTCATAAATGGCACCCTTAAAAAATCCAGCTGCTGCAGCATCTCAGCGAGGATGACACAAATTGGAGCTCTGAATTTTCAGACTGGGCAAAACAAAAATTAGAACAGGACCCTCAGTTTACCCAGAACATTATTTTCAGTGATGAGGCAAGCTGTTTTTGGGTGGGCCATTTATATGGATACACCTAAATAACATGGTAATGGTGACAGTTTTCTTGCGTAGGGTGTCTTGCATTCAAATCTGCTGCAATGACCTGGGTACTGCATTCACCAGACATCAATACAATTTCTATCCGCTCCTCACGTGTTAACCTCTGCGACATGTCAATGGATGTAAACAAAGAGAAACTTGTAAATAACTAATGAAAGAATAAAGTTACGTTAAAACCAAGCACATCATTGTTTTTCTTGCGAAATTCTCAATAAGTTTGATGTGTCACATGACCCATTGGAAAAAATAAAGTTGGATCTCCACCCATCTTGAAAAGTTTTGCCCCTCCCATATACTAATGTGCCATTTAGGTGTATCCATATACATGGCCCATCCTGTATAAGTCATCAATTTCATATCTCTGGACAACCTCTAAGGCTGTGTGCACACGATGCGGATTTAGTGCGGATCCGCAGCGTTTTTTTTCAGCGCAGAAATGCTGCAGATCCGCACTGTGATTTACAGTACAAAGTAAATCAATGTAAAAAAAAAAAAAAGCTATGCACATGGTGCAGAAAAATCAGTGCGGAATTGGTGCGGATTTCAAAGAAGTGCATGTCACTTCTTTTGTGCGGATCTGCAGTGTTTCTGCACCCCTCCATAATAGAAATCCGCATTGGGAAAAAATTGCAGAAAATCCGCACAAGATCCGCACAAAATCCGCATCAATTCCGTACAAAAACCGCACTAAATCCGCATAAAAACCGTGGCAAATCCGCAGCTGCGGATTCTGCCAGGAGATGCGGATTTTGTGCAGAAAATTCTGCACCTCTTTTCTTACGTGTGCACATAGCCTTAATGAATGGCATATATACATGGCATATAGTTTTCTTACTGCCGGAGAAGAGTTAGTTTATATTAATGGAGAAAGAGAAATGCTTCTATTTGTCGCTCTTCTGGATTGTATCACAGATAATTCATTCAGTATGAACACAAGAATGCAGGAAAACCTTTCTCCTTTTTGGAGCTAAATATACGGCTCCCGCTGCCGCCCTAAATAAGGCCGAACTCCCACAGTTCTGCTTTATGTTTGGGGGGGTCTAGTGCACTGACACATAGTTACCAGCAGAGGGCAGGCAGTGTTTGCCCAGGGTTTATGGGTGCACATTTTTGTTTACAGACTTGGGAAAGGGAATGTTCTGTTTTATTTTTATTCAGCATTGCACATGAAAGGCTTACATACATTGACGCATCAGAAAATGTCATAAATTATAGGATTAGATACAGCGGGTCATTATTGAGTATCATGTGTTATCATCATCAGAGGGCATCATAAACAATAGGAATGCAATGGGTTAGTAAATATCACACGAGCATGGGAAAATATTCTGAAAAGTTCCCAGGCTCGAGTTCATATGAGTTCATCCAGCAGAGGGCGCATCACCGCGACTCGAGGTAACTACAGTACATTCCCCTGCATTCCATTCATTCACCAAGTTTTACAGTCAGGAGCACAGCTGCATTAGCAGAGCTCCTGGGTGTAAAATGATTTAACCCCTACAGATGGATTTACAGCGTGGGACAAGACTGTAACGACAGAAGGTATGGAATATTGTTGTTTGTTGTCATAGGCTATGTTGTGAGGTGAAATTTTAACCCCGCGCGTTCCAATTCACCAAACAATTTTGCCCCTATCTACATAATGGGGAAAAAGTGAAAGGAAAAGTGTTGGAGGCAAATTGACAGCTGCCAGATGTGAACAAGGGGGACTTAAAGAGTGAGAGCGATGGCGCCAAAGAGTAAATACCGTACAGTTGCTAAGGTGGGGCCCCGACATGGGATACTCATCACACACGTGGATGTGAACACACACACAAAATGCGCCACACACTACCACGTGCTTGAACACATACAGTGGGGCAAAAAAGTATTTAGTCAGTCAGCAATAGTGCAAGTTCCACCACTTAAAAAGATGAGAGGCGTCTGTAATTTACATCATAGGTAGACCTCAACTATGGGAGACAAACTGAGAAAAAAAAATCCAGAAAATCACATTGTCTGTTTTTTTATCATTTTATTTGCATATTATGGTGGAAAATAAGTATTTGGTCAGAAACAAAATTTAATCTCAATACTTTGTAATACATCCTTTGTTGGCAATGACAGAGGTCAAACGTTTTCTGTAAGTCTTCACAAGGTTGCCACACACTGTTGTTGGTATGTTGGCCCATTCCTCCATGCAGATCTCCTCTAGAGCAGTGATGTTTTTGGCTTTTCGCTTGGCAACACGGACTTTCAACTCCGTCCAAAGGTTTTCTATAGGGTTGAGATCTGGAGACTGGCTAGGCCACTCCAGGACCTTGAAATGCTTCTTACGAAGCCACTCCTTCGTTGCCCTGGCGGTGTGCTTTGGATCATTGTCATGTTGAAAGACCCAGCCACGTTTCATCTTCAATGCCCTTGCTGATGGAAGGAGGTTTGCACTCAAAATCTCACGATACATGGCCCCATTCATTCTTTCATGTACCCGGATCAGTTGTCCTGGCCCCTTTGCAGAGAAACAGCCCCAAAGCATGATGTTTCCACCACCATGCTTTACAGTAGGTATGGTGTTTGATGGATGCAACTCAGTATTCTTTTTCCTCCAAACACGACAAGTTGTGTTTCTACCAAACAGTTCCAGTTTGGTTTCATCAGACCATAGGACATTCTCCCAAAACTCCTCTGGATCATCCAAATGCTCTCTAGCAAACTTCAGACAGGCCCGGACATGTACTGGCTTAAGCAGTGGGACACGTCTGGCACTGCAGGATCTGAGTCTATGGTGGCGTAGTGTGTTACTTATGGTAGGCCTTGTTACATTGGTCTCAGCTCTCTGCAGTTCATTCACTAGGTCCCCCCGCGTGATTCTGGGATTTTTGCTCACCGTTCCTGTGATCATTCTGACCCCACGGGGTGGGATTTTGCGTGGAGCCCCAGATCGAGGGAGATTATCAGTGGTCTTGAATGTCTTCCATTTTCTAATTATTGCTCCCACTGTTGATTTCTTCACTCCAAGCTGGTTGGCTATTGCAGATTCAGTCTTCCCAGCCTGGTGCAGGGCTACAATTTTGTTTCTGGTGTCCTTTGACAGCTCTTTGGTCTTCACCATAGTGGAGTTTGGAGTCAGACTGTTTGAGGGTGTGCACAGGTGTCTTTTTATACTGATAACAAGTTTAAACAGGTGCCATTACTACAGGTAATGAGTGGAGGAAAGAGGAGACTCTTAAAGAAGAAGTTACAGGTCTGTGAGAGCCAGAAATCTTGATTGTTTGTTTCTGACCAAATACTTATTTTCCACCAGAATATGCAAATAAAATGATAAAAAAACAGACAATGTGATTTTCAGGATTTTTTTTCTCAGTTTGTCTCCCATAGTTGAGGTCTACCTATGATGTAAATTACAGACGCCTCTCATCTTTTTAAGTGGTGGAACTTGCACTATTGCTGACTGACTAAATACTTTTTTGCCCCACTGTGTATCACCCTCAGCACACATTTCACCACACATACACCAACCTCGCCACATAAAAGTCGAAACACAAAAGTCGCCGCTCAAAACTCGCCACGCGCAAAACTCACCACATGCAAAACCAGGCTCACGCAAAACTCTCCACACATGCAAAACTCACCTCATGGAAAACTCGCCACACGCAAAACTTGCACACGCGGAAAAATTGCCACATGCACAAAAGTTGCAACACATGTAAAAGTTGCCTCACACAAAACTTGCACATACTCAAAATGCACCACACATAAAACTTGCCACGCGCAAAACTCGCCATGCACAAAACTTGCTGCACACAACTTGCTACACTAACCTGTCACATGCAACTCGACACACAAAAAGTTGCTACACGCATGTCGCCACACAAAACTCACCTCACAAAAGTCGCTACATGCATGTCGCCACATGCAACCCAACACACACAACTTGACACATGAAACTCGCCCTAAAACACACACAAGTCTGGTATTATCCTTCAAAAATAAAAATCTGATTAATAAGCAGACAAACTACAAGAGCAACAAATGTACCATATAGGAAATCCGGCAGCTGTCAGTCACATTACCTGTCCATTATGTGCATGTGTGAGCTAATATATACTGCCAGGGGGGAGGGCTTCCTGTTGGCTGAGGATTTATCAGGCTGCCAATTTAGCTTACAAATACTGAGGTAAAAATACTGACCAAATAACGTGTGAACGTGGTCTAATACAGGAGGAGATGACACACAGATATATACTATATACAGGAGGAGATGACACACAGGTATATACTATATACAGGGGAGATGACACACAGGTATATACTATATACAGGAGGAGATGACACACAGGTATATACTATATACAGGAGGAGATGACACACAGGTATATACTATATACAAGAGGAGATGACACACAGGTATATACTATATACAGGAGGAGATGACACACAGGTATATACTATATACAGGGGAGATGACACACACATATATACTATATACAGGGGAGATGACACACAGGTATATACTATATACAGGAGGAGATGACACACAGGTATATACTATATACAGGAGGAGATGACACACAGGTATATACTATATACAGGTGGAGATGACACACAGGTATATACTATATACAGGAGGAGATGACAGACATATATACTATATACAGGGGAGATGACACACAGGTATATACTATATACAGGAGGAGATGACAGACATATATACTATATACAGGGGAGATGACACACAGGTATATACTATATACAGGAGGAGATAACATACAGGTATATACTATATACAGGAGATGACACACACATATATACAGGGGAGAGAACACACAGGTATATACTATATACAAGAGGAGATGACACTGGTATATATTATATGCAGGGGAGATGACATACAGGTATATACTATATACAGGAGGAAATGACACACAGGGGAGATGACACACAGGTATATACTATATACAGGGGAGATGACACACAGGTATATACTATATACAGGGGAGATGACACACACATATATACTATATACAGGGGAGATGACACAGGTATATACTATAAACAGGAGATGACATACAGGTATATACTATATACAGGAGGAGATGACACACAGGTATATATTATATACAGGAGGAGATGACACACACGTATATACTATATACAGGGGAGATGACACACAGGTATATACTATATACAGGAGGAGATAACATACAGGTATATACTATATACAGGAGGAGATGACACACACATATATACTATATACAGGGGAGATGACACAGGTATATACTATATACAGGAGATGACATACAGGTATATACTATACACAGGAGGAGATGACACACGTATGTACTATATACAGGAGCAGATGACACACAGCTATATACTATATACAGGAGGAGATGACTTACAGGTACATACTATATACAGGGGAGATGACACAGGTATATACTATATACAGGGGAGATGACACACAGGTATATACTATATACAGGAGGAAATGACACAGGGGAGATGACACACAGGTATATACTATATACAGGGGGAGATGACACACAGGTATATACTATATACAGGAGAAGATGACACACAGGTATATACTATATACAGGAAGAGATGACACACACGTATATACTATATACAGGGGAGATGACACACAGGTATATACTATATACAGGAGGAGATAACATACAGGTATATACTGTTATGACCCCAATGGCGAGGGTCTCAGAGGAACGTGGAAGTCTGCAGAATACAAAAATCCAGCTCATAGGGCAGTGGTAACTGGGTTGACCATATATCTACTCCTAACGCCAACACTAGAAGTAGCCGGGGATCATTCCTACGTTGATTCTAGATGACACGCGCCAGCCGGAGAATCTAGCTACCCCTAGTAGAGGAAAACAAAGACCTTTCTTGCCTCCAGAGAAGGGGACCCCAAAGCTGGATAGAAGCCCCCCACAAATAATGACGGTGAGGTAAGAGGAAATGACAAACACAGAAATGAATCAGGTTTAGCACAGAGAGGCCCGCTTACTGATAGCAGAATAAAGAAAGGTAACTTATATGGTCAACAAAAACCCTATCAAAATCCACACTGGAAATTCAAGAACCCCCGAACCGTCTAACGGTCCGGGGGGAGAACACCAGCTCCCTAGAGCTTCCAGCAAAGGTCAGGATATAGATTTGGAACAAGCTGGACAAAAATACAAAACCAAAACAAATAGCAAAAAGCAAAAGGCAGACTTAGCTGATATAACTGGAACCAGGATCAGTAGACAAGAGCACAGCAGACTAGCTCTGATAACTACGTTGCCAGGCATTGAACTGAAGGTCCAGGGAGCTTATATAGCAACACCCCTAACTAACGACCCAGGTGTGGATAAAAGGAATGACAGAAAAACCAGAGTCAAAAAACTAGTAACCACTAGAGGGAGCAAAAAGCAAATTCACAACAGTACCCCCCCCTTAGTGAGGGGTCACCGAACCCTCACCACGACCACCAGGGCGATCAGGATGAGCGGCATGAAAGGCACGAACTAAATCGGCCGCATGAACATCAGAGGCGACCACCCAGGAATTATCCTCCTGACCATAGCCCTTCCACTTGACCAGGTACTGAAGCCTCCGCCTGGAGAGGCGAGAATCCAAGATCTTCTCCACCACGTACTCCAACTCGCCCTCAACCAACACCGGAGCAGGAGGCTCAGCAGAAGGAACTACAGGCACAATGTACCGCCGCAACAAGGACCTATGAAATACATTGTGAATAGCAAACGACACAGGAAGATCCAGACGAAAAGATACAGGATTAAGGATTTCCAATATCTTGTAAGGCCCAATAAAACGAGGTTTAAATTTGGGAGAGGAGACCTTCATAGGAACAAAGCGGGAAGAAAGCCATACCAAATCCCCAACGCGTAGTCGGGGACCCACACCGCGGCGGCGGTTGGCAAAGCGCTGAGCCTTCTCCTGTGACAACTTCAAGTTGTCCACCACATGATTCCAGATCTGCTGCAACCTATCCACCACAGAATCCACCCCAGGACAGTCAGAAGGCTCCACATGACCCGAAGAAAAGCGAGGATGGAAACCAGAGTTGCAGAAAAAAGGCGAAACCAAGGTGGCGGAACTAGCCCGATTATTAAGGGCAAACTCAGCCAACGGCAAGAATGTCACCCAATCGTCCTGATCAGCAGAGACAAAACACCTCAAATAAGCCTCCAAAGTCTGATTGGTTCGCTCCGTCTGTCCATTAGTCTGAGGATGGAAAGCAGACGAAAACGACAAATCAATGCCCATCCTACTACAAAAGGATCGCCAGAACCTGGAAACGAACTGGGATCCTCTGTCTGACACAATATTCTCAGGGATGCCGTGCAAACGAACCACGTTCTGGAAAAACACAGGAACCAGATCGGAAGAGGAAGGCAGCTTAGGCAAAGGAACCAAATGGACCATCTTGGAGAAGCGATCACATATCACCCAGATAACGGACATGCCCTGAGATAGCGGAAGATCAGAAATGAAATCCATGGAGATATGTGTCCAAGGTCTCTTCGGGACAGGCAAGGGCAAGAGCAAACCGCTGGCACGAGAACAGCAAGGCTTAGCTCGAGCACAAGTCCCACAGGACTGCACAAATGACCGCACATCTCTTGACAAGGAAGGCCACCAAAAGGACCTGGCCACCAGATCTCTGGTGCCAAAAATTCCCGGGTGACCTGCCAACACCGAGGAATGAACCTCGGAAATGACTCTGCTGGTCCACTTATCCGGGACAAACAGTCTGTCAGGTGGACAAGACTCAGGCCTATCAGCCTGAAATCTCTGCAACACACGTCGCAGATCCGGAGAAATAGCTGACAAGATAACTCCATCTTTAAGAATACCAACAGGATCAGCGACTCCAGGAGCATCAGGCACAAAGCTCCTAGAAAGAGCATCGGCCTTCACATTCTTTGAACCTGGTAAATACGAGACAACAAAATCAAAGCGGGAGAAAAACAATGACCAGCGGGCCTGTCTCGGATTAAGGCGTTTAGCAGACTCGAGATACATCAGATTTTTGTGATCAGTCAAGACCACCACACGATGCTTAGCACCCTCGAGCCAATGACGCCACTCCTCAAATGCCCATTTCATGGCCAACAACTCCCGATTGCCCACATCATAATTTCGCTCGGCAGGCGAAAACTTCCTAGAGAAAAAGGCACAAGGTTTCATAACAGAGCAACCAGGGCCTCTCTGCGACAAAACGGCCCCTGCCCCAATCTCCGAAGCATCCACCTCAACCTGAAAGGGAAGTGAGACGTCAGGCTGGCACAAAACAGGCGCCGAAGTAAACCGGCGTTTCAACTCCTGGAAAGCCTCCACGGCAGCAGGAGCCCAGTTAGCTACATCGGAGCCCTTCTTGGTCATATCCGTCAAAGGTTTCACAATGCTAGAAAAATTAGCAATAAAACGACGGTAGAAGTTAGCGAAGCCCAAGAACTTCTGAAGACTCTTAACTGACGAGGGCTGAGTCCAATCAAGAATAGCTCGGACCTTGACTGGGTCCATCTCCACAGCAGAAGGAGAAAAAATGAACCCCAAAAAGGGAACCTTCTGTACACCAAAGAGACACTTTGAGCCCTTGACAAACAAAGAATTTTCACGCAAAATTTTAAAGACCAACCTGACCTGCTCCACATGCGAATCCCAATTATCAGAAAAAACCAAAATATCATCCAGATAAACAATCAAAAATTTATCCAGATACTTCCGGAAAATGTCATGCATAAAGGACTGAAAAACTGAAGGCGCATTGGAGAGCCCAAAAGGCATCACCAAGTACTCAAAATGACCTTCGGGCGTATTGAATGCGGTTTTCCATTCATCACCTTGCTTAATGCGCACAAGGTTGTACGCACCACGAAGGTCTATCTTGGTGAACCACTTGGCACCCTTAATCCGGGCAAACAAGTCAGACAACAGCGGTAAAGGATACTGAAATTTGACAGTGATCTTATTTAAAAGCCGATAATCAATACAAGGTCTCAAAGATCCGTCCTTTTTTGCCACAAAAAAGAATCCCGCACCAAGAGGGGAAGAAGACGGACGAATATGTCCTTTCTCCAGAGACTCCTTGATATATGAACGCATAGCGGTATGTTCAGGTACCGACAGATTAAACAGTCTTCCCTTAGGAAACTTACTGCCTGGGATCAAATCTATAGCACAGTCACAGTCCCTATGAGGAGGCAGTGCACTGGACTCAGACTCACTGAAGACATCCTGATAATCAGACAAATACTCCGGAACTTCCGAAGGCGTAGAAGAAGCAATAGACACAGGCAGGGAATCCCCATGAATACCACGACAGCCCCAACTTGAGACTGACATAGCCTTCCAGTCCAGGACTGGATTATGGGTCTGTAACCATGGCAGCCCTAAAACAACCAAATCATGCATTTTATGTAAAACCAGGAAACGTATCACCTCGCGGTGTTCAGGAGTCATGCACATGGTAACCTGTGTCCAATACTGCGGTTTATTTGCTGCCAATGGTGTAGCATCAATACCCCTAAGAGGAATAGGATTTTCTAATGGTTCAAGAGTAAAACCACAGCGCGTAGCAAATGAGAGATCCATGAGACTCAGGGCAGCACCTGAATCTACAAACGCCATGACAGGATAAGACGACAGTGAGCAAATCAAAGTTACAGACAGAATAAATTTAGGTTGCAAATTACCAACGGTGACAGGACTAACAACCTTAGCTATACGTTTAGAGCATGCTGAGATAACATGTGTAGAATCACCACAGTAGTAGCACAAGCCATTCCGGCGTCTATGAATTTTCCGCTCATTTCTAGTCAGGATTCTATCACATTGCATTAAATCAGGTGTCTGTTCAGACAACACCATGAGGGAATTTGCGGTTTTTCTATCACATTGCACCGAATTAGGTGTCTGTTCAGACAACACCATGAGGGAATTTGCGGTTTTGCGCTCCCGCAACCGCCGGTCAATTTGAATAGCCAGTGCCATAGTATCATTCAGACCTGTGGGAATGGGAAAACCCACCATAACATTCTTAATGGCTTCAGAAAGGCCATTTCTAAAATTAGCGGCCAGTGCACACTCGTTCCAATGTGTCAGCACGGACCATTTCCGAAATTTTTGGCAATACACTTCAGCCTCGTCCTGCCCCTGAGACATAGCCAGCAAGGCCTTTTCTGCCTGAATCTCAAGATTGGGTTCCTCATAAAGTAAACCGAGCGCCAGAAAAAACGCATCAAGATCAGCCAATGCCGGATCTCCTGGCGCCAGCGAAAAAGCCCAATCCTGAGGGTCGCCCCGTAAGAACGAAATAACAATTTTTACTTGCTGAGCAGAATCTCCAGATGAACAGGGTCTCAGGGACAAAAACAATTTACAATTATTCACGAAATTCCTAAACTTAAACCTGTCTCCGGAAAATAGTTCAGGAATCGGTATTTTAGGTTCTGACCTAGGATTTCTGATAACATAGTCTTGTATGCCCTGCACACGAGTAGCCAGCTGGTCCACACTTGTAATCAAGGTCTGGACATTCATGTCTGCAGCAAGCATAGCCACTCTGAGGTAAAGGGGAAGAAGAAAAAAAAAAAAAAAAACTCAGAATCTTCTTTCTTATAATCCCTCTTCTGCAATGCATTAAACATTTAATACTGGCCTGGCAAACTGTTATGACCCCAATGGCGAGGGTCTCAGAGGAACGTGGAAGTCTGCAGAATACAAAAATCCAGCTCATAGGGCAGTGGTAACTGGGTTGACCATATATCTACTCCTAACGCCAACACTAGAAGTAGCCGGGGATCATTCCTACGTTGATTCTAGATGACACGCGCCAGCCGGAGAATCTAGCTACCCCTAGTAGAGGAAAACAAAGACCTTTCTTGCCTCCAGAGAAGGGGACCCCAAAGCTGGATAGAAGCCCCCCACAAATAATGACGGTGAGGTAAGAGGAAATGACAAACACAGAAATGAATCAGGTTTAGCACAGAGAGGCCCGCTTACTGATAGCAGAATAAAGAAAGGTAACTTATATGGTCAACAAAAACCCTATCAAAATCCACACTGGAAATTCAAGAACCCCCGAACCGTCTAACGGTCCGGGGGGAGAACACCAGCTCCCTAGAGCTTCCAGCAAAGGTCAGGATATAGATTTGGAACAAGCTGGACAAAAATACAAAACCAAAACAAATAGCAAAAAGCAAAAGGCAGACTTAGCTGATATAACTGGAACCAGGATCAGTAGACAAGAGCACAGCAGACTAGCTCTGATAACTACGTTGCCAGGCATTGAACTGAAGGTCCAGGGAGCTTATATAGCAACACCCCTAACTAACGACCCAGGTGCGGATAAAAGGAATGACAGAAAAACCAGAGTCAAAAAACTAGTAACCACTAGAGGGAGCAAAAAGCAAATTCACAACAATATACTATATACAGGAGGAGATGACACACACATATATACTATATACAGGAGGAGATGACTTACAGGTACATACTATATACAGGGGAGATGACACAGGTATATACTATATACAGGGGGAGATGACACACAGGTATATACTATATACAGGAGGAGAAGACACACAGGTATATACTATATACAGGAGGAGATGACACACACGTATATACTATATACAGGGGAGATGACACACAGGTATATACTATATACAGGAGGAGATAACATACAGGTATATACTATATACAGGAGGAGATGACACACACATATATACTATATACAGGGAAGATGACACAGGTATATACTATATACAGGAGATGACATACAGGTATATACTATACACAGGAGGAGATGACATACGTATATACTATATACAGGAGCAGATGACACACAGCTATATACTATATACAGGAGGAAATGACACAGGGGAGATGACACACAGGTATATACTATATACAGGGGGAGATGACACAGGTATATACTATATACAGGGGAGATGACACACAGGTATATACTATATACAGGAGGAAATGACACAGGGGAGATGACACACAGGTATATACTATATACAGGGGGAGATGACACACAGGTATATACTATATACAGGAGGAGATGACACACAGGTATATACTATATACAGGAGGAGATGACACACACGTATATACTATATACAGGGGAGATGACACACAGGTATATACTATATACAGGAGGAGATAACATACAGGTATATACTATATACAGGAGGAGATGACACACACATATATACTATATACAGGGGAGATGACACACAGGTATATTCTATATACAAGAGGAGATGACACACTGGTATATACTATATACAGGGGAGATGACAGAGGTACATACTATATACAGGGGAGATGACACAGGTATATACTATATACAGGAGGAAATGACACACAGGGGAGATGACACACAGGTATATACTATATACAGGGGAGATGACACAAAGGTATATACTATATACAGGAGGAGATGACACACAGGTATATACTATATACAGGAGATGACACAGGTATATACTATATACAGGGGAGATGACACACATATATACTATATACAGGGGAGATGACACAGGTATATACTATATACAGGAGATGACATACAGGTATATGCTATACACAGGAGGAGATGACACACAGGTATATACTATATACAGGAGCAGATGACACACAGCTATATACTATATACAGGAGGAGATGACTTACAGGTATATACTATATACAGGAGGAGATGACTTACAGGTATATACTATATACAGGAGAGATGACATACAGGTATATACTATATACAGGGGAGATGAGACACAGGTATATACTATATACAGGAGGAAATGACACACAGGGGAGATGACACACAGGTATATACTATATACAGGAGGAGATGACACACGTATTTACTATATACAGGGGAGATGACACACACATATATACTATATACAGGGGAGATGACACAGGTATATACTACAGGGGAGATGACACACAGGTATATACTATATACAGGGGATATGACACACAGGTATATACTATATACAGGAGGAAATGACACACACAGGGGAGATGACACAAAGTGTAATAATTATAGGGGATAACTCAGGAGACTTTGCGTGGAACAAGACAACTACAGGACACAGTTTTATAATTGGTAAAGTCTATATTATCACACAGTGATTCAAACAGGTGCAGAGAGAAACTCAAGTCCACAACACTTGGTGCAAATAATAAACGCAGCTTAGCAGTCTATAGGAAACTTCAGAGGAAAATGCAATCAAGCAGAAAATCTATGAAGCACAGTTATTCTTGAGGATACTTGACACGAATAAATCCTTGTCTTAGTCCAGGCACAGATAGATAAGCTTATAAGGCAGTTCAAATCATATCTTAGCTCAACCAGGGAGGCCTGGTTAATAGTCTCAGGTTTTTGCAGAGCAGCAAACGCTTACATGTCCAGCAAATGCAGATGAAAGTAAATACGAGCAGCAGATGAAGGAGGATTACTGGAACTGGTGTACGCAGCAGGAACTCAGAGCAGAGTAGCAGGATCACCACACAGGTTCACAGGAGCAGGTGTATAGCCAGGGAGTAATCAGAGGTCAGGAGCTGGATGCAAGGCAGAATACTCTAGCACAGACTGAAGGCTGGGGTGGAGTTTTATAGCAGGAGACACAGTGCACATGAGACCAAAGACGCCATCTTGGAAACGGGCAGTAATGCACAAAAGGTAAAAAATGTTCAGAGTCCTGACACACAGCTATATACTATATACAGGAGGAGATGACACAGGTATATACTATATACAGGGGAGATGACACACACATATATACTATATACAGGGGAGATGACACAGGTATATACTATATACAGGAGGAGATGACACACAAGTATATACTATATACAGGAGCAGATGACACATAGGTATATACTCTATACAGGAGGAGATGACTTACAGGTATATACTATATACAGGGGAGATGGCATACAGGTACATACTAACCAAAGTTCCCTTTTTTTCATTTGGTACTGCCATACTGTTAGCCTATGCATTGAATGCAAGGCCTGCCCTGCCAAAAAGCTACACGCACCCCCAAAACCCTTGGAAGAGATGTAGAGGTGGGCCTCCTGAAAACAATGTTCCCACTATTAGGAAGTGGGTCTCCCATAGTGTTTGCCTATGCAGTGAATGCAAGGCCTGCCAAAAAATTAGGAGGTACTCCAATGCTCCTTGAAAGATGTGGAGGATGGCCTGTTCCCATTATAAAGGAACTGGTCTCTTATACTTGTAATGCCCAAACAGTAAGTGTATGGGCTGACAAACATTTTCCCCTGGTGGGCTACGCATCAGCATTTAAATTTTTTTTTTTTACAGGCGTCAAACATCCTTGCCAACAACTAGAGTGGCTGTTGCATCACGGATTACGTTCACCCTGGTGTTTGAGTGGTGGTGTCTGAAGAGACGTCCTCCTATGAATCTTTTCCCAATATAAAGGAGCGGGTCTCCTATACTTGGAATGCCCATACACTAAGTGTATGGGCTGACAAACATTTTCTCCTGTGGGGGTACATATTTTTTTTATTTTTACGGGCATCACAAACACCTTTGCAAAAAACTAGAGTGGCTGTAACATCACGGAACACGTTCACCCTAGTGTTCTAATGGTGGTGGATGATGAGAAGGAGGAGGAGGATAACACCAAACAGACCAAATCAGGAAGCGTATACCCATGTGTGGGTGTGAAGAGGTGCATGGGAATACACCTCCCAAAAAAAGACACTGTATTGGAGGGTATTTTTCGCTCTTATCATTCGGTGGTGTAGAGAAGTTTGGCCCAATCCAGGCCTTGTGTCATTTTTAAAAGAGTCAGCCTGTCAGCATTTTCAGTTGACAGGCAGATGCGCTTATCAGTTATAATTCCCCCAGCGGCGCTAAAAGCCCGCACTGACAAAACGCTAGTGGCAGGGCAGGCCAGGACCTCCAAGGCGTAGAGAGCCAGTTCATGCCACGTGTCCAGCTTGGATATCCAAAAATTAAAAGGCACAGAGGAATTACGGAGGACGTTGGTACAGTCAGCTAGGTACTCCCTCAGCATCTTCCCAAACATGGCACTCCTTTTGACAGTACCCTGTGCCTCTGGGCCCGGGCAATGGGAGGGTCTGAGAAAACGCTCCCAGAACTTTGCCAGTGTTCCCCTGCCTCTGCTGGATTGGAGTTGTGTCTCTCGCCTGTACTCCTTAGTTGTCCATCGAAACTGTGATGTCTGCTGCCAGCATTCTCAGATGGGATTTTTTTTTAATAATTCTGCAACAAGGGTCCTCTGTTACTTCACCATTTTAGTACACCAGTCTGTCTCTGGAAGAAGAGATTGAAAGTTCTCCTTGTAGCATGGGTCCAGAGGTGTCAACAATCAGTAATGAGTGTCACCAAAAATGTTGATAATGTGAGGGTCAATGGCAGGGCCGCCATCAGGGCATGACAGGCATCACTGCTGTATGGGGCCCGGAGATGAGGAGCAAAAAGGGGGGCCCGCCGCCCGAGCACGCTGACAACCCGGTCCGCGCTCTGCTCGGGCCCCCTCTGACATTTTATTCATGCTGCTGCAGCTGCTGCGCTGCCATTGAGCCGATTAACTACCTGTGGGCTGGCGTCTCCGCGTCTGGCGTGTGTAAATGCAGGCTAAATGAGCGCTGTAGCTTTAAGGGGCCCGGTGCATCATGGGCGTGTGACGTCACACGCTGCCCTGCTCCACTTCCTCATTCCGGAGCAGAGCAGCGTGCGGTGTGCCACGTGCCTGCTGCGGACGGCGGTGGAGCAGACGGCGGAGCAGAAGAGGCAGGCCGGCGGCAGCAGGGGACCACCGCACGATGAGAGGACCGAGGACGTGCAGGATGCTGGAGCTGCTCTGCAGACCGGACCAGACGAGTGGAGCCGGCGGCGGGCGAGCAGGGTTAGTACCGTCCGTCCGGACTCCGGATGCAAACAGGGCCCGGGGGTGAGGGCCTGGGGGTGAGGGCCCGGGGGTGGGGGCCCGGGGGGGGGGGGTTATTTGCTGCCTGCCTGCACGGGGGTCTGATTCAATGCACGGGCCCTGTTTGAATCAGACCCCCCATGCAGGCAGGCAGCAAATAAACCCCCCCGGGCCCCCACCCCCGGGCCCTGTTTGAATCAGACCCCCCGTGCAGGCAGGCAGCAAATAAACCCCCCCGGGCCCCCACCCCCGAGCCCTGCTTGAATCAGACCCCCCATGCAGGCAGGCAGCAAATAAACCCCCCCGGGCCCCCACCCCCGGGCCCTGTTTGAATCAGACCCCCGTGCAGGCAGGCAGCAAATAAACCCCCCCGGGCCCCCACCCCCGAGCCCTGTTTGAATCAGACCCCCCATGCAGGCAGGCAGCAAATAAACCCCCCCCCCGGGCCCCCACCCCCGGGCCCTGTTTGAATCAGACCCCCCGTGCAGGCAGGCAGCAAATAAACCCCCCCGGGCCCCCACCCCCGGGCCCTGTTTGAATCAGACCCCCCGTGCAGGCAGGCAGCAAATAAACACCCCCGGGCCCTCACCCTCGGGCCCTCACCCCTGGGCCCTGTTTGAATCCGACCCGTGGTGCAGGCTGAGGCAGGCAGCAAATAAACCCCCCCCACCCCCGGGCCCTGTTTGGGGGGGCTTATTTGCTGCCTGCCTGCACGGGGGGGTCGGATTCAAACAGGGCCCGGGGGTGGGGAGGTTTGTTTGCTGCCTGCCTGCACGGATTCAAACAGGGCCCCGGGGGGGGGGGTTGGTTTGCTGCCTGCATGGATTCAATGAGGAGGGGGGGTTTGTTTGCTGCACATTCCAACAAGGCACAGGTGGAGGTGGTACACATATAAAGTATCCTTGCGTCCGTATCCTTGTGTCCCTGCTGGACACGGGGCAGAGATGCTGGACACGGGGGCAGAGATGCTGGACATGGGGGCTATGAATGATGCTGGACACGGGGGCTATGAATGATGCTGGACATGGGGGCTATGAATGATGCTGGACACGGGGGCTATGAATGATGCTGGACACGGGGGCTATGAATGATGCTGGACACGGGGGCTATGAATGATGCTGGACACGGGGGCTATGAATGATGCTGGACACGGGGGCTATGAATGATGCTGGACACGGGGGCTATGAATGATGCTGGACACGGGGGCTATGAATGATGCTGGACACGGGGGCTATGAATGGAGATATGGGGTATGATGAAAGACATGGGGGCATAACTGGAGACAGATCGTGCAGGATCATGGGGCAGGATGGATATGATGGAGACAGATGGGGCAGGATGGGGAGATCATATGGTGCAGAAAGGATACTCATGAGGGCAGGATGGGAGAACATATGGCTGACGCCAGGAATGAGACACACGGGGCCAGGATGGCGAATATTATTACCATAGGGACTAATTAAGGGATATTATTACTGCAGTGATGTATTTATTTTTTGAGGACACTGTTTTAAATGAGGGGGCGGTCCTGTTACTGTGTAGAGTGACACTATGTCGCCTCTTTTTCTTTATGCGGTGTAATGTAGAAGTTGGGAAAAATTAAGTAATGTGTTCTACAAGCGGAGCTCGAGATAACTCTGTTATTTCCTGCAGAGACGAGTCCTGGCTGGAAGACATGATGGCGGTCTGTGCTGGATGAAAGATGAAGGACTTCACCAAGAGACGTCACTGGTAAGTCAGTGTTACCTGTACACTGACACTATACACTGTATACTATATACAGAGCTCCTGTGTATAATTTCACTAGTGATCACTGTATTATCTGTACACAGACACTGCATACTAAGTACAGCTCTCCTGTGTATAATGGCACTTAGGCCGGGGTCACACTGGTGCGAGATACGGCCGAGTCTCGCTGGTTAAAAGCAAGCTGTGGCACCTGCACTCCGGAGCGGAGCGTGCAGCTGCATAGCAATACATGGAGCTGCACGCTCCGCTCCGGAGTGCCGGTGCCACAGCTTGCTTTTAACCAGCGAGACTCGGCCGTATCTCGCACCAGTGTGTCTCCGGCCTTATGGTGATAGTGTGGTGCTTTTTTTTTATTACTGATCAGAATTGTAGTATTCAGTCACTATGTGGTGGTAATATGTGGTCTGGACATGGTGTTGCGGTATTTGTCCCTTGTATGTGATATTATTCGATCACTGTGGTGGTAATATGCGGTCTGGTCATGGTGTAGCGGTATTTGTTCTTTGTATGTGATATTATTCGATCACTGTGGTGGTAATATGTCATCTGGTCATGGTGTAGCGGTATTTGTTCTTTGTATGTGATATTATTCGATCACTGTGGTGGTAATATGTCATCTGGTCATGGTGTAGCGGTATTTGTTCTTTGTATGTGATATTATTCGATCACTGTGGTGGTAATATGCGGTCTGGTCATGGTGTAGCGGTATTTGTTCTTTGTATGTGACATTATTCGATCACTGTGGTTGTAATATGTCATCTGGTCATGGTGTAGCGGTATTTGTTTTTTATGTGATATTATTGGTCATTTTAAAAATTGAAAAATAAATAAAAATATACCTAAATTGTTTTGCATATTTTAACAAATATTTAATAGGTTACAGCAGAGTAGGGCCTCACCAAAAGAGTCTACCGTGTTATGGTGGCGGCTTACAAAATCTTTTGGCCAAAACAAAAGCTGCCGGCTATATGTGTGATCTGGTGATGGGAACTGTTAGGGTACTGTCACACAGTGCCATTTTGATCGCTACGACGGCACGATCCGTGACGTCGCAGCGATCGTATGATTATCGCTCCAGCGTCGTAGACTGCGGTCACACGTTGCAATCACGGCGCTGGACCGATGCCGAAGTCCCCGGGTAACCAGGGTAAACATCGGGTTACTAAGCGCAGGGCCGTGCTTAGTAACCCGATGTTTAGCCTGGTTACCAGCGTAAACGTAAAAAAAACAAACAGTACATACTCACATTCCGGTGTCTGTCCCCCGGCGTTCTGCTTCTCTGCACTGTGTAAGCACAGCGGCCGGAAAGCAGAGCGGTGACGTCAGACGTCACCGCTGTGCTCGCTTTCTGGCTGGCCGGCGCTCACAGTGCAGAGAAGCTGAGACGCCGGAGGACAGACACCGGAATGTGAGTATGTACTGTTTGTTTTTTTTACGTTTACGCTGGTAACCAGGGTAAACATCAGGTTACTAAGCGCGGCCCTGCGCTTAGTTACCCGATGTTTACCCTGGTTACAAGCGAACACATCGCTGGATCGCTGTCACACACAACGATCCAGCGATGTCAGCGGGAGATCAAGCGACGAAAGAAAGTTCCAAACGATCTGCTACGACGTACGATTCTCAGCAGGGTCCCTGATCGCTGCTGCGTGTCAGACACTGCGATATCGTAACGATATCGCTAGAACGTCACGAATCGTACCGTCGTAGCGATCAAAATTGCACTGTGTGACAGTACCCTTAGGGTATGTGTCCACGTTAAGTAAACGCTGCGTGTTTGACGGTGCGTGGGGCCACAGCGTCAAACACGCAGCGTCCAGATGTTCCAGCATAGTGAAGGGGATTTTATGAAATCCCGTCTCCACTATGCGTGGTAACACGCACCCGGCGGCCCTGCGACTCCGGACATACGGCGCTTCTTTTAAGATCGCTGCGCCGCCGCAAGCTATAACACAGGGCCCTATGTGTGGGGTGCGATGATCCCGGATGTGTGCAATGAACACATCCGGCATCATCGCGTCACAGTAGGGGGCGGGGCTTAGCGCCGAGCGGGTTTGCCGCTCCGACGCAGCAACCGCCGGCCATCCTGAAGGTGGACACGTACCCTCAATGTGTGATTGGTGAGAAGTGGAGTTTTTCCAAGAGAGAGCGGTGGGACTGTGGACAGTTCGAGGGGTGGAGCGTGGAGGCGGGGCTGGGGTGGAGCCTGGGTGGAGTCTCAAGGGGGCCCCGAAAATGTTGCCAGTATGGGGCCCCGAAATTTCTAGTGGCAGCCCTGGTCAATGGAAAGGCAGTGCAACATAAAGATAGTCATGCGTGCCAGACTGCTAACAGGCAAGACTTCCGTGACCTCACCAACAGGACGACTGACCATGCTGTCCTCTTCTTCCTCCTCCTCCCTGTCCTCAGGCCATCCACGCTGAACAGACGGTATGACAGTTGTGCTTGTAGTACCATCTATAGCATAAGAAAGTAGCTCCTGTTCTTCTTCCTTCTCCTCTTCCTCATTGTCTACCAATCCACGTTGGGACGACATGAAGCTGGGCTGTGTGTAATCATCCTGTATGGTTCCTTGCTCCATGTCCTCGTGCTCCGCCTGCATTGCAACCTTTTTCATTGTGAGCAGAGAGGTTTTCAGAATGCAGAGAAGCGGGATGTTAACCCTAATTATGGCAGCATTGCCGCTCACCATCTTGGTGGAGTCCTCAAAGTTTTGTAGGAGGGTACATATGTCTGACATCCATGTCCACTCCTGAGGTCTTATGTGTGGAGTCTGAACTGAATAACGATGGCCTTGTTGATGCTGATAGTCAACAACTGACCTCTTCTGCTCACAATACCTTTCTAACATATGCAGTGTAGAGTTCCAATGTGTGGGGACATCACACACCAGTCAGTGAGCCGGAAGCTGCAAACGCTGCTGAAGAACGGCAGGGGTGGCTGAAGCTGTAGCTGACTTTCTAAAATGGGCACACAGGCAGTGTACTTTCACAAGCAGATCCCACAGTTCCGGGTACCTTTTGAGAAACTATTGAACAACATGGTTAAGCACATGGGCCAGGCAAGGTACGTGTGTGCTCACATCACCTCAGAGCCACCACCAGGTTTCGGCCATTGTCAAACATGACCATGCCTGGCTGTAGGTTCAGCGGTGTCAGCCACAAAACTGACTGCTCTTTCAGAGCTATCCACGACTCTTCAGCATTATGCGGCTTGTCACCTAAGCATATTAGCTTCAGCACAGCCTGTTGCCGCTTGGCTGAGGCAGTGCTGCAGTGCTTCCAGCTTGTGACTGATGTGCTCATTTCGGAGATAGAGGCTGAAGAGCAGGAGGAGGAGGTGCAGGAGCTGTAGACTGTGGGGGCAACCCTGATTGACGTAGGGTCTGCAATCCTCTGCTTCGGGAGGATGTGTTCCATCCCAAGGTCTGACTGAGTCCTGGCTTCCATTATGTTAACTTAACGTAACAGCATTGTTGAGGGCACGAGTAATGTTGTGGGACACATGCTTGTGTAATGCCGGGATGGCACACCAGGAGAAATAGTGGTGACTGGGGACCATCAGGTTGCGGAAAGCTTCCGTCTCCATGAGCCTAAAAGGCAACATTTCGAGCGCAAGCAGACTAGAAATGTGTGAATTTAGTACTGTGGCCTGTGGGGCATTGGCTGCGTATTTCCGTCTGCGTTCCAATGACTGGGGTATGGACAACTGAAGGCTATGCTGGGACAAGGACGTGGACGTGCTTGAAGATGGTGCTAGTTGACTGTGGGCAACAACTGGTGCAGGGCAGGAGGCATCTTCGCTTGCACCGTGGACTGGGGATTGACTTGCACGCACAACAGTGGAAGAAGCAGTGGTGTCACCTGCAGACACTGCTCTTGGAGCCTGGGGTTCGGCCTACAAAGTCGGGTGCTTTGCTGCCATGTGCCTGATCATGCTGGTGGTGGTCAGGCTGGTAGTTTTGCTACCTGTGCTGATGCGGGCATGGCTGGTGGTGCAAATGGCTTGTTTGGGGTTATCAGAAGAGTCTTTAAAAAACAACCAGACTCGAGAAGACGTAACAGTTGGACTGGCAACTTCCGTCATGTTGGAGTTATCGGGAACGTTTGCCCGCCTTCTGTCTGCGGCCACCACACTGCTTCTTCCTGCCTGTTGGACCTCCTTCCCTTTGTGTGCTGCTGTCCTCACTCTGCATGTCCTCCTGCCAGGTTGGGTCAGTTACTATATCATCCACCACCTTGTCTTCCACATCCGCACTCTGGTCCTCCTCCTGACTTTCTGGCAATTGTGTCTCATTGTCCTCCTCTTGTGACACTTTCCCACTGTTGCCTTCATATGACCGTGGCTGCTCAAATATTTGGGCATCGCTACATGCGATCTCATCTTGCCCCTCTTCAAGTGGACCGAGGGCGAGAGGCCCTAATCTATAAATGGATTGCTTGCCGAGTACCACGAGTACAGCGATGCTCGGGTGAGTAATGAGGGAACGCTCATCACTAATACAGATCCATTTACCCAAAGAGAGTAGTGAGGCGCACACAGGGCCGGTGTCAGCACCCGGCGCACCCGGGCAAGTGCCGGGGCCCTGAGCAGGCAGGGGGCCCACTAGCCGTCGGGGACACTGGCGCGCTATAGTGCCGTCCCCCTGCTCTGGGCCCCGGCACTTGCGATACTTACCTCTCCCGGTTCCAGCACTGCAGCGTCTTCCATCCTCTGACTGTGATGTTCAGGTCAGAGGGCGCGATGACATCACCAGTGCGCGCCCTCTGCCTGAGCAGTTGCAGCACAGAGAGCAGGAAGACACCGACGGTGAGGAGTCCAGAGCAGAGCAGCGTCAAGCAACGAGAGGTGAGTATTTCATTTTTTTTTTTTTATATTTGGAGCAATATATGGGGACCATCAGAAGGGGCCCATATATGGAGCATTATATGGGGCTAATTATATATGGAGTATCTTATGGAGCCAATAATATATGAACCATCTTATGGGACTAATTCTATATGGAGCATTTTATATGGCCAATTATATATGGTGCATTATATGGGGCCCATTATACATGGAGCATCTTATGGGGCCAATTATTTTTGGAGCATTATATGGGACCCATTCTGTAAGCAGTATTATATGGGGTACATTCTGTATGGAGCATCATATGGGGCCCATTCTGTATGGAGCAATATATGGGACTCAGTATACTGTATGGGGCCGATCATATACTGTATGGAGCATTATATGAGGCCCATTATATATGGAGCAATAGATGGGGCCCATCATATACTGTATGGAGAATTATATGTGGCTCACTATACTGTATGGAGAATTATGTGGGGTCAATTCCGTATGGAGCAATATATGCAGCTCATTCTGTATGGAGCACTCAGCTCATTATTCTGTATGGAGCATAATATTGGGTTCATTATTCTGTTTGAAGCAATATGGGGCTCATTATTCTGTATAGAGGACTATGTGGTGCCAATTATACCATATGGAGCAATATATGGAGCCATTATACTGTATGGGGCAATATATGGGGCTCATTATTCTGTATAGAGGACTATACTGTCCGGTTTCTGAGCTAAAGTAGAATGCACAATAGATATCACTCATGTAATGTAAGAAGTGCAATCTTTGGCATTGTACTATACCTATATTTCTCTGCCGTATCCGTGCATTATGAATTGTGGTATGTGTTAAAGAGGCCTACCAGGACTCTTTCGCCCAGAGCCCATGAAAACCTGGAGCCGGCCCTGGGCGCACACCCCAGCGATACACTGCTGCTCCCTGGAATCTCAGCTCAGGGAATTGCTATTTTATTTAACATGAGATTTTAGGATGGTTGTAAGGGTATGTGCACACGTTACGGATTTGGCTGTGGATCCGCAGTGGATTGGCCGCTGCCGATTCGCAGCAGCTTTCCATGCGGTTTACAGTACCATGTAAACCTATGGAAAACCAAATCCGCAGTGCACATGCTGCGGAAAATACCGTGCTCCTCAATAGGAATCCGCACGTGTAAAAACACAGGTGAAATTCGCACAAAAAACGCTGGAAATCTGCAGTGCGTTTTAGCTGCGGATTTTTCAAAAACTGAGCGGAAAAATCCGCACAGAAATCCACAACGTGGACACATAGCCTAAGGGTATGTGTCCACGTTCAGGATTGCATCAGGATTTGGTCAGGATTTTTCATCAATATTTGTAAGCCAAAACCAGGAGTGGGTGATAAATGCAGAAGTGGTGCATATGGTTCTGTTATACTTTTCCTCGTAGGCCGGGGACACACTGGTGCGAGATACGGCCGAGTCTCGCTGGTTAAAAGCAAGCTGTGGCAGCGGCACTCCGGAGCGGAGCGTGCAGCTCCATGTATTGCTATGCAGCTGCACGCTCCGCTCCGGAGTGCAGGTGCCACAGCTTGCTTTTAACCAGCGAGACTCGGCCGTATCTCGCACCAGTGTGTCTCCGGCCTAATTGTTCCACTCCTGGTTTTGGCTTACAAATACTGATGAAAAATACTGACCAAATCCTGATGCAATCCTGAACGTGGACACATACCATTAGGGTATGTGTCCACGTTCAGGAAACGCTGCGTTTTTGACGCAGCGCTGAGCCGCAGCGTCAAAAACGCAGCGTCCAGATGTTACAGCATAGTGGAGGGGATTTAATGAAATCCCGTCTCCACTGTGCAGGAAAAAACGCATGCGTTTTTCCCGCGAAAACGCACATGCGGTGCGTTTTTTAAGAACGCAGCATGTTGCTACAATGAGCAAAACACGCAGGAACACCGCAGGTAACCTGCCAGTGACCTCAGGTGCAGTTTTGGTCTGGATTTTACTTGCATAAAATCCTGACCAAAGCCTGAAGCAAACCTGACCGTGGACACATAGCCTAAGGCTATGTCTCCACGTTAAGGCTACGCGGCGTTATCGCCGGAGCGGCGAAGCCGCTTGGCGCTAAGCCCCGCCCCCTTAATGGGACGCGATGGTGCCGGATGTGTACAGTACACATCCGGGATCATCGCACCCCTCGCCATAGGGCCCTGTGATATGCCTTGCGGGGACGCTGCGTCCCCGCAAGGTGTACGGACATGCTGCGTTCTGAAAAGACGCGCAGCATGTCCGGAGTCGCAGGGCCTCCGCGTGCGGGTTTCCACGCATAGTGGAGACGGGATTTCATAAAAACCCCTCCACTATGCTGGAACATCCGGACGCTGCTTGTTTGACGCTGCAGCGTCAAACAAGCAGCGTTTACGTACCGTGGAAACATACCCTAAGGGTATGTGTCCACGTTCAGGATTGCATCAGGATTTGGTCAGGATTTTTCATCAGTATTTGTAAGCCAAAACCAGGAGTGGAACAATTAGAGGAAAAGTATAACAGAAACACATGCACCACTTCTGCATTTATAACCCACCCCTGGTTTTGGCTTACAAATACTGATGAAAAATCCTGACCAAATCCTGATGCAATCCTGAACCTGGACACATACCCTTTGTCTTCTGATGGATCACCAGCCCCATGTTACCTGCTAAACACAGAAGAGATCAAATAATGAAGTCTGAATGAGGCCTTATAGAGAACACTAGCAAAGGATTAGTAATTAGCTTAATTGATCCCTTAGATCTGGTCTCCTTTATGCAGTGCCTTTTAGCGCTCACCCGAGTCTATTAACCCAAACCACCAACACCAGGGATCCCTATGTTACTAGTAATGAGTTCCATCACTATAACTCCTAGAAGTGGCCGGACATGCACAGCTCTCTCTGTTAATTTCTATGAGAGCTCAGAATATTCTGGGACTGCACTAGGCAAGGTTTAGTGCTCCTATAGAAATTAATAGAGAGCCGCACATCTCCTCCAGAGGTGGAACCTGCATCTGTCGGACATTTATAGCATATCCGATGGATGCAGGAATCATGAAAACTAGACAAGAAGCATTATTGATATGCAAGTTATAATAGAGAATCTGCAGATCCATGTAATAGCAATAATAAATGTAAAAAATAGCAATAATCTCCATAACAGCAGTTCTGTTTTCTCACCACCAGGTGTCGCTGTGATACAAAGAACTAATATGTCTCAGGAACCTTGTTTCTCTCTTCTCGTTTCTGCTCGGGAGATATTTGGGCTTCACACTGACCCTTCAGTTGTATGAGAAGGTGAGTGCTTTCCTGCTGTTTCTATGTCCTTGTATTAGGAGCCCTTGATTCAGACGTCTTGGATCAGAAGAAAATGCTGGGAACCGAAAAGATTCACAATGTTTAAAGAGAAATGAAATGTGTGACCAGTGAAATAAAGGGTAGCATACGTCTCCTGTAGAAAGTATTCCCTGACTGCAGGTTAACATTCAATATGCATTGCTATGTATCGCAAGCCGATGAAAACCATTGCAATAGGAGTTATGGCATTTATGGCTATGTGCACACATATAATGGTCCACTGCGGATTTGATAAATCTGCAGCAAAAACGCTGCGTTTTTGCTGCAGATTCATCGCGGATTTACTGTGGTTTTTCTGTGGATTTCACTGCGGTTTTACAACTGCGGTTTTCTATAGGAGCAGCAGAAAGAATTGACATGCTGCGGAATGTAAACCGATGCGTTCCCGCGCCTTTTTTTCCGCAGCATGTGCACAGCGTTTTTTGTTTCCCATAGGTTTACATTGAACTATAAACTCATGGGAAACTGCTGCGGATCTGCAGCGTTTTTCTGCATCATGTGCACACACCCTATATGTGGTGAAGTGCTGAACGCTGGTTGCTGCTTCCGTATAGCTGCGTGGTGTTTCTTTCTGCAGCAGGTGCATGAAATTTGGCAAGCTCTATCAACATGAATGGAAAAAGTCAAATGTTTTTAATACATTTTCTTTATGTGAACATACGCTAAGTCCACGTTCCCACGTGATCTGTAGCGTAGCTACTGGGGTGGGGGCAGAGAGGGCCGTCACCCTGGGAGTCACTGCCACTTCTTTGATAAGGCAAAACACAGCACAGGAGGAGAGCAGTATAATGCCTGCTCCTGTCTGATAGAGACTTCGCACGCTGGCTAGCACAGTGGCCAGTTGCAGAGTCTTCTTCCTGAATTGTACCATGCTGTCTGACCTGATGATGGAGCTTTTCGTAGGCTGCAGTTTTCTTCACACTGTGGACGCTCAGATGGGCTCAAAGCAGACACCCTGGGTCCTAGTGTCCACCTTGCATTTCTCCCACACACTTCCTGGTCCTGCCTCACTGCCTGCAAACTTCATCGGTAAGTGGAGAAAAAATGTATTAGATTGATAGAAATGTCATGGTCACTGTGGGGTGAATGTGAGAGGATGGGGGTATTGTGGGGGCTGAAGTGGTTAAGGGGGACAGGGCACTGGGGGGTGAATGTGAGAGAATGAGGGTATTGTGGGGTAGGGGGACAGGGAACTGGGGGTTGAATCTGAGAGGATTGGGGTATTGTGGAGGCTGAGGTGGTGGATGGGTGACAGGGTAATGGGGGTTGAATGTGAGAGGATGGGGGGTATTGTGGGGTAGGGGGACAGGGCACTAGGGGTTGAATGTGAGAGGATGGGGGTGTTGTGGGGGAGGGGGACAGGACACTGGGGGTTGAATGTGAGAGAATGGGGGTATTGTGGAGGCTGAGGTGGGAGAGGTGTTACAGGGCACTGGGGGGCTGATTATTACACTGTTTTGTTATGAGACTATAAGCACTCCATCACATGTAATAGTTGCTGTCTGGGATGGGAAGGTTGGAGGCTTTTTATACTTACTGGGTCTTTTACGAGTATTAGTATAAGAAGCCCCAATATAGTAACCATGAGCTGCATCACTCCAGCATTTTTTTTTTTTTATTTCACCGCTGGAGTGGCGCTTACATCCAAGACCTCTACCGACTGTCTGATACTCACCTTCTGGCGTTTTCATCTGTTTTCACCACCGCACCGCTTAGGTCCGTCTCCTGCTGTTAATGACATGTCCGCTGCTCCAGTGTTTCATGGAGCGGTGCAGAGGTCACTAATCAATTTGAGTCTGAGAGCCTCATTCTGACCTCTTTCTGGCCTCGTTCTGGCCCTCATAGTCTTACATTGAGGGCTTGTGATGTAGCTTCCAACTTCTGGCCAATCAGAAGCTGCGCTCACAAGATTGAGCCATGGGACTGGAGGAGTGCCAAAAAACAGTGAATACGCTGCAGGATGAGTATATTACCGGGGCAGGGGACTTGCCCTTAAAGCCCCACTCCAGCATTGAGAAAAAAACCCTGCTAGAGTGATTCTTTAATAATAAGCAGAATGCCAAATCATGACAGGGAGCGCCTGCTGTCATGAACCCCCAATATCACTGGCGTTATCAAGCTGTCATGCGACCACATGTTTGCTATGTGCATGTGTCAACTAGAAAGGTTTGGCTTCTCTCAATTGATGAGAACTGAGAGAAGCCGAAAGAGTCGTCAGATGACCCCCTGCTGACATTAGCGATGCTGGGGCCATTGTTACTGTTTTTTGGGGGGACTCAGGAGACATTATTAAATGTCAAGTGGGCACTTAAGCATTATTGTTTATAGGGGCACCAGTAGCAAAGCTCCCGGGTGTAGAGGGTGCTGAGCCGGCTGTCAGTCAGGGTCAGGGGCGGAGTTACTGCCGCTGCTCTGTATACACAGAGCAATGACTGAAACCGTGCCGGCGCCGCCCCTATGACTAGAAGAGCGACGCTGCCGGGAGGAATAAAGATAGTTTCCTCCTGACAGTGTAACTCTCAGTGCAGGCTGGAACATCATTCTATGTATTGGGGAACTCTAATGGACATCATACTGTATGTACGGGAGCTGCAGGTCCATCATACTGTGTATAATGGAGCTGTGGGCCTACCACACTGTGTATAGCAATGGGGGCATTATACTGTGTATAAGGGAGCAGTTAGCCCATTATACTGTGTACAGGGGAACTGTGGGGGACATAATACTGTATATAGAGGAGCTGTGGGCCCATCATACTGTGTATAAGGGAGCTGTGGGACCACCACACTGTGTGAGGGGGAGCTGTGGGGGCTTTATTCTGTGTATAAGGGAGAAGTTGGCCCATGATGCTGTGTACAGGGGAACTGTGGGGACATCATATTGTATGTACGGGAGCTGCTGGCCCATCATACTGTGTATAAGCGAGCTGTGGGCCTACCATACTGTGTATAGCTGTGGGGGCATTATACTGTGTATAAGGGAATGGTTAGCCCATTATACTGTATATGGGGGAACTGTGGGGGGACATTATACTGTATGCACAGGAGCTGTGGGCCCATCATACTGTGTATAAGGGAGCTGTGGGCCCACCACACTGTGTGTAGGGGAGCTGTTGGGACATTATACTGTGTATAATGGAGTGGTTAGCCCATTATAATGTGTACAGGGGAACTGTGGGGGACATCATACTGTGTTTAGGGGAGCTGTGAAGGCATTATACTTTACATAAGGGAGCTGCTGGCCCATTATACTGTGTATAGGGGAGCTCTGGGGGCATTATACTTTCTATAGTGGAGCTCTGTCGGCATAAGACTGTGTATAGGGGAGCTGTGGGCTCATACTGTGTATAGGGGAGCAGTGGTGACATCATACGGTGTATAGGGGAGCAGTGGGCTCATCATACTGTGTAAAGGAGAGCTGTGGGGGGGCATTATACTGTGTATAGTCGAGCTGTATACGGGGGCTACCTAGGTGACATTAATAAATGTTAATTGGGCACTTAAACATAATTAATATAGGGGCATTCAGAGTATTGTGACCATAAAAGTTGCATATTATTACTTTTTAGGGACAAAATGTGGATTTTACTATCTAGAAAGCACAAAGGAGTCATTATTACTATGTAAGGGGCACAATGGTGGCAGTATTATGTGGGGCGCTAAGGGAGCCGTTATTGTACCACACAGCAGGTGCAATAGGACACATATGGCAGCAGCGGCTCAGTATTGGGGTATCAGCAGAATGATTAGTTTGTGCAGGTTGGGAATAGATATGGATGGTGCAGGAAATGTGAGACGTATGGCCAGATGGAAAAGATGGGAAAAGTGAACGACTTCATAAGAAAGACCATCAGCTGTAAGTCACCATCTAAAACTGTCCAGTGATCTCTGATATGGTCTGCAGGACTGGTATCTACCACTATGTGGTCTCCATATAGTAATATCAGTGTTTGTTTTTGTACATAGATTTATTTTCAATCACAGCGTAGTCATCTTCTGACGTTCCCCTATACTCACAATTAGGGTGCGCCACTGTATCTAGTCAGGATTACCTGGTTAGGCGCCCACTCAGATTTTTCACCCCCCTCCCCAAACTGAAACCCTAGCTACGCCTCTGCACGTGATGCCTATTCTGTTATGGATTTGCAGCGGGATTCGCAACTATGCATTAAAATCTTCCAAAATCCAGAAGCAAAAGCTTCAGCAAATCTGTAACGTGAACAAGACCAACAGGTAAAGGCGCACTTCCCAGATGTACAGTACCGGCCTAGTATGTTTGAAAGATCCAATGTACACGTTGCAGATATTCTCCGTGCATATGTTGACCTGTAGTGCGGGTGTAAATCTGCAGTTTGTTAATTTTCTTTGCAGATTGCTCCTTTGCGCAATTTATAGGGTGCAATAAAAGTGGCTTGAAATAAATGCTTATTTTGTTGCAAATCCTACCTGCCTCATTCACATATGAAGGGTTGTTTTTTTTTTTTTTGCATATATGTAAAATAGATTTATTTTGATCAGCTTTTTTTCACATTGTCATCCTTTTTTTTTTTTTTGTCAGTGTTCGGTTTTGTCATCACAGTTAAATATTGTAGCAAGAAAAAAACTCAAATGTATATCCCCCCAAATGAAATATCAGTATAGACATTGTATTGGCAGCACAAATCAATTTGATCCTTTTTTTAAATATTTCTGTTTTATTTTCTCTCGGTACTTAAATTAAGAAATAACCGAGTTTGGTGTTGCCATAATCGGACTGACCTGGAGAATAGCATTTCCAGGTAACTTTTACCACATTTTTTGCCCTTTTTCTGTATATTATATGATAATATGTATGATGTCGTTCAAAGCTACAGTTCACCCTAAAAAAAACAAGGCTTCATGTGGATTAGCTGGAATACTAAAAATCGATGACCCTTAGAAGAAAGGGAGGAACAAAACAGAAGCGCAAAAATGAAAAATGGCGACAACGGAAAGGAGATAATTCATCCAGTGTTAGGTCGTGTTCTTACATACCATAAACGTTTTTTGTTGGGGTTTTTTCAGCAAAAAATCTGCTACATTTAACAATTCAAGCAATGTGGATTTCATGAAATTTCACCTCACTGTGCCTGTAAACACATGGTGCATTTTCCCCTATAGACTTCTAAAAAGAATGCATGTAAGATCATCAGTGTGTTTTAAGCATAGAATTACTGCTTTTCTGTACTAAAGAAAAAAAGCAATAAAAAATCCATAAATACTATTGATTATTGATTATTTTGGTGTAAACATCTGCAGAAAAAGTCGGCGAAAAAAAAGAAGCCTTTCAGTACTGGAAACATGGCCTTCAAGTATCCACACCTATAACTATTTAACCAGTTAGTTAAAAATTGATACTGAGTGTATAAAATGTGGAGAACAGGCTCTAGCTGTATTATCTGGATACGTCACCTGTTATGGATGTGTCATCAGCCCCTGAGGTAGGTGACATTCGGAAAGGGCTGCGGTGGGGATCTCCTCCAGTGTTCACACTGCTGAGATCAGTCCGGGATTAGGGCTGCTAAACCTTGTATAAGAAAGATATCCTTTTTGTTAGTTAGCACACAACAGGTTTTTCAAGCTGGTGAAATTGAGGGAGTATTACAGGAAACTCAGGTGTTTTGCTTCCTTCAGTGTCTTAATCGCTTTAATCCATCATAATTGCATTTTTTGCCGTGGTTGAGAGGTAACATTGACATTGTGTCATGAATAGCCCCCAGTCCAGTTTGCTGCACTATATTATTAATCTGTTGCCGGTCACTATTACTGGCACCATATCCTTGTACATGCGAGCAGCATTTTTGCACATTTGATGCATGGCCAATAAACATGACCTATTATTTGCCCACAGAACAATGCGATCTGGATGTGATAACCCTGATGATCGTCTGCTTCTTTCCTTGGCAGGTGCCTGGCATGGTTTGTCTACAGTCGCTCAGGTCTCTCTTCCCAGCCGCTGTCCGTGGTTTAATACGTCAAAATCGAATACATGTCCGGAACACGTCAGGGATGTCTGCAGGTAACAAATGAATGGTGTCATATCTTATCTGGGCCTTCATCTCCCCCCACAGTAATTTGGCTGGGGAAATCTGCACTCCAGTGACCTTCTAATATCTGATCAAACTCATTACGGGTGAGTTCAGATGTCACGGTTAAAGGGAGCTTATCACCACACCACTTATTTTTTTACATACGTAAGTAGTGTTCTGGTTCTGTAGGCACATAGAAATCCAATGTGCAAGTCATGGGAAATCTAACGTAGAAGCTTTATACAAAACAGGCTAGAAGTGCACTGGGTGTGTCAGTGCACTAGAAATAGCAGGTCGCCAGTGCACTTCCTGCCTGATTTGCATATGGCTTCTGAGCGGAGATTCTGATGGGGGAACAGGTGCCCTTTGATATGAGGTCTTGCTGTGATTTTGCACGAGTTGAAGCACAATACAAAATTTGTTACTCCCAAAGAACAGATGCGTCAGACAGTTAAATGTCAACCCGATCCTTCTCTCCCCACAACTTCTGTCATTGGGGGAGTCGAGAGGCCCCCATACACATTAGGTGACTGCACTACCTGTATTCCCTCCAGGGATACATCTTGTGATATTGGCTTTTTACACTGCATAAACCACGAGAGCGGCGAGTCCAAAATCCAGGTATCCGCACTTTGTAAATAATTACAAGAAACAGACACAAGACCAAAGTGCGAGGTATAGATAGTCAGCCGCCTCTATCGCTGTATATCATGTATATGCATAATATACCTCCATCGCCCTATTTGTGTATATCATGTATGTACAATGTGTGACACTATCGATGGAAACGCTTCCATGATATTTACGGAACCAGTTACTCAAATCTGTTAAATTATTTTGGCCCTCTTGGTAATTCATAGTATATAGGTGAAGGCACAGAAAGTTTGCTAACCATTGGTTTCCCAACAAATCCGTACATTTTTCTAACCGGTTGTCAATGGTTGCACGGTTTTGTTGGTAAAATCCACTCATAAGTGCAAAATTGCATGAGCATTAGTCAGCTTCATTTTTGCACTGTGATTTGCTGCTGTTAAACCTCATTAGTGGCCACGATTTAATCTATTATCTATTATTAATACCCATTATAGAGTATGTGGATATTTCCCTAGTGGATTTCCACAGCAGATTTGCCATGTGTAAACTTAAGCCTTATTTTTTTCTAATCCTCATATTGGCATTAAAATGACATGTGAGGGCGCCTCGGTACATCTACAGTGGACTGAATCACAATCAGGTTTCAAGGTTTTGTGAGCAGGAAATTTGTGGCATATTATGGTAGCAGTGATACTAAAGGGAACCTGCCAGGTGATATCCAAACCTCAGGCTGCATGAATCGGACATGATTCTGATATGGGCTCAGTCCACTTTATATTTGTATAAGTGGTTTAATTAAAATTTGGGGGCTGACGGACGCCCTTCATGTTTGATATTTTTCTTTTTTATCTACATTGATATAAATGCAGTGATCCACATTTACCACTAGATGGTGCTGCAAGTGTGATGACAATTGAATCATTCTGCTCTTTTGCTTTCTATTGAAGTTATTACTTTGCAAAGTGAAAACTGTCGGTCTCATTTCCTAGTAATACTCGGCAGTGTGATACTGGATGTGCTACGTAAGGCACATGCACATCTGAATGCAGTTTGCAGAAATCCATGCTCCTGCCCCAGCAGTCTGTGTGAATAAATACTAAGGCAGATCCAAGAGGGAAAACATTTGCTCCTTTTCTATGTTTTAGGCAGGATCCTAACACATTTGTGTTATGTGTTTTCAAAGGGGAGAGAGGAGATGACCCCTGGCAGACATTTCTAAATGTGGCTTATTTTCTGAAGATCAAAAGGATCAGGTGTTAAACTCACACTGCTCCACCCTGAGAACACTGACAATTGATGTTTAGGGGAAAAGTCTCTGGACACCCCATTCACATTAGACAGCCCTCTGACCCTGCTGATGTTGGTGGATTCAGCCAAGTTTAGGCTATTGTGTATGGGGGTCTTCATGGTGCGGCCATATACTGCGGTGAACCTTGGAGTCGCAGTTTCATCCATCCGCTAATGTCCAAAACAGATCAGGCCTCATTCTGACATTTTGTATTTTGTATTTTTAGGTACAATAAATTTGCATCCACCAGTCAGGAAAAATAGTGTGATTTTCAGATATCAGGAAATACAGACCCACACTTCCTCCAGGCGCTCCATGCTTGATTGTGTCGTTATTGTGAATGTTTCAGGGTATAACCAGGCCAACGTTGTGATTCTGCACAAGTCTCTAGCCAAAGATTTTGAGAAATTTTGCAAAGCCAATAGTGGCCCTCTCCCTCTGTTATACCGCAGCGACCCCGGAGAGTGGAAGTGTCCTCCCCTGAGCAGTGACGCCGATATACGGTATGGAGTCTCATGTCTCTTATTCATACAATAGAAGTTTCCATGTGGCATTAAAGGGATGGTACACATGCAGGCAATCTCATCCATAGCTTCTGTATGTTCCAGGACGGACTGCCTTCTATATCGGAGATATGAACATGGCGTCTACACAGAGAGCCTCGCCAGCCTGGAGAGTTACACCGAGCAGATGAAGGATATGGTGACTTTCTACCTGGGCTGCAGCTTTTCCTTTGAAAGCGCAGTGCAGAAACTGGGGGTCCCTGTGAGGAATGTGGAGCAGGAACGGAACGTCAGCATGTACAAGGTAGGGGGATGGGTTCAATATTTGGGCGCTTTGGCAGCTTAATGGTTTCCCCCTGCACGAGGCCTCCTGTGTCTTAGGGCTCATGGGAGTCATCTCATCAGCACACAGATCTATATGGGGTAGTGGTGCCACTCACACATCACTCCTTTAATATATGCCAGATCTGAGCAAAACTTAGTGCTTGTCCCATTCTGCTTTCTTTTTGTTTTTTTATAGATTGGAGTCTGCCATTTGTGAGAAAAAAATATGTTGGCTAATTTCTCTTCATGCAGCTTTTTTTTGCTTGGTGGGGGGGTTGCAGAATCGGACACAGTTGTGTGCCTAGGGTCTGATATTGAAAAAGACTGAAAACAGCCTCACTCTGAAGGAAGATAGGAGACCATTTTCTTCCATTTGACTAAGAACTAATTTGCAGTACTAATTCTGATTTTAGGATTATAAGAGCTAGTTTTCTGTCAGCCGTATTGATGTTATGAACTTATGACCATATTTATGGTTGACCATCAGGAATCTCTTATTGGATTGCGTTCACACATTCTGGGTGCTTCTGTATTTTATAGATTTTCAGACCCAGTTGTTTATTTCCGCAACTGCAAATCTATAAAATATCTAACCTTCCTTTACTCTGTCGCCTCATTGGGGGACACAGGACCATGGGTGTTATGCTGCTGTCCACTAGGAGGCGACACTATGCATAATCTGAAAAAGATTAACTGTGGCTCCTCCTGTGCAGTATACACCCCTGGACGGCATCAGCCTTCTCCAGTTTTTGCTTAGTGTCGCAAAGGAGGCACACCTAAAGATTTTTACTCCGTTTTACTCCGTTTCCCGTTTTCCGACGGGATTACAGATGAAGAAAAGAGGGTCTCCTGTGAGACCCCCGGCATGGCTCCTTCCTCCTGCCCAGTTGAAGTTGAGATGGCTATTCCCCATGCTGCTCCTTCCCCAACCTCTCGGGTGTTGGTTCGAAGTCGAGACCCCCCTCCTTCCCCAATTCCTTTTGGTTTCTGGGTTGAGGTCGAGGCGAGGATAAAGGCCCCTGAAGGTGACAACAGCACTCTCCCTATCCCCCTCTGGGGGTATTAGGTTGAGACACCTCAGGTAGGGCCTGTACAGGCAGCATCCTACAGCTCCCAGCAATGGGCCAGCACACTGCGCCTGCATCCAGGGACCCCAGCCCAGCTGCGGGCTCCTGTTGGGGCCGGGGGGAGTGCAGGCAGGCATGGCACATACAGACACAGGGTTCCCTGCGTCCCTGTCTCTGCGGCAGCACCAGCTCTATACTGCCTCAGGGGGACCCCAGCCGGGCTCCCCCTTCCGCTTATAGCCCCACCGCCATCCTGCCTTCAAATCCGGAGGGGTCCGGTTCAGATCCGACCCCCTCCCGGACTTTCGCGCCGGCCTGGAGCCCTTCTGGGCCTCAGGCATCTAATTTAGGCCCCGGCTTCGGCCTAGCTGAAGCAGCAGCCTCCTCTCCGCCCCCCGGCCCGCCCCCCGGATGACAAATATGACACTCTACAGTGTCATACAAGGGGCGGATCGAGACAGAAAGGGCGGGTTTTTTATAGCCTTGCCGCCTTTTTCCAGCTCTCCGCCCCCTTCTCCTCCTCTCTCCTCTGTCTCTGCAGCCATTTTCGGCTGCAGATTAACCCTGCATCTCCCGGTCTGCAGGACCAGGCAGCCAGTCTCCGGGGGGCACAGGACTGTGGATTTTCGGCGCTGGACCTAGGGGTACACTGGTGGGGTAAGATCACAGCTGGGTTATCTTTACTCAGCTGTGAATCCATATTACCTATAAGGCTCCCCTGTAGGTTCTCTACCCCTGTAAGGTCCATCTGCTGGCAGCACTTCTGCACTCTGTGCACTATGCCGGGCTCAAGGTCTAAGAGAACCAGGCAGAACTGCTATTATGCATTCTGCACAGCCTGCGGGACCGCTCTCCCCAGTAGCAGCACGTACCCGCATTGTCAGAACTGTATACAAACTACTGTGTCACAGCCTCAAGAAGCCCCTGCCAATGCCTCGGTGTCTAATGCCACACCGGAATGGGCTACTCAGTTATCGCAATCTATGACGCAGTCTATAGATAACCTAACTTCCACATTGCTTCAGGCTCTGCAGGGTCATGCCCCGGCTATGACCGTTACCCAACAACGGGAGAGCTTGACTCAGGAACAAGATGCCCCTGGCACATCCACGTCTAGGTCAGGACGCAAGCGGATCCATAGATCAAGTCCATCTGCGTCATCCCATAGCACACGGTCATCCTCCTCTAGGGAGAGACACCGTTGCTCCAGGTCATCTAGACCGTCCCATTCCAGGGACAGACAATGCAGATCTCCGCAATCCCCAACCAGAGAAGGCCTCCTCCCCAGCTCACCCAGCAGGGGACGCCTCAGTGATACACAGAATTCGGAAGGCATCTGCGACTCTGACTCAGACAGAGAAACTGAGGGGTCCCTGATCCCAATCCCTCCTAGCAATACAGCGCTAGTTGAGGACATAATATCGTCCATCCATCGGGTGCTGGACATTTCTGATCCGCCACCAGAGGCCCCAGAACATCAGATTTCCTTTGAAGGACCTCTGAAGCCGCCTAAGGTTTTTTCTAACCACCCAGAGTTTAAGGCGATCCTTAAAAAACAGCTCTCACAGCCTGAGAAAAAATTCGCTAATCGCAAATATCTGGAGGCGAGGTACCCCTTCCCACAGAAGGACACCAAGGAATGGACAGATCCACCTGAAGTGGATCCCCCAGTCTCCAGGCTAGCAGCACAGACCCTCCTTTCACTGCCAGATAGCTCAACCCTAAGGGACGCAGCAGACCGGCAGGTAGAACGCATGGCTCGTTCAATTTTCGAGGCTGCAGGGGCATCCCTGGCTCCCGCGTTCGCCTCAGTTTGGGCTGCCAAGGCCATCCTGGCCTGGGCAAACAATTTACAAGCCTTCCAAGCATCCGCTCCTGAACTGTCGGACCAAGCGGTTCAAATTGCTGTTGTAGCAGATTACATGCTCCATGCAGCTCTGGATTCAGCAAGGGGAGTCGCGGGGATAGCATCAAACGCCATCACGATTCGGCGTATCCTCTGGCTGCGGGAATGGAAAGCGGACGCAGCCTCAAAGAAGTCCCTCACGCACCTCCCCTACCTCAGTGGGAGACTTTTCGGTGAACAGTTGGACACTATGATATCCAACGCCACAGGGGGTAAGAGTACTTCTCTTCCCCAACTGAAACCTAAACGCACTTACAAGAAGCGTAACCAAACTCGATTCCGATCCTTTCGGAATTCCTCCGGCTGGTCCGTCTCGCGTCCAGTACAAAATCGTAACCGTTCCCCACGCAGGGACAACTCACGATCGACGCAAAGGTCGGACAAGACCTGGCAGTCAAAAGCAGGCCAGTCTAAGCCCAGAGGAGGAAAATCTCAGACCTTCTCCTCCTCATGACTCACGGACTCCGGAAGACACCACACCAGTAGGCGGCCGACTTTTGCTCTTTCATCAAGTCTGGCTGCCTATTACAGAAGACAGGTGGGTCACGGAACTAGTGTCTTCCGGATACAAAATAGACTTCACCTCCAACCCACCGGACCGGTTCTTCCTCTCTGTCCCCCCAAAACCGCCAGCCAAGGCTCGAGCCTACCACCAAGCGGTCTCCTCGCTTTGTCAATCAGGAGTCATAGTACCGGTACCCACGACCGACCGTTTCCGAGGGTTCTACTCCAATCTATTCGTAGTTCCCAAGAAAGGAGGCAGTGTACGGCCCATACTAGACCTAAAACAGCTCAACAAATATGTACGGGTCCGTCATTTCCGCATGGAGTCCCTTCGGTCCATCATTGCGTCCATGGAGAAGGGAGAATATCTCGCCTCCATAGACATACAAGACGCATACCTGCATATACCCATTGCACCTGCCCATCAGAGGTTTCTCAGGTTCGCAATAGGCCAGGACCACTACCAATTCGTGGCTCTCCCCTTTGGACTCGCCACGGCTCCCAGAGTGTTCACCAAGGTCATGGCAGCCACCATGGACGTCCTGCACTCCAGAGGCATAGTAGTCGTTCCATACCTGGACGATCTACTCATCAAGGCTCCCACCTTCAAGGACTGCGAGCTCAGCGTCTCAATCACAACCGATACTCTCAGTCGCATGGGCTGGTTAATCAACCTACAAAAGTCATCACCAACCCCGAGTCAGTCCCTGACCTTCCTGGGAATGTTATTCAACACCTCCAGGGGTCTAGTGCTCCTTCCCAAGGACAAGGCACTGGCTCTCCGACTAGCAGTTCGCACCCTCCTCCGCAAACCCCCTCGATCTCTCCGGTTTGCCATGAGAGTTCTCGGCAAGATGGCAGCGGCAATAGAAGCTGTCCCATTTGCCCAGTTTCACCTCAGACCTCTCCAACTAGCCATTCTCAAGTCCTGGGACCGGAATCCCTTTTCTCTCGACAGGGAGTTCCAGCTAACGTCGTCAACCAGGAGGTCCCTGCACTGGTGGCTCAAGCCAACCTCGCTAGCAAAGGGGAAATCCTTTCTCTCAGGTCAATGGAAGGTCCTGACCACCGACGCGAGCCTGACGGGTTGGGGTGCGGTGCACCTACACCACAGGGCACAGGGCAAATGGTCCCCAGCGGAAGCGACCATGCCCATCAACATCCTGGAAATTCGTGCCATCCTACTGGCATTGAGGGCCTTCCATCACTTACTGGCAGCCTCTCACATCAGGATACAGTCGGACAATGCCACGGCTGTGGCATATGTGAATCATCAAGGGGGGACCCGCAGTACCCAGGCGATGCGGGAAGTGTCACATATCCTCCGCTGGGCGGAGGAAACAGGGTCGGTTCTTTCGGCGGTCCACATTCCGGGTGTGGACAACTGGGAAGCAGACTTCCTCAGCCGACAAGGAATAGACTCGGGAGAGTGGTCTCTCCATCCCGAAATTTTTCAACAGATCTGTCTCCGCTGGGGGACCCCGGATGTGGACCTAATGGCATCCCATTTCAATGCCAAGGTCTCCAACTTCATTGCCAGAACACACGATCCGCGGTCGCTCGGAGCAGACGCTCTGGTTCAGGACTGGACCCAGTTCCAGCTTCTGTACATTTTTCCACCTCTCCCCCTGATATCCAGAGTGGTGAGGAAGATCAAACAAGAGGGAGTTCCAACCATCCTCATTGCACCAGACTGGCCCAGACGCACATGGTACGCCGACATCGTACAACTCACAGCAGACGCCCCTTGGCGTCTCCCCGACCGCCACGATCTTCTATCACAAGGGCCGTTCTACCACCAGAACTCAGGGGCTCTCAATTTGACGGCGTGGCCCTTGAGACCTGGGTTCTAACCCAGGCAGGGCTCTCGGCAGATGTCATTGGAACCATGATCAGAGCACGGAAACCAGCCTCTGCCAAGATTTATTACCGTACCTGGAAAGCTTTCTTTACCTGGTGCGAATCTCGTGGCCAGATCCCACTCCCTTATTCCATACCCAAAGTACTTGGTTTTCTCCAATCGGGTCTGGAGGCCAGGCTGTCCTTGGGCTCGCTTAAGAGCCAGGTGTCAGCCCTCTCAGTGCTTTTCCAAAGGCGCATTGCTACCAAGCCGCAAGTAAGGACTTTCCTTCAGGGGGTTTCCCGATTGGTTCCCCCCTACAGACGACCACTAGAAACGTGGGACCTCAACCTGGTCCTGACAGCATTGCAGGAACCACCCTTCGAACCTCTTAAGGAGGTCCCGCTCCGCCTTCTTTCCCAGAAGGTGGTTTTCCTGGTGGCAATCACCTCGCTACGCAGGGTGTCTGAACTGACAGCACTTTCCTGCAGACGGCCTTTCCTGGCATTTCACCAGGACAAGGTAGTTCTTCGTACGGTCCCATCCTTCCTCCCGAAGGTTGTGTCCGACTTCCACCTCAATGAGGAAATTTCACTACCATCCCTTTGTCCGGTTCTGGTTCATAGAGTGGAGAAGGCTCTGCATACGCTTGACCTTGTCAGGGCTTTGCGTATATACGTGTCTAGGACTGCGTCCTTCCGGAGGTCTGATTCCCTTTTCCTCCTTCCGGAAGGCGGCCACAAGGGTATGCCAGCTTCCAAAGCTACTCTTGCCAGGTGGATCAAATCCACCATACAAGAGGCGTATCGCCTTAAGAATTCTCCTCTTCCAGCCGGCATTACGGCACACTCTACACGGGCGGTAGGGGCCTCCTGGGCCATTCGGCACCAGGCTTCGGCACAACAAGTGTGTAAGGCGGCCACTTGGACTAGCTTACACACGTTTACTAAACACTACAGGGTTCATACCCAGTCCTCAGCGGACGCGAGCCTGGGTAGACGTGTCCTGCAGGTGGCGGTGCCCTAAGTGTACGGGCCTGTCTGCACAATATTCGTCCATTGCTTCCCACCCAGGGACTGCTTTAGGACGTCCCATGGTCCTGTGTCCCCCAATGAGGCGACAGAGTAAAGGAGATTTTTGTGTACTCACCGTAAAATCTCTTTCTCTTAGCCTCTAATTGGGGGACACAGCTCCCACCCTGTTGCCCTTTCCGGGCTGTTGTAACTGTTGAGTTCTCATATTGTTTCTTGAGCTCGTACATAGTTGCCTTCTTACAGGCATAATTATGTTATTCATGTTACGTTCCTCCTACTGCTTTTGCACAAAACTGGAGAAGGCTGATGCCGTCCAGGGGTGTATACTGCACAGGAGGAGCCACAGTTAATCTTTTTCAGATTATGCATAGTGTCGCCTCCTAGTGGACAGCAGCATAACACCCATGGTCCTGTGTCCCCCAATTAGAGGCTAAGAGAAAGAGATTTTACGGTGAGTACACAAAAATCTCCTTTTTTGTGGTTTTACATATTGTTTTTTACCGTAGTCACATCCAAAGCTGCATTGACAGCTCTGCTGATGGTTCAGAGGACAGATCGCATTTTATTTTCTGTATTATGTGACCTATTAGCTTATCGCTAATTGTATCTCTGCGATCTGAGCTCTCATGATGCATTGCACCCTAGTAAAAGCAAATCAGCGGATCTGAGTGATAGGCGAGTACATCATGCTGTTTAGAAATTAATGCCATTTTTAATGTGAGGCGCCTCTGCATGTAGCAGAATGAGTCCTCATGTCTTCTCCCTATTAAGCTGTTCTTTTCCCTGCAGACAGCGGTCCCTTGTCATGGAATCGGACAGTTTTCATGTAACCTTGTTGTGACCATGAGACCTATTCCTCAAGACAAGCTAGAGGCTGCAGTGATTGCTACACACCCCATGAAGAAATACCATGGAGCTCCGGTGCACATCGGCTCCCCAGGTCAGTAGTGCCCCATTTGACTTCCTGCTCTTAGCCCTTATATTATGTGATGCTGCTTTCTGTTCTTTCTGGCAGTGCCACTATTTTTTACTTGAGCTGCTCGCACGTGCTACCGCTGCTTCATGTGGTCAAGGGACCATTCCTGTGATCTCAGTGTTGAGACCTTCATCAGATAATTATCATCTATCCTGTGGGGAGATGTGCGGCTTCGCACAAGGAGAGATTGCACCTTGGACATATTTGGCATATGAATAAATGTCCAATAGAAGTGGGTCCCACTGCTAGTACACAAATTTGTCTCCAGAACAGGGCCTCAGTGCGAACTGTCAGGATGGAGAGGAGGCGACACATGCACTTTTCTTTGGCTTCCTCCAATAATTTTTATTGGCGCTTTGCAAAGGAGAGCACTCCTCATTACTGACAGGGTTTTTGGTCTTTTCTGGAGATGGATGAAGGTCCTATCCACCCTATAAATATGCAGTGAGTGTGAAAGACCGAACAAGACCTTTAAGGTAGGATTATCACCTAATGCAGCATCATTGGGGGTCTGACTGATAGTTCCCCAATCAATTGCTTCTCCAGCTCTTGATTCCCACCAGACACAGGATCACAGTCGTGTGGAGCTGCTGTGGCTGTTTTTTGTCAGTATGCTCCATTTATTGCCCACAGTTTTGCAGCTCAGTTAATGGGGGACCAGGGTCTGCCTCTCTGGTGAACAGTTAGAACTCCTCCAAACTAACCTTCAGGCTTAGAATGCCCCTTTCATTTCTTTAACCTATTAATTTTCTGTACACCTCCAGTAATCTGGATTATGTATTATTTTACTATGAATGTCCATTTTCCCCTATTTCCGCATGGTGCAGATTATCTTGGGATTAAAGATCTTCAGAAAACTGATTATGGAGATGCGGTGTGGATGCATCCCGGCGATGTCCCGGTGTTCTGGGCGTGCGGTGTCACGGGCGTTGAAGCTGTCGTTAGTTGCAGTAAGTATCGACAAAGTGTGAATCAGCCATGTCCAATTAACTGATGTATTAATCAAATTCTCCACCAGGGAAAAGTGGGGTCTTATGTTGAATTAACGGATGGAAATGAAGTGGCGTAAGTTATGATGGTCAATTTACCATATTTCTTCTGCCATGTTCCTCAACGCAGTCAGCCTGACATGTTTTATGAGGCAGATGATTGTCCTTGGCTCCTTCCTCTATTACAGATTGCAGATGACTCTCATGCCTCATTTAAATGTGTGGACAAGAATTAATATGTTGTCCTGTTCTTGCAGGATCCCCCTTGGCGTTCACCCACTCTCCAGGATGCATGTTTATTACCGATGTTAAAAATGAAGACACTCAAGAACCTTGTGCCACTCAGGAGCCCTTAGTTGTGCAAATCTCCTCTGATCCTTTACATTACAGCCTGGTCTCAAAGCAAACCGCTGAAAAAATCAGGTTGTTGGAAGAAATTGTTGGCATAGATCCAGGTAATTATATGTAATAAATGGATATGGGATCATCCACAAGATAAAAATGCACTTAAACACACATCTGGTGGCCTAGCTCAGATTTTTGGAATGGTGACAATGTCAATATCTTGCAGGTAACCGAGGGATTAAGAATCTGCTCATTAAGGATGAACTTCTCAAGTCCTGCCTCTCCCTATCTCATGCCAAATCCATCCTCATAACCACTGGATTCCCCACTCACTATCAGAAAGTCCCTCCTGAGGAAACAGACGGTCCTCCTGGGGCCCTGGCTATGGCGGCCATATTGCAAGCCCTTGGAAAGAAGGTTGTGATTGTTACAGATGGGCACGCCATCGACATGAATAAGAAAATCGTGGATGATGCTATAGAACAAGGTGTATTTAATGTATAATATTCTGCATATTATGTTTAAAGGGTTCCTTCAATTACTGCATGTAGAGAAGCTGCTATAACGCATGAATGTAAGGTAATCATTTTTCTATATACACTGCATCAAAGATTTTGCTTCTCAATAGCTCCACCTTCCTCAGTCCATGCTGCCGGATGCTCGTATCTATACAGTAGGAGGTAGAGCGTTCTGGCCAGTGTCCTAGGCCTGTAGGAGAGTAATCGCTGTAAGATCACATCATTTTTTTGCAGTGCTGGCTCCTGCACTGGACATCAGGGCCCACTGTTTCCTAGTCTATAGATATAGGCAGCCTGCAGCATGGACTGAGGTCGTCTGCCCTGCTATTTAAAAGCAAAGCCTATTATGCAATGTATTTTGATCAAATATGTTTTTTGCACTTACCATAAAATCCCTTTCTATTTGAATAAATTGTTGGACGCAGGATCATGGGTATTCACTCTGCCACTAGGTAGAAGAAAAGTATTGGTTCTGCCTGGTGATTATGGCATCTCGTCAGAATCCAGACAGCTCAGCTTAGTGCTAAAAACATTATGAAAGGCAACCCAAAAAACAGTAAAAATACTACAACAAAAACACAACAAGGAACCAACATGACCTGAATCCATAGAATAAATACACATCATACACAGGCAAGGATAACTTGTCCCTGTGCAGGAAAATCTGGAATAGAGTGGGAGCTGTGTACCCGCAATGTATTCAACGAGAAAGGGATTTTACGGCAAGTCTAACAATCCATAGCATTGGGGGACCATGGAATGTTCCAGAGCAGTTCCAATGGGTGGGAAAAAAGCACAATCGCTGGCCATTTGGACTGCCAAGCAGACAGCGACCTACAGTACGCAGTACCTTATGCCCTAAGCTTGCTTCAGTCGAAGCCCATGAGACCCCGACTGCTTTTGTGGAATTAACTGTAACCCAAAGGGCAGAGATTTGGCTTTGACCTTGAAGGTTTTTACGATAGCCAACCCGATTCACTCAGATATGGATCACGAGAAGTGACTCAAAACCCTGGAAAGCTTGTATAATTGAAAGATTGGATCTGGTCAGGGTATTAGGGCCTAACAGTGAAGAAAGTCTCCCAGGAATGAACTGGAGATGACAAAAAGAAGGAGAGGATGATGTCCTCATTGATGTGGAAGCAGAGACCTCCTTTGGAGTCAAACACAATCCAAACTTCTCCTGATGGAGAACAAGGAGGGAACCCTGCAGGAAATAGCAGCAAGCTCAGACACCTGGCATACAGAGGTTATAGCCATAGGAAAATGCCACCTTCCATGATAAGGGCCTTGGTAAATGCTATGAAGAGGCTCAAAGAGAGACTTCAATAAGGGAGATGTCCCAAGGTTCCACCTGATGCCTATAAGGAGGGCACAATGTGCCAGCTGAGACTAGTCATAACCTGTTTGAAGGGGGGGACAAAGGGTTATACTCGCCCATCCGACGTTTTCTTTCCGCCCAGGGTCACACTTTAGGTGGTCTTTTAAGAATTGTGTGGACGTCAGCACTCCAATGCAGCGGCAGTTATTGGGGAAAGGTGGCCGGTGACAAATAGCATCCGCAGGGAGCTATACTACTGTGAAGTGCATGGTGTGTCCTCCCTGGGATGATGGCATAAGGTGGGGGACATCAGCACCATCTGGAGAAACACAGGAAAATATTACAAAATAAAAATGTGCAGAAGACCTGATACTGGTTGGGCCTACCTCCTGTGGACACTAGGCTAAAAATGAGCTCTCTAATATCTGAGGAAAGGGCATAACCAACCAGGAGAAGCCAACAATTATACCGAGGGTCGAGTCTCCTATTGTCAGAGTGCTAACCCACTGTCCAGTGTCCCCCCAACCCTACTGACAAGACATTATTATTGCACGCACCCCTGGATAACTTTTCTATGTATGCTGATTGCAGGCTCCCTTTAAGATATTATCTGCTGCTGTGGTTCCTATGGTCAGTACTCACCACTGATGGGACATTTTCTGATCCTTTCCATTGATGTGCCTCTGTAGATAAAAGCTCAAGCACACATCATGGATCTTCTAGTATGAGAAAGTCGGTCTGCGTTTCATGAGAGTTTGGTCAGGGTTTCTTAATTTTTATCTGATGAGAATAAAATATAAAAAATGTTTCTCCATCCTCCCCTATCTATCAGTCTGAACAGACCCATAGATTAACATTGCTGGGTTTGATTCGACACTCAGATCAACATCGGACTTGTCTCGGTGATTTTGCACTGACCACTTGTGAACTTTCCCAAAGACTATCCCAGGGACGAGTGCGATCTGTAAAAAACATGGCTAGCTCTTGTACTTGAAAAAGTGACATGTGAAATCAAATGTCATGAGGCACCCGCTCTGGCCTAAACACTACGACCCGATACAAGGGCATATGACAGGTGGATATCTAAGAGGAAAATTACATATTAATTTATCAATGACTTTATATTCACCAGGAGTCCTGAAGACGTCCGTGCCAGTGTTATCTTACAACGGGGAAACTCCAGAATGTGCCATGAAATTTCTGTGTGAGAATGGAAACCCCACTGCACCCAGGTGAGAGAAGGATCAGCAGCGGCCGATGGAAAAGTGTCTTGATGAGCGCTGATTCACCTCTTATATTGTCACATGGTGGACTCCCCAGCACCACCATACAGGTTCTGTAGGGCAAAACATGGCCATAGATAATGAACCATCGAGTCTGTGATTTATATATCTGTATGTACCGTAATTATTTATTTATTTTTTGTTAAAGGAAAATCAATCTCCATCTCTTATGTCTATGACCATCTATTCCCAGCATGCTATTTTATTGCTTGCACGTAAAGCAAAGAAAAAAGCTTTCCCTCATTTTGCATGTCTGCAGTGACGTAGCTGTAAAGGTACCTTCACACGAAACGACTTTACAACGAGAACGACAACGATCCGTGACGTTGCAGTGTCCTGGATAGCGATATCGTTGTGTTTGACACGCAGCAGCGATCAGGATCCTGCTGTGATGTCGCTGGTCGTTGAATAAAGTTCAGAACTTTATTTGGTCGTCAGATCGCCGTGTATCGTCAGGTTTGACACCAAAAGCAACGATACCAGCGATGTTTTACACTGGTAACCAGGGTAAATATCGGGTTACTAAGCGCAGGGCCGCGCTTAGTAACCCGATGTTTACCCTGGTTACCAGCGTAAAAGTAAAAAAAACAAACAGTACATACTCACCTACGCGTCCCCTGCCGTCCGCTTCCTGCTCTGACTGAGCGCCGGCCCTAAAGTGAAAGTAAAAGCACAGCGGTGACGTCACCGCTCTGCTGTTAGGGCCGGCGCTCACACAGTACAGGAAGCGGACGCCGGGGGACGCGCAGGTGAGCATGTACTGTTTGTTATTTTTACTTTTACGCTGGTAACCAGGGTAAACATCGGGTTACTAAGCGCGGCCCTGCGCTTAGCAACCCGATGTTTACCCTGGTTACCCGGGGACCTCGGCATCGTTGGTCGCTGGAGAGCGGTCTGTGTGACAGCTCTCCAGCGACCAAACAGCGACGTTGCAGCGATTGGCATCGTTGTCGCTATCGCTGCAGCGTCGCTTCGTGTGAAGGTACCTTAAGGATTTATCCGGACATGTTGCACAGTATACATAGATTAATTAATTCATATTCTGCGTCCTCCCATACTTTTTGCACTTGAGCTCTTTGTTTTTGCAGTCACTAATGGATTCATTTGTTTGGAGACCAAAATAACTCAGAATTGACTGTATAGAATAAATATAGAGGTTAACACCTAGTAATATTTACCTCTCTGCGTCAACAAGGCTGTTGGTTTGGTTCCTGTAGCAGAAGCTGACTAATTTCTATCACGTCTTTGATGGCACTGGTTCTCTGATTCTTTAGACCCGGTACTTATACTCGGCCGAGCTGTGCAAAATAGACTGCAAAATAAAAAGCAAATGCAGCTTTTAAAAAGGTGAATATGACCTTTGTGCATCAAGGCCCAAAACTCTCTAGATATAAAAGGGTTAAATAACTTTGTACATACTTTCCTATATCTTCTAATATTCAGAGTAACATTTTTATCTTTTTTTCTTCTTTTTTCCTTTCCAAGGTTTGATCATTTAGTGGCCATAGAAAGGGCAGGAAGGGCAAGTGATGGCAATTATTATAATGCGAGGAAAATAAACATCAAGCACTTAGTGGATCCCATCGATGACTTGTTTGTTGCTGCACAGACTATTCCAGGCATCAGCACAACCGGTGTGTCTACAACCTGTGTTTGTAATAACGTGTGCAGCCACGAGAGGTGATCTTTCCACAGTTACAAATCATTGTTTTTGCATCTTATAACCTCATAGGGGTTGGAGATGGTGGAAATGAGTTGGGGACAGGAAAAGTAAAGGAGGCTGTGAAGAAGTATATTAGAAATGGAGACACTATCGCCTGTGACGTTGCTGCTGACTTCACGGTGATTGCTGGTAAGTCTATAGAGACTTTTCCTAATATCTCCACATCGGCACTGACAGGAAGGTTTCCTGCCTACCAGGCACCGGAAAACATGTGAAAGATGGCAGTTAAAGGGATAGCCCCATGTCATCCATTTGTGACATATCCCCCTGCCTGTCAGTGCCATTGTGGAGATGAATGAAAAATTCAATTATCCACATGAGGTGGGAATGTGTTTCCATCAAAGCCTTTTGAAAGGGAGTAGTGGACCTTGTGGAGAGAAAATTTGGTCTTTTGGGGGAAAATATAGACGTAGACTCTCCAATAGTTTTGGGCATCTCGAGGATTCATTTTCAGGCACGTAAACTGCAGGCATATTATTGGCTTGATCCGAACCCTCCAACAATAAAATGAATATTATTAAAATGAATATTATTATATTTATGGAGAGAGGAGGGAATCAGAAGAAAAACGCTATGTGTAAATATGAGATACTCTTCCTACATACTAAGAGAGCGATCTTTTCTATTCTTCGTCCTCTTACACTTAGGCCTTAGAAGAAGGAGAAAGGACGGAATAACCAAAATTAGAGCCTATGACAGAACAGTTAGTGAGGATCTGTCTTGGTTAGATGGATGGATATTGTCTCTACTCAAAGGCTTTTTACTACCAATTCCTGTTGCTTTATTGTTGTTTTTGATTAGTATACATCGATATATACAAATAGTTTGATTGCTTTGAACTAATCTGTATCTACGTCAATATCATGTTATTGTTTCTTTCTTCTTGTTTGAAAAAAGAAAGCTGTATGTAAAGTGGTATTGTTGAATAAAAATGGTCTGATTAAAAGAAAAAGTGTAATTCTAATAGTAGGGACATATATCGTGTGATCCAGAAGTTAAATAATATCTATAAGTTGCATCTAAAAAATATTTGAATTTCACATCAGTTCTTTTCATACAGATTCTTCACCCAAGAACTGAGCTCTGTAATGTACCATCAGACTGGAGCTGCAATGACGCATGTGCACTACTGCTCCATTTATTGTTTATGGGATGGCCAGAGATATCTGAGTACATGGCTCCAGTCTACGTAATGAATGGAGTGAGGCCATGAATGCACCACTGCCAGCCTTTTCTGATGAGGCATTTCAGAGCTCTGTTCTCGAGCTAGGACAACCCTGTTATTAGCTTTTTTCCTTTGCTCCTCCATCTGGTCTTACATAGTTGACTTGGTTATACCCTAGGTGTGTCCAACTGGGGAGGTTATGCCGTGTCATGTGCCTTATACCTCTTGAACACCTGTCAAATACATGATCGGTACTTAAGAAAGGCAACTGGGTTCCCCAAATTGACAGAGCGAGCTACCTGGGCTTCCTCCCTCCCATCCATCCAAAAGGTAATATTCCCCTTAAATTGTACAATATTAAAACCATCTTTGTTTCTTCTAAAGGTACCTTCACACTAAACGATATCGCTAGCGATCCGTGACGTTGCAGCGTCCTGGATAGCGATATCGTTTAGTTTGACACGCAGCAGCGATCAGGATCCTGCTGTGATATCGCTGGTCGTTGAACAAAGTTCAGAACTTTATTTGGTCGTCAGACCGGCGTGTATCGTCGTGTTTGACACCAAAAGCAACGATACCAGCGATGTTTTACACTGGTAACCAGGGTAAACATCGGGTTACTAAGCGCAGGGCCGCGCTTAGTAACCCGATGTTTACCCTGGTTACCAGTGTAAAATGTAAAAAAACAAACAGTACATACTCACCTTCGCGTCCCCCGGCGTCCGCTTCCCACACTGACTGAGCGCCGTAAAGTGAAAGTACAGCACAGCGGTGACGTCACCGCTCTGCTGTTAGGGCCGGCGCTCAGTCAGTGCAGGAAGCGGACGCCGGGGGACGCGAATGTAAGTATGTACTGTTTGTTTTTTTTTACATTTTACGCTGGTAACCAGGGTAAACATCGGGTTGCTAAGCGCGGCCCTGCGCTTAGTAACCCGATGTTTACCCTGGTTACCCGGAGACCTCGGCATCGTTGGTCGCTGGAGAGCGGTCTGTGTGACAGCTCTCCAGCGACCAAACAGCGACGCTGCAGCGATCGGCATCGTTGTCGCTATCGCTGCAGCGTCGCTTAATGTGAAGGTACCTTTAGCCATGGTGCAGAGTTCTACAATATTTTACAGGGCAGACATGGCTGATCTCCTGGGGCGTACAGAGATAATTTCTTTATATAGCTCTCTGTTGTAACTGTAATTTGAGACAAAAAGAATCAAATAAAAGATTAAGGAAGGAAATGCTTTTTTGTTTTGTATTTCCTGTTGATTTTCTGTGTTTAGTGTTCCTTTACGATATTTTTCCTTCTTCTGTCCAACTTGTTACTACAGGAAGAAAAGCTTTTGGCGATACTGGTGAACCATGGGATCCGCAGTGGGGTTACTGGGAATCTGGCCATGGAGGTTGATGGTCTCCCATTCTACAATGCCCATTCTGACATGATCAAGCGGCTTTTGGAGGTCACATTTTAATGAGGTCAGATTAGATCACACGTAAGAAGATAGGACATTTTCACTCATCCCCATGTATTCTCAGCACTGCGGCATTTCTTGTCACATAAAGGCTTCCTCTCAGACGTATGTGATAAAGAGCGGTAGCTTTAAAAAGGAAAAAATCACTTTTATTCACAGAGGTTGTAAAGAATAAGCACATCTAATAAATGAATGAAAGGCCTATAGTTGTTACAATCCATAATATCCTTACCTTTCTAAGGGATCAAAGTTATATAAGAATGTAGCATAGATTCAGGAACTGCAGACGCTTTAAGGAAGGAATTAAAAAGGGGAGTCAAGGGGCATGGCCTGCAAGCAGATGGCAGCAGTCACGTAACTTCAGGGCTCCTGAGACTGTGGACGTAACACCGGCACACAGCAGCTTCCAGCCAGAATCCTTACCTCCATAACACAGGCTGCAGGTGTCTGAAGGCTCCGGGTGCATGATGACCAAGGGAAGAACCCAGACACGTGGATCCCCACCAAGATTGGAGGACTTCTTTTCCAGAGGGAAGCCTGCTGGGAGTTCAGGTAAAATGGTGCCTGCATCTCTCTCTGGATCCTCTCACTCCTCACATTGCATGGGGGGAGGCGCAGTGGACACAGGGGAGCAGGAGCATAATGTACCTCTCACAAAAGGAGATATGGAGAGTCTCCTCTCTTCCTTAAGAGCCTCATTAAGAGAGCACTTGAAATCCATGGTGGGGGAGATGAAAGGAGAGATCTCCAGTCTGGGAGAACGTACTTCCCATGTGGAAAATAGGATGGCAGAATTCTCCACACCAATAATGCCCTGAGTGATGAGAAAGAAGCTCTGAAAGAAGAATTAGCCCAGCTTATTGACAAAGTACAGTGCCTTGCAAAAGTATTCGGCTCCCTGGAACTTTTCAACCTTTTCCCACATATCATGCTTCAAACATAAAGATACCAAATGTAAATATTTGGTGAAGAATCAGCAACAAGTGGAACACAATTGTGAAGTTGAACGAAATGTATTGGTTATTTAAAAAATTTTTTGGAAATTTAAAAACTGAAAAGTGGGGCATGCAATATTATTTGTCCCCTTTAACTTAATACTTTGTTGCGCCACCTTTTGCTGCGATTACAGCTGCAAGTCGCTTGGGGTATGTCTCTATCAGTTTTGTACATCGAGAGACTGAAATTCTTGCCCATTCTTCCTTGGCAAACAGCTCGAGCTCAGTGAGGTTTGATGGAGATCGTTTGTGAACAGAAGTTTTCAGCTCTTTCCACAGATTCTCGATTGGATTGAGGTCTGGACTTTGACTTGGCCATTCTAACACCTGGATACGTTTATTTGTTAACCATTCCATTGTAGATTTTGCTTTATGTTTGGGATCATTGTCTTGTTGGAAGACAAATCTCCGTCCCAGTCTCGGGTCTTTTGGAGACTCCAACAGGTTTTCTTCAAGAATAGTCCTGTATTTGGCTCCATCCATCTTCCCATCAATTTTAACCATCTTCTCTGTCCCTGCTGAAGAAAAGCAGGCCCAAACCATGATGCTGTCACCACCATGTTTGACAGTGGGGATGGTGTGTTTAGGGTGATGAGCTGTGTTGCCTTTACATCAAACATATTGTTTGGCATTGTTGCCAAAAAGTTCGATTTTGGTTTCATCTGACCAGAACACCTTCTTCCACATGTTTGGTGTGTCTCCCAGGTGGCTTGTTGCAAACTTTAAACAACACTTTTTATGGATATCTTTGAGAAATGGCTTTCTTCTTGCCACTCTTCCATGAAGGCCAGATTTGTGCAGTGTACGACTGATTGTTGGATTGTTGTCCTATGGACAGACTGTCCCACCTCAGCTGTAGATCTCTGCAGTTCATCCAGAGTGATCATGGGCCTCTTGGCTGCATCTCTGATCAGTCTTCTCCTTGTTTGAGATGAAAGTTTAGAGGGACGGCTGGGTCTTGGTAGATTTGCAGTGGTATGATACTCCTTCCATTTCAATATGATCGCTTGCACAGTGCTCCTTGGGATGTTTAAAGTTTTGGAAATCATTTTGTATCCAAATTCAGCTTTGAACTTCTCCACAACAGTATCACGGACTTACCTGTTGTGTTCCTTGGTCTTCATGATGCTCTCTGTGCTTCAAACAGAACCCTGAGGGTATGTGCACACGTAGATGGGATGTCAGCGGATCTTTTCCCTTCACCATGACAGCACCGTACGCGAGAGATGGCATCCGCCCCCAGGAACAGGAAACCTGCAGCAGAGCTAAAAGAATGGGGCGGCCCCTCTCCTCAGTTTTGGTTTCCTGTTCCTGCAGGTGGATGCCTGCCGCAGAGCTCCTACCTCCGGAGGGATCTCCCTCTGATGATACCGGTCCGGAGGCCGAGGTCCGTGGGGGGGGCCAGCCATACTCGGCGGCATTGCGTGCGGTGCTGTCTGGGTGAAGGGGCTGTTGTGTCCGTGCCTTTTTTCCCCTCGCTGGACTCCCCGGCATCCGCTCTGTGCAGGAGGCTGGTCCGGAGATAAGGGGCGTGTCCTTCACTGACGCCGAAGTAAAGGATGACGACTTCCGGTCGCGCGGAAGTGACGTCACACGCCGAGGGAGCCGGTGTGCTGGACGCTTCTGAAGTTTGTTCCAGAGGCGCGCACACCGCTCCTGATATATAATAGAGCAGCCAAGGGAATCGCTGGTCCTTTACAGCAAGCAATCTGCCTGCTAAGATGACCGAACCAGCGATGGATCCGGACACACCGATGATGCCTGCACCCAAAATGTCTGAGGAGGCACAAGCTACCGCGGTATCTGGGGTCCTGGAATGGTGAGTGCCTTTTTAAGGCAAACCACACATACTGATACCCTGTACACTATGTGTTTCTCCATCGCCACATTTGGGGACACAGGACCATGGGACACCGGACCATGGGTGTTATGCTGCTGTCACTAGGAGGCTGACACTAAGCTGAGACAAAAAAAGTTAGCTCCTCCCCTGCAGTATACACCCTCATGCTGGCTTCCAGAGACCCAGTTCAAGCTTAGTGTCCGTAGCAGGCACACTGGATTTAAACCTTTTTAATCCGGACGAAGGGGGTGACGGATTCTTTCATGTTCCGATCTCCCCCGAACCAACAACAGGCGAGCACGGGAGTTTCACCTCTCCGTATCCTCTCCTGCGACGTGGGATGCCACTGCCTGAGCTGATTCTAGGGGCGACGGGCCCCTTCAAGGGACCGATCTCCCCCCCCCTATTTTACAGAGGAGCACTGGAGTGTCACCTCCAGTACCCTCTTCTGCAGCCAGGCCTTATTGCCGGACATCTGCCCTGCCCACCAGGTCTCACCCTCGGCTGTTCAGAGGCACCTTATGTTGTGGTGTCCGTGCAGCCCCCACTGCATCACCACTGAATACGCGGTTGATGGATGGTGGCGGACGGTTCCTCTCCACCCCCCTTTCAGGGGATGGTGGTTGGAGGCTCCCCAATCCCTGCACCGTCCTAATCGCCCCGGGCACAGCTCACCAGGATTCTGTGTGCAGCAGTCTCTGCGCTCCACCCTCTATCGGGGTAAGTGCCTCGGGGGGGGGGAGGGGGGGTCGCCTGCTGCGGTCTGGAGGGCTCCTTCTTAGCAGCGGCACTTTTTTTCCGGGCCCCATAGCCTCCGGCGCTCAGCGGCTGCGCGCCGGGCTGAAGCCGCAAATTTAGTTCCCGGCTTCGGCCTAGCTCAGGCCGTTCTCCCGATAGGCTCCGCCCCTTTTTTCGCATCATTTGGCGGCGCCGCCCCCCCGGTCCTGGCGCTTCTCGCTCTCTGCGAGACTTCCTCTCTTCTAATCTCGGCGGCCATCTTGGATTTTCCCCTGCACGCCGCAGCTCCAGCTCTCCCAGCTGCAGCTTCTCCCACGTGCAGCGCTGTGAACGCCGGCTGTCGCCAGCACCACCGCTCTTTCTCTCCCTCTGCGGGACACAGGACCTCGGGTAAGGAGACCACGTCAGGTTCTCCCCTGCAGCGCCGCCCTCGCTTCCTTATTATAGACCCTGCGGTCTATCTTACATTAGGGTACACCATGTCTCAGACAAGATCTAAAACCTCCTCAAAGGTGCATACTACCTTTTTTTCTGCGTGTACCACCTGCCAGGCTCCACATCCTCGGCCTCAGATTTCCCCCCTCTGCTCAGCCTGCGATGCCCCAAGTGCCCAGGAGCCCTCCACCGCCGTATCTAGTCCCCCTGCGTGGGTCGCTTCACTGTCTCAGTCCGTGGACTTTTTAGCCAATGCTATGAAATCCATTCAGAACCCCCCTGGGGAGCGGGGCAATCCCTTTCTTGGGTTAAGAGATCCCTCCGTTACAGGGGAATCGTCGGCCAGCAGGGGCCGCTCTCTCCGGAAAGAGGCGCGGTCATCCAGAAAACGGATCCGCTCTACCTCTCCTGAGCACTCACCACGCCACTCAGCTTCTGGCAGTTCCACCTCTCGCTCACCCTCTTTAGGGGTTCGTAGCGTTCACGACTCTGAATATGAGTCTGATGTATCCTTAGACCCGGATGCTCCGGAGTTTAGATCTACAGTTGACTCCCTCATTGAGGCAGTCAATCACGCCCTTAAAGTGGACGATAACCCTAATCCTGCTCCGGACCACTCAGTCTCCTTTACTAGAGCCAAGCGTTCTTATAAGACGTTCGCCTCTCACCCAGATTTCCTGGATATAGTCAGGCGACACAGGGAGCGTCCGGATAAGCGTTTCACGGGCAAAAAGGCCCTGGAATCGAAGTATCCTTTTTCCGCAGATCTTGTTAAAGACTGGACGGAATCCCCATTAGTAGATCTTCTGGTTTCGCGCCTAGCTTCCAAAACTCTCTTATCCGTTCCAGATGGCGCTTCAATTAAGAATCCCACAGAGCACCAGCTAGATTCCCTAGCTCGCTCAGTGTACGAAGCCTCAGGTTCTTCTCTTTCTCCTTCCTTCGCCGCGGCTTGGGTGGCCAAGGCAATGGTTTCCTGGGCAGATGCCCTAGCAAAATCCGTTCAGGAACAGGATCTTCCCTCTGAGATGGCGGACCTTGCCAAACAGATTGCCATGGCAGGTGATTACGTGATGTACCCATCTCTCGATGCAGCGAACTGTGCAGCATCGTCGGTTTCTAACGCCATCACCATCAGAAGAGCTATTTGGCTCAGAGAGCGGCGCGCAGATTCCTCCTCTAAAAAGTCTCTGATTTCTCTCCCTTTTCAGAGCGGGCGTCTTTTTGGAGAAAAGCTAGACCAGCTTATCTCCGACGCTACAGGGGGAAAGAGCAAGTTCCTTCCCCAACAGAGGCCCAAGACTGCCTTCCAGCGCCAACCATATTTTCGCTTTCGGCCCTTTCGTAGCAGTCCAGCCTGGTCCAATCCTGCCGCCCCTTCCAGATCGGACCGATCCGCTCGCTCAGACAGAGACGTTCGACCCTCTTTTAGGCCGAATCAGTCCTGGCGAGGAAAGCCTAGGCAACCCAGAACCAGAGGGTCCAGGTCTGCCAGATTCCCTTCGCAATGACTCGGGAACTGTTCCAGTCGATACCACCAAAGTAGGCGGACGTCTACTTCTTTTTCAACAAGTCTGGCTCTCCGTCATCCACGACGAATGGGTCAGGGATCTGGTGTCGTCTGGCTACAAAATAGAGTTCTCTGCCTCCCCTCCAGCTCGGTTTTTTCCCTCTCGTCTCCCCAGTTCGGGGGCTCAGTCTCGCACCCTTCTTTGCGCCAGTCATTCCCTCCGCCAGTGCGGGGTCATTGTTCCGGTTCCGGAACACGAGAGGTTCAGAGGTTTTTACTCAAACCTCTTCGTCGTGCCAAAAAAGGACAGGACAGTGCGCCCCATTTTGGACCTGAAGCTCCTGAACAAGTGCGTAAAGGTACGGCACTTCAGGATGGAATCGCTCCGGTCGGTCATCTCCTCGATGGAGAGAGGGGAATACCTGGCATCAATATACATCACTATCTTCATATCCCAATTTTCCCGTCACATCAAAGGTTCCTCCGTTTTGCCATCCTAGAGGACCATTTCCAATTCACGGCCTTACCCTTCGGTCTTGCCACGGCGCCCAGGGTATTCACGAAGGTCATGGCGGCCGTCATGGCCATTCTTCACTCTCGCGGAGTGGTCGTGTTGCCTTACTTAGACGACCTCCTCATAAAAGGTCCGTCTTATCAGGCCTGCGAGGCAAGCGTCCACATTACCTTGGATTCTCTTTCGCGCCTGGGCTGGTTGATCAACTGGGACAAGTCCTCCCCCGTTCCTACCCGTCGGATCTCCTTTCTGGGAATGATCCTGGACACCTCAAGGGGACTGGTCTTGCTCCCTCGGTCCAAGGCCCGAGAGCTTCAGCATGGAGCTCGGACACTCTGCCATCCTCGTCCGCGACCCATTCGGTTCGCCATGAAGATCCTGGGCAAAATGGTAGCCGCAATGGAAGCGGTTCCTTTCGCTCAACTCCATCTCTGTCCCTTGCAACAGGCTCTGCTGGACAACTGGGACAGGAGTCCCTTATCCCTCGATCGTCCATGCCCTTTGTCTCCGCGGATCAGACAATCCCTGTTATGGTGGACCCTGGGTCCATCTCTCCTCCAGGGGAAGTCTTTTCTCCCGATCCGCTGGTTAGTGGTAACTACCGATGCCAGTCTTCTCGGCTGGGGTGCGGTGTTTCTTCACCACTCTGCCCAGGGTCGTTGGACTCTTCGGGAGTCGAGGCTCCCTATAAACATCCTGGAGATTCGGGCGATCAGACTCGCCCTGAGACGCTTTCACCCCCAGCTCGCGGGTCACCCAATCCGAGTCCAGTCGGACAATGTCACAGCGGTGGCATACATAAACCACCAGGGGGGTACCCGCAGCAGGGCGGGGATGCAGGAAGTCTCCCACATTCTTCGTTGGGCCGAAGCCAACCATTCCACCATTTCCGCGGTGCACATTCTGGGCGTCGAAAACTGGGCGGCGGACTTTCTAAGCCGTCAGGGCCTTGCCTCGGGGGAGTGGGAACTCCATCCAGAGGTTTTTCGACAGATCTGCCTTCGTTGGGGGACCCCGGACGTGGATCTGATGGCGTCCAGATTGAACGCCAAGGTTCACAATTTCATTGCACGTTCACGGGATCCCCAGGCTATCGGAATGGACGCGCTGATATGCCCGTGGCGTCAGTTCCAACTCCCGTACGTGTTTCCTCCACTTCCCTTACTGCCGAAGGTGATCCGGAGGATCAAGACAGAGGGGGTTCCGGTCATTCTGGTCGCGCCGGATTGGCCACGTCGCGCTTGGTACGCGACGCTCGTTCAGCTCGTAGCCGACGTCCCCTGGCGGTTACCAGACCGCCCAGATCTGCTTCGTCAAGGGCCGATCTGCCACCAGAGCTCAGAGGCCCTACGTTTAACGGCTTGGCTGTTGAAACCTGGATTCTAACTCGAGCTTGTTTCTCTCAGCAGGTCATTTCCACCATGATAAGCGCTCGCAAGTCGTCTTCCGCTTCTATCTACCACCGCACCTGGAAAACCTTCTTCTCGTGGTGCAGGCTCCGAGGTCGCCCTCCGCTCATTTTCTCTATTCCTTGCATTTTGGATTTCCTTCAGTCCGGTTTGGACTCCGGCTTGGCGCTGAGTTCCCTCAAAGGTCAGATCTCAGCGTTATCCGTGTTATTCCAACGTAGGATCGCTGCCAACCTTCAGGTCAAGACTTTCATTCAGGGGGTCTCCCATGTGGTACCCCCCTACAGGATGCCGTTAGAGACCTGGGATCTCAACTTGGTTCTGGGGGCTCTTCAGGAACCTCCTTTTGAGCCTCTTCAGGACATTCCGCTTACGGTTCTCTCCTGGAAGGTTGCCTTCCTTGTGGCCGTAACGTCTATCAGACGGGTCTCAGAATTGGCCGCTTTATCCTGCCGAGCTCCTTTTCGTGCCTTCCACCAGGACAAGGTAGTCCTTCGTCCATCTCCGGATTTTCTCCCTAAGGTGGTGTCCTCTTTTCACCTTAACGAGGACATCATTCTAACCTCTTTTTGCCCGCAGCCAAAACACAGGGTTGAAAAATCCCTTCATACCCTGGACGTGGTACGGGCCCTTAGGAGGTACATTTCCAGAACGGCTCATTTCAGAAAATCAGACTCCCTTTTCGTTCTCCCGGAGGGTCACAAAGGGTTTGGCTGCGTCTAAAGCCACGATAGCCAGATGTATTCGATCTGCTATCCAGGAATCCTATCGGGTCAGGGGCAGATCTATCCCGGCGGGGATTAGAGCTCACTCGGTCGATGGGTGCTTCCTGGGCCATCCGGCACCAGGCAACGGCGGAGCAGGTTTGCAAGGCCGCAACGTGGTCCAGCCTGCATACTTTCACAAAGCACTACAATGTCCACATTCATTCCTCTGCGGACGCGGCCCTTGGCAGACGTGTTCTGCAAGCGGCCGTCGCGCATTTGTAAGTCAGATGGTACACGGAGTTATTTGGTTGTATTGTTTCCCTCCCAGGGACTGCTTTGGGACGTCCCATGGTCCTGTGTCCCCCAATGTGGCGATGGAGAAATAGGGATTTTTGTGTGTACTCACCGTAAAATCCTTTTCTCCGAGCCACTCATTGGGGGACACAGCACCCACCCTGTTAGCCTGTTCGGCTCTTTACCTTTTCGGTTTTTGACTTTCTTTGACATGTTGTACTCTACTGTTACATGATATATTGTTATTATTCTCCTACTGCTTTTTGCACTGAACTGGGTCTCTGGAAGCCAGCATGAGGGTGTATACTGCAGGGGAGGCGCTAACCTTTTTTTGTCTCAGCTTAGTGTCAGCCTCCTAGTGACAGCAGCATAACACCCATGGTCCTGTGTCCCATGGTCCTGTGTCCCCCAATGAGTGGCTCGGAGAAAAAGATTTTACGGTGAGTACACCAAAAATCCCTATTTTTTTAGGGGAAGAAACCACCTCCAAACAGAAAAATAGAGCCTGTGCACTATGCAAAGACACACTCCCTAGACTATATAGCAAGAAAATCTGCCAGCCTTGTATTGACAAAACGGTTGCAGAAGAATCTTCTTCCTTATTACAAAATATTAAAACGATTATACGGAAGGAAGTCAAATCAAGAGATAGAAACAAGGTGCTATAGAACCCTTTCCCTAACGCCAAAACCAGACGGCTCGCTGAGAGTGATATTCAACCTGAAGGCTCTAAACCATTATATTCAAGTAGAGAGATTCAAAATGGAGACCCTAAGAACGGCAATAAAAGTACTCGACCCAAACTGTTAAGGCCCCGTCTCACTAAGCGATTTACCAACGATCACGACCAGCGATACGACCTGGCCGTGATCGTTGGTAAGTCGTTGTGTGGTCGCTGGGGAGCTGTCACACAGACAGCTCTCTCCAGCGACCAACGATCAGGGGAACGACTTCGGCATCGTTGAAACTGTCTTCAACGATGCCGAAGTCCCCCTGCAGCACCCGGGTAACCAGGGTAAACATCGGGTTACTAAGCGCAGGGCCGCGCTTAGTAACCCGATGTTTACCCTGGTTACCAAAAAAAACAAACACTACATACTCGCCTTTCGGTGTCCAGGTCCCTTGCCGTCTGCTTCCTGCTCTGACTGAGATCCGGCCGTACAGTGAGAGCAGAGCGCAGCGGTGACGTCACTGCTGTGCTCTCACTTCTCACTGTACGGCCGGCAGTCAGTGAGAGCAGGAAGCAGACGGCAAGGGACCTGGACACCGAAAGGCGAGTATGTACTGTTTGTTTTTTTTTACATTTACGCTGGTAACCAGGGTAAACATCGGGTTACTAAGCGCGGCCCTGCGCTTAGTAACCCGATGTTTACCCTGGTTACCAGTGAAGACATCGCTGGATCGGTGTCACACACACCGATTCAGCAATGTCAGCGGGGCCTCAACGACCAAAAAAAGGTCCAGGCCATTCCGACACGACCAGCGATCTCACAGCAGGGGCCTGATCGCTGGTACGTGTCACACATAGCGAGATCGCTATGGAGGTCGCTGTTGCGTCACAAAACTTGTGACTCAGCAGCGATCTCGCTAGCGATCTCGCTATGTGAGACGGGGCCTTAACATGGCAGTGATCGATCTTACAGATGCTTACTACCATGTGCCAATCGCTGTCCAACACCAACAATACCTGAGATTAGTGGTAAACCTTGCAAAGACCCCACCCATCTACAATATCAATGTCTTCCCTTCGGAGTGGCTATAGCGCCCCGCGTGTTTACAAAAATCATTGCCGAAGTGGCGTCCTTCATCAGGAAAGAAGACATAATGCTGGTACCTTATTTGGAAGATTTTCTGGTAATAGCAAACAACAAAGAAAATTGCGAGAAAACAGTCGCAACAGTACTGGAGGTGCTGTCCAAGTTAGGATGGATTATAAACCTGAAAAAATCAAGACTTATCCCAACACAGACTCAAGAATTCCTCGGGATCCTATTGGATTCAGTCAAACAGGAGTGTGTCCTCCCACAGAGAAAAATTCAAACTATTCAACAGAAAGTACAACTGTGCAGCAACGTTGGCTAACCGCACTGCGGATTTACTGCGGAATTACCGCGGATTTACTGTGGTTTTTGTGCGGGTTCCACCTGCGGTTTTACACCTGCGGATTCCTATTATGGAGCAGGTATAAACCGCAGTGGAATCCGCACAAAGAATTGACATGCTGCGGAATAAACAACGCAGCGTTTCCTCGTTTTTTTTTTCTTCCGCACCATGTGCACTGTGGATTTTGTTTTCCATGGGTTTACATGGTACTGTAAACTCATGGAAAAGAGCTGCAGATCCGCAGCAAAATCCGCAACGTGTGCACATACCCTGAGACTATCACAGAGCAGGTGCAGTTATACGGAGACTTGATTACACACAGGTGGATTATATTTATCATCATTAGGCATTTAGGACAACATTGGATCATTCAGAGATCCACAATGAACTTCTGGAGTGAGTTTGCTGCACTGAAAGTAAAGGGGCGAATAATATTGCACGCCCCACTTTTCAGTTTTTGAATTTCCACAAAATGTTAAAATAACCAATAAATTTCATTCAACTTCACAATTGTGTTCCACTCGTTGTTGATTCTTCACCAAAAATTTACATTTGGTATCTTTATGTTTGAAGCATGATATGTGGGAAAAGGTTGAAAAGTTCCAGGGGGCCGAATACTTTCGCAAGGCACTGTATATGATCTAGAGGACAGATCTAGAAGGAATAATGTTCGCATAAGAGGCATCCCATAGGGGATTGCTGATAACGGCCTACATGCTTTCCTGCAATAATTTCTGCAAGCAGTTCTCCTTGATTATTATTATTATTATTAAAAAAATTTAAATTGCGTATGTTTTTTCTACTATGTGTTCCTATGTGTTAATGCATTTAATAAAGAGCTGTGTTCACTTTAGCCAAAATCATGTGTGTGGTGATCCCCGATCTTTTATGACCTACACTTTTCTGTCTTTTTTGTTTCTTATTGTATGTGTTTATGGGTTTTGTTTGACCCTTTGTATGTTCAAAAAATTTCTGAAAATTTAATTAAAAAATTATTGGTTAAAAAAAAAAATACTGATCTCCCTAGAGACACATTAGCCAGACTGCATTTTTTCACCACTAAAGAAACATTTCTGCAGAGATTAAGGAAGAACCCAAGCCTGCCAGAGGATTTGCAAAACCTCTAAGTTTTTCCAGACCTTTGTGCAGCAACGTTGGCTAAGAGGAGGGAATATGCAAACGTTGGTAAGTCTCTCAAAGACAATAATATCCGATACAGATGGGTTTTCTCACCGGTGAAGTTGTTGGTCTCGTATGAAGGTCGACTGGTGGTATGCCACTCTCCCAAACAAGTGGAAGAAAGACTGAGTGGAAGATTCCTTTCTCTCCTAGGAAATTCAATCAGGGGAAGAAATTAACCCAGGAGTGGTCTAACTTATGGTCTGGAGGTTTGGAGCAGGTCCATGTCTCTGAGGCCCATTGTGGCGCTAATGGAAACAGTGCCCTTGTCGCAACTTTATCTGCTGATCCTTGACTTAACAGTTTGCATTCTGTTTTTTTTCAACCTGTTTTTCTATTTCTTTTTTTTTTTTTTTTCCAGCTCGAACTACTTTTGAATTTTTTCGGTTGTTTTCTTCTTTTTGCTTGTTCTGGTAATGTGTGATTTTTTAATACCTGACTTGTTTACATTTAGTGATGTTTCTGTGCTCTCAAAGTAATACTATGATGGAAGAGTGTTTAGTCATCTTGATTACACTGTTGGATTGTACTTGGAGGCATATGGGAAGTCCTAGGCAATTGCATGTTCCACCATGAGCATCCAAATACTATCACTCAATGTTAAAGGACTGAACTCCTCAGGGAAAAGGTCCATGATGTGGAGGGAGATGCGGAAATCACAGGCTGATCTGGTGTGTTTGCAAGAGACGCATTTGCTTGAGTCCGATAATAGTAGTATTAGCCATAACCAATTCCCACACACATTCTTTGCAACAACCTTGGCAAGAAAGCAGGGGTATGTATATTAATTAAAAATACGGTGGCGTTTCAGTGTATAAATTCAGCGGGTCAATTCGTGAGTTTAGTGTGCTCTCTTAACGGTGAGGTGTATACTATTGTTGCAGTATATGCTCCAAATAATGCACAGATTCTCTTTCTGCGCAAAGTATTTCAGAAGGTATCCGAATTATCTCAGGGATAGCAAATTATTTGTGGAGATTTCAATATTCCTGTGGATAGACTTTTAGATTGTTCTAATGAAAAGACCTACTTCCGGAAAGAATTAAAACCTTTGATTAGCGAGTTCCATTTACATGATTACAGGAGATATTCTCACGCCACCGAAAGGGACTTTACTTTCTAGTCCTTTCAACATCAGACCTACAGTAGACTGGATTATTTTCTAGTCGATAGTAAGGCCTTAGGCAGATGCGTCGCAGCAAAAATTGGATTAATTTCCTGGTCGGATCACGCCCCAGTGACCTTGATACACGCCTTGCGACACCAAACAAACCCATCCTCTAGGTGGCGATTAAATACCTCTCTTCTCCTTGACCAGCACGGGATGGAAAAAGTGTCATCAGAACTTTCACATTACTTTAACACTAATGATGTGGGGGAGATTTCAGATGAGACCTTAAGGTCAGCACATAAGGCGGTTATTAGAGGAATATTCATTCAACAGGCGTCTTACTTGAAACGGTAAAGAGAGAGGAGCAGAAATAAGATGACGCAACTCCATCAATTCGAACTACCGTATATACTCGAGTATAAGCCGACCCGAGTATAAGCCGACCCCCTAATTTTGCCACAAAAAACTGGGAAAACTTAATGACTCGAGTATAAGCCTAGTAAAAATAGATACCAATAAAAGTAAAATTAATTGAGACATCAGTAGGTTAAGTGTTTTTGAATATCCATATTGAATCAGGAACCCCATATATAATGCTCCATAAAGTTTGATAGCCCCATAAGATGCTCCATATTAAAATATGCCCCATATAATCCTTCATAAAGGTTAATAATGGCCCATAAGATGCTCCATAGACACATTTGCCCAATATAATGCTGCACAAATGTTGATTATGGCCCCATAAGATGCTCCATACAGACACTTACCCCATATAGTGCTGCACAAATGTGGATTATGGCCCCATACAGACACTTGCCCCATATAGTGCTGCACAAACGTTATGGCCCCATAAGATGCCCCATAGAGACACTTGCCCCAAATAGTGCTACACAAACATAATGGCCCCATAAGAAGCCCCATACAGACACTTGCCCCATATAGTGCTGCACAAACGTTATGGCCCCATAAGATGCTCCATACAGACACTTGCTCCATTTGCTGTTGCTGCGATAAAAAAAAAAAAAAATCACATACCTCTCCGTCGCTCAGGCCCCCGGCACTTTCAATATTTACCTGACTTCGTTCCGGCGCCACTCCATCTTCAGCTTCTTCTGCACTGACGTTCAGGCACAGGGCGCGCACTAACCACATCACCGCGCCCTCTGACCTGAGCGTCACTGCAGAAGACGCTGAAGACGGAGCAGCGCCTGGAACGGGGAGTAGGTGAATATCGCGCAGCGCTCCCCTCCCCATTCTACTCACCTGCTCCTGGCGCTGTGCAGTCCCTGGTTCCCCAACTTCTTCCTGTAGTGAGCCCCTATGGGAGGTGGAGCAGCATATTCATTACTGTAATGAGCGGTACCATGTGACCGCTCAGTACAGGAAGAAGATGGGGCACCGGGGAGCCAGGGACCGCGCCAGGAGCAGGTGAGTATAATTAGACAGCCCCCGCTCCCCCTCCCCTGCCGACCCCTGGGTATGACTCGAGTATAAGCCGAGAGGGGGACTTTCAGCCCCAAAAAATGGGCTGAAAATCTCGGCTTATACTCGAGTATATATGGTAATTAATAAATCCAACCCTTCTTTTGATAACTCATAGGTATATGTAAGCTTAGATTTAAATTACGAGAAATGTATTTATTGGAACAGTATTTTTTTTATGTAGGAATTTTTTTTTTTTTCTACACATGTAATTTTTTTTTTATTTTACATTACCCCGGGGGGGGGGGGGGGACATCACTGTATAGTGACAGATCGCTGATCTGACACTTTGCAGTGCACTGTGTCAGATCAGCGTTCTGACAGGCACTGCAGGGAGGCTTCCCGGCGCCTGCTCTGAGTGGACCCGGAAGGCCCCCACGGCCATTTTGGATCCGGGGTCTGCAGGGAGGAGGAGGTAGGAGACCCTCGGAGCAACACGATCACATCGTGTTGCTCCGAGGGTCTCAGGGAAGCACACAAGGAGCCCCCTCCCTGCACGATGCTTCTCTATGCCGCCGGAACGCTGCGATCATCTTTGACCGCAGTGTTCCGGGGGTTAACCCCTTCCCGACCTGTGACGCCACGAAATGCGTCATGAAAGCCGGTGCCAATCCGACCTGTGACGCCTATGTGGCGTCATGGAGGGATCGGGTCCTTGCAGATCAGGTGAAGGGGTTAACTACAATTTCACCCGATCTGCAGGGACAGGGGGAGTGGTACTTCAGCCCGGGGGGGGTGGCTTCACCCCCCCGTAGCTACGATCGCTCTGATTGGCTGTTTCACTTTCAACAGCCAATCAGAGCGATTTGTAATACTTCACCTATGAAAACTGGTGAAATATTACAATCCAGCCATGGCCGATGCTGCAATATCATCGGCCATGGCTGGAAACCCTGATCTGCCCCCACCGCCACCGATCGCCTCCCCAGTCCTCCGTCCTGTGCTCCGCTCCCCTCCGTCCGCTCTCCCCTCCTCCTGTCCGCTCCCCCCGTGCTCCGATCCCCCCCTCGTGCTCCGATTCCCCCCCTCATACTTGCCGAGCCTCCCAGTTTCCGTCCGTCTACTCCATGGGCGCTGCCATCTTCCAAAATGGCGGGCGCATGCGCAGTACGCCCGTCGAATCTGCCGGCCGGCAGATTCGTTCCAGGTACATTTTGATCACTGTGATAGGTTTTATCACCGTGATCAAAATAAAAAAAATAGTAAATTAACCCCCCTTTATCACCCCCATAAGTAGGGACAATAATAAAATAAAGAAAATATATTTACTTTTATTTTTCCACTAGGGTTAGGATTAGAACAAGGGTTAGGGTTAGAACTAGGGTTAGGGCTAGGGATAGAATTAGGCTATGTGCACATGGTGCGGATTTGGCTGCGGATCCGCTGCGGATTGGCCGCTGCGGATTCGTAGCAGTTTTCCATCAGGTTTACAGTACCATGTAAACCTATGGAAAACCAAATCCGCTGTGCACATGGTGCCGAAAATACAGCGCAGAAACGCTGCATTGTATTTTCCGCAGCATGTCAATTCTTTGTACGGATTCTGCAGCGTTTTACACCTGTTCCTCAATAGGAATCCGCAGGTGAAATCCGCACAAAAAACACTGGAAATCCCCGGTAAATCTGCAGGTAAAACGCAGTGCATTTTACCTGCGGATTTTTCAAAAATGGTGCGGAAAAATCTCACACGAATCCGCAATGTGGGCACATAGACTTAGGGTTAGTGTTGGAATTAGAGTTAGGGTTGGAATTAGGGCTAGGGTTGGAAATAGGGTTAAGATTAGGCTTGTGGTTAGGGTTATGGTTAGGGTTAGGGGTGTGTTGGGGTTAGGGTTGTGGTTAGGGTTGGGATTAGGGTTAGGATTAGGGTTGGGATTAGGGTTAGGGGTGTGTCGGCGTTAGGGTTGGGATTAGGGTTATGGCTAGAGTTTGGATTAGGGTTAGGGGTGTGTTGGGGTTAGTGTTGGAGTTAGATTTGAGGGGTTTCTACTGTTTAGGCACATCAGGGGTCTCCAAACGCAACATGGCGCCACCATTGATTCCAGCCAATCTTGCGTTCAAAAAGTCAAATGGTGCTCCCTCCCTTCCGTGCCCTGATGTGCTCCCAAACAGTGGTTTACCCCCACTTATGGGGTACCAGCATACTCAGGAGAAACTGGGCAACAACTATTGGGGTCCAATTTCTTCTGTTACCCTTGCAAAAATAAAAAATTGCTTGCTAAAACATAATTTTTGAGGAAAGAAAAATTATTTTTTATTTTCACGGCTCTGCTCTTTCGCGGCTCAACTTCTGTGAAGCACTTGGGGGTTCAAAGTGCTCACCACACATCTATATAAGTTCCTTAGGGGGTCTAGTTTCCAAAATGCGGTCACATGTGGGGGGGTTTCTACTGTTTAGGCACATCAGAGGCTCTGCAAACGCAACGTGATGCCTGCAGACCATTCCATCAAAGTCTGCATTTCAAAACGTCACTACTTCCCTTCCGAGCCCCGACGTGTGCCCAAACAGTGGTTCCCCCCCCCACATATGGGGTATCGGCGTACTCAGGACAAACTGGACAACAACTTTTGGGGTCCAATTTCTCCTGTTACTCTTGTGAAAATAAAAAAAAAAGAAAAATTATTTTTTATTTTCACGGCTCTGCGTTATAAACTTCTGTGAAGTACCTGGGGGTTCAAAGTGCTCACTACGCATCTATATAAGTTCCTCGGGGGGTCTAGTTTCCAAAATGGGGTCACTTGTGGGGGAGCTCCAATGTGTAGGACACAGGGGCTCTCCAAACGCGATATGGTGTCCGCTAACGATTGGAGCTAATTTTTCATTCAAAAGTCAAATGGCGCTCCTTCCCTTCCGAGCCTTGCCGTGTGCACAAACAGTGGTTTGTGACCACATATGAGGTATCAGTGTACTCAGGAGAAATTGCCCAACACATTTTAGGATCCATTTTATCCTGTTGCCCATGTGAAAATGAAAAAATTGAGGCTAAAAGAAATTTTTTGTGAAAAAAAGTAATTTTTCATTTTTACGGATCAATTTGTGAAGCACCTGGGGTTTCAAAGTGCTCACTATGCATCTAGATAAGCTCCTTGGGGGGTCTAGTTTCCAAAATGGGGTCACTTGTGGGGGAGCTCCAATGTTTAGGCACACAGGGGTTCTCCAAACGCGACATGGTGTCCGCTAAAGAATGGAGCCAATTTTTCATTGAAAAAGTCAAATGGCGCTCCTTCCCTTCCGAGTCCTGTCGTGTGCCCAAACAGTGGTTTCCCTCCCCCCCATATGGGGTATCGGCGTACTCAGGACAAATTGTACAATAACTTTTGGGGTCCAGTTTCTCTTTTTACCCTTGGGAAAATAAAAAAATTGTTGCTAAAAGATCTTTTCGTGACTAAAAAGTTAAATGTTCATTTTTTCCTTCCATGTTGCTTCTGCTGCTGTGAAGCACCTGAAGGGTTAATAAACTTTTTGAATGTGGTTTTGAGCACCATGAGGGGTGCAGTTTTCAGAATGGTGTCACTTTTGGGTATTTTCAGCCACATAGACCCCTCAAACTGACTTCAAATGTGAGGTGGTCCCTAAAAACAATGGTTTTGTAAATTTCGTTGTAAAAATTAGAAATCGCTGGTCAAATTTTAACCCTTATAACTTCCTGGCAAAAAAAATTTTGTTTCCAAAATTGTGCTGATGTGGGTAATGTTATTTATTAACTATTTTGTGTCACATAACTCTCTCGTTTAACAGAATAAAAATTCAAAATTTGAAAATTGCGAAATTTTCAAAATTTGCCAAATTTCCATTTTTTTCACAAATAAACGCAAAAATTATCGACCTAAATTTACCACTAACATGAAGCCCAATATGTCACGAAAAAAGATTCTCAGAACCGCTAGGATCCGTTGAAGTGTTCCTAAGTTATTACCTCATAAAGGGACACTGGTCAGAATTGCAAAAAACGGCCAGGTCATTAAGGTCAAAATAGGCTGGGTCATGAAGGGGTTAATGTGCTGGGAGTGGTCCGTGACTGCGATCGGCCGCGCTCCACCCATGAGCGCGCGGCTGATCGACTATGACGTACTATCCCGTCACTGGGAAATAAGTCCCAGGTCACCTCGATGGGATAGTACATCATATGGGATTAAGGGGTTAAAAGAATACTTTTAATACGTTAAGAAAGTTTAATTGAGCCTCCAGTGAAAAGAACGGGTTAAAATGGAGGAATATTTAATTGAGATCTCTACAGGGGCATGATCAGACCATGTCATGGAGCTTGTCTCTGCTCCTGTTAACATACTTAAGAGGGGAGTATTTCCAAAGAAGTAATCTGTGCAAGTATGGGTACCATGAGGCGGTGAGAAAAAAAGAGAAGGATCTGTCTTCATGATTGTTAATGCTCCATAGATCATAAAGGGAGTATCAACTGATGAATTTGCAGAATTCTCTGGAAAGATGAGTATGTGATGGGGATGAAGGCCTATTATTTAGCGAAAGTTTGTCTCTGTGTTCGAGAACAGCATTTTATAATCTCCCCTGAGAATTATAGCAAACGGCGGGAGACGTAAGATTTTAAGCAGAATTCTCCTAAGAAATTTAATTTGAGCTGTGTTGGGGGTATAGATACTACAGAGTATAAGGGGATTTCCTTGAAGTTACTACCAGTATTCTTATATTTGATGGTTGGAACGGAAGCCCTATGTGTCACACAGCGTGATATCTGTCTCCACAAGTCGCTGTGCTGATCTAGAGCATAAGGGCTAATTGATGTGACCATAGCAGATATATTTTATGGTTGTACGACTACAAGTCTCCTGACCTGAACCCACTGTCTCATATATACCTACGAGGCTGTGCCTTTAGGCCGTAGACCCACTGCTGGGCCTGGAATTGCATCCATATCATTTACCAAAGAATATGACAACTGTAAGTTAAAGCAAGCAGTAAAGACTGACGGCGCTTAGGTGTTACTGAAGAAGGGGAACATCACACCCAACCAGGATTAATGGAGTTAAAAATAGGTGCATTGACTATAGATGTGTAGTAATGCACAGGATCAGAGTTTCTATTAATTGACAGTAAGCAAAGATCTTACAAAAGATAAGGAATAGTGATGAGTGAATAGTGAAATATTCGGAATCGGGAAAATCGGCACGAATAATTTCTAATATTCGTGTATTCGTACCAAATAATGAATCCAATGCAAGTCAATGGGAAAGCTGAATATTTTTCTGCTGGACCCAACAAACAGGTCTGGAGGCCAGAGAAAAAATCTGAAATGGAGCGGAAAGTGCTAAAACTAAATGGGAACATCATGGAGAAGATGCCTGCATGCCTTTCGGACTCATATGGTATCTGGGAATAATATTGTCAGACTATTGCCCCGGTTTTACTGTTTTATAAGAAGACCTGCAAACCAAACCTAAATTTAGTTTTTTGAATGGGAAAAATGCTAAGAAACATCTTTCCTTCATAATTACATGTATAAATGTAAAATGAAATTTAAAAAAATAAAATTATACCTCCCTTTTGGCATATGTTCACACGGAGCGTTTTGGCTTTAGTTTTTCCTTTTACATTTGTGAGGGCTCTCACTTCCACATTCGGGAGGTTCCTCCCTCATTCCACATTGTTAGCTAGATAGTGGAATACATATTCCCCAGCACTTTACAATTCCAGCTAAAACATGCCCATTTTAATTTTTTAGGCTTTGCCTGCCATCACCACCACGTCCACCACCATGCAGGTGACGTAAAACCTGAGTTATGTGAGCTCCACAGTTCATTTTGGCCACCGGATCCCAATGGAGCCACATAGCGGGTGAAGCCGCTGTAAGGTAAATGTAATACCGGAGTTGGGGGGAGCTGTATGATCAATGTCAGGAAATTGGATTCTACCAGACACCAAAAGCATTAGAATTAAATTCTCAATACAGTGTAACAAGCGAGGGCCTGTATTGCGGTCTGTCTGTCAGGCCTGAAACCCATCTCAGGAACATGTACAAGCCTCATTTTACTTGGAAGCAGCCTCCTCAAAGGAAAGAGACAGGAGTGCCATTGACCAATCTGCGCAAGACCAAGCACTTCTTCTGGAAACTACCCAACAAGGCAGAATGTATCTTTTGCATGGTTTAGAGCAACAATGGAGTAATTACAGGATATGTCCCAGAGAGTGACGATGTCTGTGGAGTGTATTACTCAGGTGACAGGCAGTGCTACAGAGCTCAGGTAAAGGCCTTAGCATGGCAATGACCATGTTCCAATATGTGTAAGGCTGCGGCCTGAATAGGGCTGGAGCGTTTAAACCTTGACCTTTAGACCTGCTTAAAATGTACAGAAACTGGCCAAGACCCCACAACCATTTTTTTACCAAAGTTTTTAAAGTTTAAGGGAAGCAACAGTTTAATAAAGAGACACAAGTCTCATTTTTGCACTTGGAAAAGCCAGGAATGGTCTTTGTGTTGCACCAGACAATTTAAAGTGCTAACAAATATCCATCAGTCGTCTAATCCTACTAAGGTGTAAGAAGGAGAAATTCAGGAAATCGTTTGTACCTACTGCTATGGGGATGTATAATAATTTCCTAAGGGTGGTAGACAACAATGACTGATTGCAAGTGTACTAATGTCAATTAACTGTGACTTATATACCTGAAATACCCACATTTATTTGTTATGTAATGTTGGTATACCTGTGCAAGATTTGTGTCCTAATATTTTATGTACTGCTGTTTGCATTGCTGCTGTAATACCGTAATTTCCCCCTGGGATCAATAAAGTGTATCGTATCGTATATGTATGCCCTATCTAAGTAATAATTTGGGAAGAGACAATGTGGATACACGGAACCACTAGCTGGAACTGTGTGGACCAGGGATTGTCATGCCGAACGTCCGCCCTCCCTTTAACGTGGGCGTAACACTACTCAGACAACGCAGGGTGAGGGAAAAAGTCTGGCAATACTTTATTAACCCCTTAGTGATGGAGCCAAATTTTTTAAATCTGACCAGTGTCGTAACTGGTCAGATTTAACTCTGGAACGCTACAACAAATCCCAGCGATTTTGAAATTGTTTTTTCATAACATGTTGTACTTTATGATATTGATAAATTTAGGTCGATATGTTTTGTGTTTATTTATAAAAAAAATATCAGAAATTTTTAGAAAAATGTTAAAAAATTAGAATTTCAAACTTTGATTACCCTTTTAATCCAGATAGTCACACCACAGCAAAACATTAATAAATAACATTTCCCACATGTCTGCTTTACATCAGCACCATTTTGTAAAATGTTATTTCAATTTGTTAGCATTTTAGGAGGTTTAAAAATGTTGCCGTAATTTTTTATTTTGTCAAGGAAATTTACAACATTTATTTTTTTAGGGACCTATCCATGTTTGCCTTTAGGGGTTCCATATATTGGGAAACCCCTAAAAGTGATACCATTTTAAAAACAGCACCCCCGTCATATTGAAAACTGCAGTTGGGTAGTTTATTAACCCTTCAGGCGATTTTCAGGAATTAATACAAAGTGGCATGACAGAAATGAAAATGTGTATTTTTACTACGGTACCTAAATGCCGCTAACTTCTGAACAGAGTACTACAGCCGTCAGACTCTAAGCCTGCTATTTGGTCATGAACTGCCATGGCAAACATCAGGACCACACAATCATGATCTGAGGGCACCAATTGGGATTAAGAGGAAGCCTCCACTTTATGATGTACTCACTATTGACATCAGCATCTAAGGGGTTAAACAGATTTGGAAGGTGCAAACACTGATCATGGCTGATGCTGCAAGTTGTCAGCTACAGTGTACAGCTGACAGCTGCTGGATTGTGACCTGTATTGGGATGCTATTCTCTTATATCTCAGGTCAGTTAAAAGACGTATTGGCGGCTTTTAAGGGGTTAAACCACAAAACATGCAGATAGCATGTAGAACAGTCCCAGCAAAATACCCCAAGACGGTGCACTTTAGAGTCTCGCCCTTCCACTGACTCACCGGGATAATGGCAGCTGTTACTTCAGATCTCCCGGGGTCGTCTACCCCACCTGTGGCACACACACACACAGAGAGGACGACATTCTTATGAAGATGTCATTCCATTGAGGTACAAGGCCAGTTGACCCGAGGGTCACAACCTAGTTTCTCCAAATATATCCATGGTTCAGCAATGGTCAATGGAGCAGATCTGTATTCTTCTAACCGGGGCCGTGGTCCCCCAGGTTGTTTCCTGAAAAATGATAGAACCGTGTCTCTCGTGATGGAACCATGCTGTGTTGGCGGCAATCCTGTAGCGTCCCCTGGATGTGTGAACATCTTGGCTGAATCTCTGTCTCTCTCTATAGAGGCATGTAACCTCTTTTTATACTTACCAAGTTCCTCCATTCAGTATTGACATAAAGAGTAAGAATGGAGATGAGATCAAGTAGCATTATTTGATAATTTAATCTATTTTTATAGTTTTTCTTCCTATGTTTTCGAAGCTACCAAACTATCTGGTCTAAACAATGCATAATTAGCATATCAGTAAACATCACTAGTCATCAAGCATAAGAGCACAATATGTTATATGAAATGTCAATATTACAGGCTTACACAAGCAAAGGTCTGTTTTCTTGACCAACACAGAAATGTAAAAGTCAACATACAGATAACAATCTATTCTTCTAGGAACGCAAAAAATAGTGGTCTGGTTAACTAAGATACAATGCTGTGTCTACACAGACCTATATGCTGACAAGGGAAAACTGAACACTACACTGGGACAACAAACTGGACGTGATCGCTGAGTTGTCTGTGCAACATCAGGTTGTGGGCAGTAGGCATCAGCGCCTCCTTCCTGGACAGCACATTGGGAAGGCCATAACACAGGGGAAGGGACAGTGGTTTCACCCTCAGACATAGATTTTGTACCCAGGCGTTGCACAGCACCCCAGTAGGTGGGTGGATGTCAGCAGTATATGGCATATACTAACAGAGGTATTATGTCAAATTTCCCTTTATAAAGGGATGTGTGGGTAAGATTTTTGAACTAGCAGCATTATATATAGAGCATGTTTCATTATTCATATTATGTTTCATTACGCATTATTATTCTGTGTAAGGCTGAAACCCGAAGACGTGTGGAGCATATTAATGCATTGATGTTCCACAATGTTCAAGTGCAGACCCAAAAATCAACATCAGGCTACCAAATTCATGCTTGAAGAGACCGAGAAGGGCAACACAATTGAAAAAACTATAATAAAAAATATAAAGATTGAGAGTAAAAATGTGACCATTGCACAATGTAAAAAGGTTTCCAAAAATTACCCCAAGGGGGCTGTATCATACACGCTGAAAGACACCATGATGGGGACCTCACAATACATTTTGCAGTCATTATAATTGCAAGAGATAGGGAGTACAAGTTTCACCATTGCACAATGTACAAAGGTAGAGATAGGGAGTACAAGTTTCACCATTGCACAATGTACAAAGGTTTACAAATTTAAAAACATTACCCACATGAGGGATGCATATATGACCACTAAGTACTTGTTCCAAAAGCAGGAGGAGTAGGATGTGATTTCCAGAACAAGATAGATTTGGATGGTAAGGGACGGACATTAAGACAATTTCCAAAAAAGAACATTTGGGCTGGAGTTACGTTGGGTTGCTGTCATCCGTAGGGCTTAAAAAGTCGGAGGAAATCCAGCTCTCGTTCAATTTTAGAAGAGTCAGCCTATCTGCATTTTCCATTGACAGGTATGTGTGTCTATCTGTTATGATTGCAGCGACCAAACTAAAAACCCGATCAGACAACACACTTGCGGCAGGGCATGGTAGCACCTCCAAAGCATACAAGGAGAGGTTGGGCCAAGTGTGCTGCTTGGACAAACAATAGTTAAAGGGCACTGAAGAATCAGGAAGGACAGTGGTATGGTCACTTATGTACTCCGTCACCATCTTGGTCAACTTCTCCCTCCTCGTCATAGTTACACCCACAGATAGCCCTTGCTGATGTGACGGTTTTATGAAAATTGTCCAGTTGGTGGACATTTCCCCCCCTCTGAGTTGCACCTGGTGTGCGTGCCCCTACCCTGTAAGCCTTGTGGGTGAAAAGAGTCAGTACCTCTGCTAGCAACGTTGTCTGAGGGTAATCTTTTCAGAAAGTTTTCAACAATGGCCCTCTGGCATGCATGCACTGAAAATGGCACATCTGCTTCTGACATGAGAGAAGGAAATTTCTCCTTGTACTGTGGGTCAAGAAAGGTGCACAGCCAGTATTTCATGGACAAAATGTCATGCGAAGGTCTTGGTAAAGGCATCTGGGCATGATCTGTGCCATGTGTGGTAGACTACAAACAGTGAAACGTTCAATTTTTTTATATCACCTTTATGACAATCGCCAACAGCAGACTCAAGAAAATTAGTGGCACTGGTAAATAGAGACGTTTGCGTATCTCTGCATGCTTTGTGCCACTTGCACAACTGCTTGATAAGTGTTACCTATTTATTTAACCAGTGGAATTTTTTTTATATATATATATCGCCTTTATGACACTCTCCAACAGCAGACTTGGGGAAATTACAGGTAAATAATGACGTTTGCATATCTCAGCAGGTTTTGCGCCAGTCACACAACTGCTAGATAAATATTAGCTATTTCAGCAATAGGCGAGGAATATAATTTAGCAATTAGCTTTTAAAAAAGATGTTTAGTATATGCTGGCACGCAGCAATATTATGTAGCTCCCCAAAAAAATTGTTTATTATATGCTGGAACTGAGTATATATGGTACTGATGAAACCCTGCCTCTCGCCGTAATACCATAGTCTGTTCCTACACTATACAACACAATGCAAACTAGCAGAGGGCTGCAGCCCCTACTTACAATGATGATAAAGCCGGGTGCCTGCCTTTCACTCTCTCGTATTAAATCTCTCCCTACGCTATCTCCACCTAACAGAGAGCTAAGGCTGCTTTCACACATCAGTTTTTTGCCGTCAGGCACAATCCGGCGAATTTTGAAAAAACAAAACAGATCCGGCAAAAGTTGCCACTGGATCCGTTTTTTTCTCATAGACTTGTATTAGCGACGGATGGCCTCACGTTTCAACCGTTTTTTGCTGGATCCGTCTAAAATCTGTTTTCCGGCAGCCGGAGAAAACGGACATAGGAACATTTTTTTTTAACAAATCATGCATTTTCCATTCTGGAGTCTCTCTCTCTCTCTTTTCCCCAGAATCCAAAATACCCAGCAAATCCACAAACTCGGATCCAGCGAAAAAACAGATCTGTCAAATTAGTTTTTCCACTATTTCCGACGGATCCGTTTTTTTTTTCAAAATTAGCTGGATTGTGCCTGACTACAAAAAACTGATGTGTGAAAGCAGCCTAATCTTCACTCTCAGTAGCTCTTAAAAAACTTTTTGTAATCACAAACTCTCCCTATATGCTGCTTTCACTCTCCCTGCGCTCACACTACGCTCTCACAACTGTTTCCGGCTGTAATGTGTGCAAAATGGCGCCGGCGGGGCTTAAATATCCCCTATGACCATGTAAGGCCAGCCAATCACAGTAATACCACACCAAAGATGGCGCCGGCATTACTGTGATTGGCAAGCAAGCCCACCATGTTCATTGGCTGAAAATAAAGTGTCAAACATGCTGGGCAGGTCACTTGAATATACCGAGGCAAATATCTGATTACTCAACGAATATCCCAAATACCATACTATTCATGCGAGTAACGAATAGTGCCGAAAGTATTCGCTCATCACTAGTAATCATGCACAAAGTAGATGATTATTTTGCAGAATTGCTTTATATAGTTATAAAAACCAATTTCCAGCAGATGATGGGAACCATGGCTCGTATGGTTTTCCTTCCACCTGTTTTGTACAAAGGTTTGCTCTCTGCAGAATTGATTTCCACCCTTCTGCTTTTTGGTGGTTTCCTTGCTTGTTGCTGAGATGTGCCAGCGGCAGAAAACACGCAGACTTCTGGACTCAGCCACAGCTAAACTTAGCAAAATAAGTGCCATTTCCTGGAAACTGAAATCTTTGTCGGTCGGACACGAGTTTCTGGAAACAATGAATAATGCACATTTAACCACAAATGACTTCAGAAGAAGCCGGTCTATTGTCCTCATGTGTGGTGCACAGTTCTTCTCACGAGGACCGGTGCACATCCGCTCTTCTGGGCAGCACTGTACGACTCGTTAAAGGGTTGATTGTGACTTGTAGTATCGCTACTTCCAACAGGTGGCGCTATAGAGTTTAAGTCCTCTTTTTCTCTGAAGAGGCAATTTGCATACATACAATGTAGTGACACTGATTGTTATTTCAGAGCCACCTGACTTTTATTAGCATAGCCATCCTGGCAAACTGAAAAATCTCCTCTATCACTTTTGTAAACCATGCATCACCATTACCAATAGTAAAACAGCGTGGTTCAGTTGTAAAAAAAAAAAAAGGCATCACCTCTTTATTTTACACACGGAACAAGCCTGGTTTGTTTTTTTATATTTACAGTAGCATTCCTTTAATCTGGCATCATATAATCCAGAAATGTATTAGCAAGACCAATGAGATCTCAAGATTGTGCGGATGTTGGGTACAGAACCTCGACTAACATCCAAACAAGTTCAAGCTGCCCTGCAGTCCGAGGGTACAACAGTGTCAACCCGTACTATCCGTCGGCGTCTGAATGAAAAGGGACTGTATGGTAGGAGACCCAGGAAGACCCCACTTCTTACCCCGAGACATAAAAAAGCCAGGCTGGAGTTTGCCAAAACTTACCTGAAAAAGCCTAAAAGTTTTGGAAGAATGTTCTCTGGTCAGATGAGACAAAAGTAGAGCTTTTTGGGAAAAGGCATCAACATAGAGTTTACAGGAGAAAAAAAAGAGGCATTCAAAGAAAAGAACACGGTCCCTACAGTCAAACATGGCGGAGGTTCCCTGATGTTTTGGGGTTGCTTTGCTGCCTCTGGCACTGGACTGCTTGACCGTGTGCATGGCATTATGAAGTCTGAAGACTACCAACAAATTTTGCAGCATAATGTAGGGCCCAGTGTGAGAAAGCTGGGTCTCCCTCAGAGGTCATGGGTCTTCCAGCAGGATAATGACCCAAAACACACTTCAAATAGCACTAGAAAATGGTTTGAGAGAAAGCACTGGAGACTTCTAAGGTGGCCAGCAATGAATCCAGACCTGAATCCCATAGAATACCTGTGGAGAGATCTAAAAATGGCAGTTTGGAGAAGGCACCCTTCAAATATCAGGGACCTGGAGCAGTTTGCCAAAGAAGAATGGTCTAAAATTCCAGCAGAGCATTGTAAGAAACTCATTGATGGTTACCGGAAGCGGTTGGTCGCAGTTATTTTGTCTAAAGGTTGTGCAACCAAGTATTAGGCTGAGGGTGCCAATACTTTTGTCTGGCCCATTTTTGGAGTTTTGTGTGAAATGATCAATGTTTTGCTTTTTGCTTCATTCTCTTTTGTGGTTTTTCATTTAAGACAAATTAAATGAAGATAATACCAAAGAATTTGTGTTTGGAATCATTTTCAGGAAGAAACTGAGTATTATCTGACAGAATTGCAGGGGTGTGAATACTTTTGGCCATGACTGCATGTATATATATACATAGAGTATTATAATATTTACCGTATATACTCGAGTATAAGCTGAGAATTTCAGCCCATTTTTTTAGGCTGAAATTGCCCCTCTCGGCTTATACTCGAGTCATTCCCGGGTTCGGCAGGGGAGGAGGAGCGGCAGCTGTCTAATAATACTCACCTGCTCCTTGCGTGGTCCCTGGACGTCCCTGGTTCTCCGGGCGCTGACAGCTTCTTGTATTGAGCGGTCACATGGTACCGCTCATTACACTGTGTTCCAAATTATTATGCAAATTGGATTTAAGTGTCATAAACATTTAATGGTTTTGTTTTTCAAATAAACTTGTGGATGGTATTGTGTCTCAGGGCTCAATGGATCACTGAAATCAATCTTAAACACATGTGATAATTGGTTTTCCAAGTGATTCTAATTAAAGGAAAACTACTTAAAAATGATGCTCCACATTATTAAGCAGGTCACAGTTTTCAAGTAACATGGGGAAGAAAAAGGATCTCTGCTGCTAAAAAGCATCAAATAGTGCAATGCCTTGGTGTAGGGATGAAAACATTAGATATTTCCCGAAAACTTAAGCGTGATCATCGTACTATTAAGAGATTTGTGGCTGTATCTGAGCACAGATGTGTTTGTGCTGATAAAGGCATAATGAGGAAGATTTCTGCCAGGCAAGTTCATCGAATTAAGAGAGCAGCTGCTAAAAAGCCATTACAAAGCAGCAAACATATATTTGAAGCTGCTGGTGCCTCTGGAGTCCCTCGAACCTCAAGGTGTAGGCTCCTTCAAAGGCTTGCTGTGGTGCATAAACCTACTATTTGGCCTTAAACAGCGTTCACAAGCAGAAATGGTTTCATTGGGCCCACACATACATGAAGACTAATTTCCAAACAGTCTTGTTTACTGATAAGTGTTGAGCAACCCTGGATGGTCCAAATGGATGGAGCAGTGGATGGTTGGTGGATGGCCACCATGTCCCAACAAGGCTGCAACGTCAGCAAGGAGGTGGAGGAGTCATGTTTTGGGCTGGAATCATGGAGAAATAGCTGGTAGGACCCTTTAAGGTTCCTGAAGGTGTGAAAATGACCTCTGCAAAGTATATAGAGTTTCTGACTGACAACTTTCCTCCATGGTATAAAAAGCAGAAACATGCCTTCAGGAGCAAAATCATCTTCATGCATGACAATGCACCATCTCATGCTGCAAAGAATACCTCTGAGTCATTGGCTGCTATGGGCATAAAAGGAGATAAACTCATGGTGTGGCCACCATCTTCTCTTGACCTCAACCCTACAGAGAACCTTTGGAGTATCATCATGAGAAGATCTATGAGGGTGGGAGGCTGTTCACATCAAAACAGCAGCTCTGGGAGGCTATTCTGACTTCATGCAAAGAAATACAAGCAGAAACTCTCCAAAAACTCACAAGTTCAATGGATGCAAGAATTGTGAAGGTGACATCAAAGAAGGGTCCTATGTTAACATGTAACTTGGCCTGTTAGGATGTTTTGGAGTTAAATAGCTTTTTTGTTCAGGGAATGTGACCTCTTAATGCTGCAAATTCCACAAATGAGCATTTTCAGTTCTTTAAAACATATCAAATGTTTAGAAATTCTACTGTGCCAAATAATTTGGAACAGTGCATTTTGAGTTTTTATTAATTTTGGAGATTATACTGTTATCATTGGGAGGTTTCTTCAATAAAATTCGATCTATACTCTAACGGGTGATTATTTTTATTAGACTGACTGTCATTTGCACCGACCATTTAGGAAAATCCGATAAAAATGTCATTTGCATAATAATTTGGAACATAGTAATAAATATGGACCCCACCACTCCACTCCCATAGGGGTGGAGCCACATATTCATTACTGTAATGAGCGGTACCATGTGACCGCTGAATACAGGAAGAAGCTGCCGGCGCACGGAGAACCAGGGACGTCCAGGGACCGCGCCGGGAGCAGGTGAGTATGGCGGGGCAGTGCGCTATAATCACCTGTTCCTCGTTCCACCGTCGGCGCCGCTTGTCTTCTGCTTCCTCTGCAGTGACGCTCAGGTCAGAGGGCACGATGACGCGATTTGTGCACGCCGCCCTCTGCCTGAGCGTCAGTGCGGAGGACGGGGAAGACACAGCGGCGCTCGGCGGTGGAACGGAGGACAGGTGAATATAGCAAGTGCTGGGGGCCTGAGCGACGAGAGGTATGTGATTTTTTTTTTTTTATCGCAGCAACAGCATATGGGGCAAATATCTATGGAGCATCTTATGGGGCCATGTGCAGCGTTATATGGGGCAAATATTTCTATGGAGCATCTTATGGGGTCATGTGCAGCGTTATGTGGGGCAAATATTTCTATGGAGAATCTTATGGGGCCATGTGCAGCGTTATATGGGGCAAATATCTATGGAGCATCTTATGGGGCCATGTGCAGCGTTATATGGGGCAAATATTTCTATGGAGCATCTTATGGGGTCATGTGCAGCGTTATGTGGGGCAAATATTTCTGTGGAGCATCTTATTGGGCCATGTGCAGCATTATATGGGGCAAATATCTCTTTGGAGCATCTTATGGGGCCATGTGCAGCGTTATATGGGGGCAAATATCTCTATGGAGCATCTTATGGGGCCATGTGCAGCGTTATATAAGGGCAAATATCTCTATGGAGAATCTTATGGGGCCATGTCCAGCAATTTATGGGGCAAATATCTCTACGGAGCATCTTATGGGGTCATGTGCAGCGTTATATGGGGCAAATATCTCTATGGAGCATCTTATGGGGCCATGTGCAGCATTATATGGGGGCAAATATCTCTATGGAGCATCTTATGGGGCCATAATCAGCATTTGTGCAGCATTATATGGGGCAAATGTGTCTATGGAGCATCTTATGGGACCATAATCAGCATTTGTGCAGCATTATATGGGGCACATGTCTGTATGGAGCATCTTATGGGGCCATAATCAGCATTTGTACAGCATTATATGGGGCAAATGTGTCTATGGAGCATCTTATGGGGTCATAATCAGCATTTGTGCAGCATTATATGGGGCAAATGTCTGTATGGATCATCTTTTGGGGCCATAATCAGCATTTGTGCAGCATTATATGGGGCAAATGTCTGTATGGATCATCTTATGGGGCCATAATCAGCATTTGTGCAGCATTATATGGGGCAAATGTCTCTATGGAGCATCTTATGGGGTCATAATCAACATTTGTGCAGCATTATATGGGGCAAATGTCTCTATGGAGCATCTTATGGGGCCATAATCAGCATTTGTGCAGCATTATATGGGGCAAATGTCTCTATGGAGCATCTTATGGGGTCATAATCAACATTTGTGCAGCATTATGTGGGGCAAATGTGTCTATGGAGCATCTTATGGGGGCCATAATCAGCATTTGTGCAGCATTATATCGGGCAAATGTCTATGGAGCATCTTATGGGGCCATAATCAGCATTTGTGCAGCATTATATGGGGCAAATGTGTCTATGGATCATCTTATGGGGCCATAATGAGCATTTGTGCAGCATTGTAATGGGGCAAATGTCTCTATGGAGCATCTTATGGGGTCATAATCAACATTTGTGCAGCATTATATGGGGCAAATATCTCTATGGAGCATCTTATGGGGCCTGTTGTGAATTCTGCTCTTGGGCTCCCTCCGGTGGTTGTAAGTGGTAGCGCTGCTGTCTCTGAGTCGCAGCATTTGTCAGGTGTGTTCACTTTTTGCAATTATGACTGGGCTATTTAGTCTTGCTTGACCCTTTAGTCAGTGCCAGTTGTCCATTGTTCCTGGAAGATTCACATCCTTTCCTGGTCTCTCCTGCTTTGCTGTTCATTTCAACAAAGATAAGTTCTGGCCTTGATTTTTGCTGTCCACATGCTGTGGCCTTATTGTTCAGTTCTTTTCCATGTTTTTGTCTTGTCCAGCTTGGTCTGTATAAGGATTTGTTTAGCCAGCTGGTATCTCTGGAGATGCAGATATACCCTCCATATCTTTAGTTAGCTGTGGAGATTTTGTATTTTCTGTTGTGGATATTTTCTAGTGTTTTAATACTGACCGCATAGTACTCTGTCCTATCCTTTCTATTTAGGTAGAAGTGGCCTCCTTTGCTAAATTCTGATTTCAGTCTGTGTATGTTTTTCCCTCTCCTCTCACAGTCAATATTTGTGGGGGGCTGTCTATCCTTTGGGGATTTTCTCTGAGGCAAGATAGTTTTCCCTTTTCTATCTCTAGGGGTAATTAGTCCTCCGGCTGTGTCGAGATGTCCAGGGAGTGTTAGGTACATTCCACGGCTACTTCTAGTTGCGGTGTTAAGTTCAGGGTCTGCGGTCAGTACAGGTACCACCTTCTCCAGAGTACGTCTCATGCTGCTCTTAGGCCACCAGATCATAACAGGGGCCATGTGCAGCGTTATATGGGGCAAATATCTCTATGGAGCATCTTATGGGGCCATAATCAGCATTTGTGCAGCATTATATGGGGCAAATGTGTCTATGGAGCATCTTATGGGGCCATAATCAGCATTTGTGCAGCATTATATGGGGCAAATATCTCTATGGAGCATCTTATGGGGCCATAATCAGCATTTGTGCAGCATTATATGGGGCAAATGTGTCTATGGAGCATCTTATGGGGCCATAATCAGCATTTGTGCAGCATTATATGAGGCAAATGTCGGTATGGAGCATCTTATGGGGCCATAATCAGCATTTGTTCAGCATTATATGGGGCAAATGTGTCTATGGAGCATCTTATGGGGTCATAATCAACATTTGTGCAGCATTATATGGGGCATATTTTAATATGGAGCATCTTATGGGGCCCATCATAAACTGTATGGAGCATTATATGGGGCGTATTTTGTATGAAGCATTATATGGGGCCCATAATTAACTGTATGGAGCATTATATGGGGCTCCTGATTCAATATGGATATTCAAAAACGCTTAACCTACTAATGTCTATTGGTATCTATTTTTATTTTTGACATTTACTGGTAGCTGCTGCATTTTCCACCCTAGGCTTATACTCGAGTCATTAAGTTTTCCCAGTTTTTTGTGGCAAAATTAGGGGTCTCAGCTTATCCTCGGGTCAGCTTATACTCGAATGTATATGGTACTTTCTCACTCTTCCATGGGGTGGTTGTTTTTATGTCCTTCTTAATTCTCTGGTCCTCTACCAGAGACCTGGGAATTTGAGGGTTCTGCCCAAGATCTTGCTTGTCCCCAGCACTGCGCTTTTCTGGACAGAGAGTTCAGATGCTCCTATCACCACTGGAATCGCTGTTGCCTTTACCTTCCACTTCTTCAGTTCTCCTTTGAGGCCCTGGAATTTCTCCGGCTTCTCCTATTCTTTCTTACTGCTATCACTATCACTTGGCACAGCCACATCTATCACTATTGCTGTCTTCTGGTCCTTGTCTACTATCAGTATATCTGGTTGGTTGGCCAACACCTGCTTATCCGTCTGGATCTTGAAGTCTCCCAGGACTTTAGCCCTTTCATTCTCCACAACTTTTCTGGGGTCTGCCATCTGTACTTAGGAGGACATAGCCAATATGTTGTGCAGACGGGCTGGCTGGCACTTTTCAGCCTGGGGGCAATCACAAGGCAGTCCCCCTATTTTTCCCTGCTTACCTCTGGCCATTGCATTAAAGCAGCAGAGATAACAGGCTTTAAATACAGGCTGGTACAGAGATATGGGAACAGAATGGAGCTTTCTGCATAGATATGGGAGCAGAATCGAGCTTACTCCAGAGATATTGGAGCAGTACCGAGCTTACTCCAGAGATATGGGTGCAGAACAGAGCTTACTCCGGAGATATGGGAGCAGAACGGAGCTTACTATAGAGATATGAGCGCAGAACCGATCTTACTACAGAGCAGTGGTGTAACTACAAAGTTATGGGCCCCGGTGCGAGCTTTCAAATGGGGTCCCCCCCTGTCAAATTATAGAGGTGAATTACAAAGGGCGACACACGCAAATGTCATCTGCGTTAGTAATACATGCACCATTACAGAATTAGTTGTAGGCTGGGTTCACAAGAGTATACAGACCACAACCTCCAGCATCGCGGAGGGAATCCCGATCCGAACTCACACCCTCGTGTGTCTATGGCAATACGCTCCTGTAAACCCAGCCTGACAGGGATGACCCCTTATAAATGGAAGTGTGCCCCTCTAAACCCTGCAATCACCTGGTGGGGAAAGTCACATCCTGACAAGTAATACTGCCAATTCTCCAACCATAAGTTGTGCATTTCCAGAGCTGGGAAATGGGAGTTCAATACTAGAGCACGTCAACTATGGTTCCCGTCCCGTCTCAAGGAAGTAAGGCAGACAGGTGCGATAAGACTATTAGAAAAACTACTGCCACACTCACGGCTTTACATACTGGCGGAAGCGTGAGGGCATTAGTGCCTGTGTATGGACATGTCAGAGGCTAGAGAGAAGAAAGTTTGGTCCCTCTTAGCTTCTGGCAATGTTTTACCTCAGCTCACATCTGGGCCACACCATTGTAAAATAGGTACACACATTTACCCACTGACCTTACTATTCATAAGGAACTGCTGTTTACACTTTAGTTGCTCACTGTATATAGTCAGTGTGGAGATGTGGGCTACAGAACAACACAGGGCGATGACACTGCTACCTGAACCATTCAGCTGCCCTACATTATGCAGGGAGTAAAACCAGTATAAAGTATGGCAGCCACACTGCAGAGCTGTCCAGGGCCGGACTGGGACAAAAAAAGCAGCCCTGCCACACAAACCCCACCAGCCCACATACTATAAAACTCCCCCCACACCCGATCAGTTGATTTTGCTATACTGTATTGTGCCCTTCAACAGTCCTCTTAAAGACGTTATTTGAAGAGCCATGTGTGAATGCCGCCGCAGTGCGCATGATCGACCACTTCTTTAGAGTGCCGGTTCTCGATATCATGGGGGAATCCCAGCAGTCGGACCCCAGCAACTACAAAGTTCTCGGGAAAGGGGATTACTTGGCATAATCCATTTAAATGGGTTTTCCAATATATATATTTTTTATTTTGCTATAGAAATACTGGAAATAATAAACCAATATTAACCCTCCCAAACACTAATGTCACCTTTCCGGGAATAGGATAGGAGAAGTGGTACTGTGCAGTGTATATATACAGGATAGGTGGTACTGTGCAGTGTATATATACAGGACAAGAGAAGTAGTACTGTGCAGTATATATATATACAGGACAGGAGGAGAGGTACAGTGTAGTGTATATACATGACAGGAGAAGTGGTAATGTGCAGTGTATATTTGGACACACCTTCTCATTTAAAGATTTTTCTGTATTTTCATGACTATGAAAATTGTACATTCACACTGAAGGCATCAAAACTATGAATTAACACATGTGGAATTATATACGTAACAAAGAAGTGTGAAACAACTGAAAATATGTCTTATATTCCAGGTTCTTCAAAGTAGCCACCTTTTGCTTTGATGACTGCTTTGCACACTCTTGGCATTCTCTTGATGAGATTCAAGAGGTAGTACGGTGAGGGGTGTCTACACTGCTTAAGAAGGCCGTGCTGGGATGTGATAGGATGCGCCTCCAGTACTAATGGCGCATGCGTCGGGACTAATAGGTTCCCATCGATAAAGTGACTTCCGGGAGCTGCCTGTTGGAACGCAGTGGAACGCACCGCGGTCCTATATTAGGCATACCCGGAAGTCATAGGGAATCTGACCCCACGCATGCGCACCTGGAAGCTAAGAGGAGATAGAAGAAAAGCTACGTACGGATGATAGTATAAACGGGACCGCCGCAAGGGGGTAAACCTATATAAGCAGACTAAAATTGAAAATACAAATACATAAACACATAAAGTGCTATAGATAAGCAGGTGCTTCAATATAAAGTGCCCATAGTGTCAATATTATGTTAATAATTAATATATATATGGCAAACAGCATAATTCCAATATTTACATGGGAATTAGATGAGCTCTATACTATTCTATCTTATTTAATAATAAACATGAATCGTAACTACATAAACTACAATATACACAAAATGTTAAAAAATAAAAAATATAATAATAAGTGATAAAGAATAAATAATCAATTGCGCAGGTGTATAAGAAAACTAATACAACTAATCCTATATAAAAATATATGGTATTTAAACCAAACCAATATCAAATATCATGATACATAAACGTGATACCAATGAAATATATGATATAATAACTAAATATATCACATAAAAACCAACAGTACATATATAGATAATATAGGTGGTCCGTATACGTCTGTTTATTTTTCTTTTTCTTCATCTCTTGCCTCCAGGTGATAACCTCAAAGAAGAAATTGTCCATAATCATTTCATATAGCTGAAAAATGTTGTGCTATAAATCATGGGCAGAAATATATAGCATCCTATATCCCCAATCCCTAATTTCGGACACAGCACACCTCGGTGGTAAGCACTTATACCTTATACCCTATAGCATGTTTTGCATTTATCGGCACCATTAGGACCACCATTGTCACTACTTAGTGAGCACTCTTCTGAGGGGAAACTGTTGCCCAGGACATATAATCTAGTCCAGTGGTATTATACCATTACTTTATATTGGAACATAGCGGTTTTCTCCTATTTGGTAGGTCCAGCCATTCATTCTATAGGATTACCATTTTTTTCATTGTACTGGTTCACATATATTTGTGGTAATACTATTGTACATTTGTGCCAATACTGTTTAGTGTTGAGCACACACGAGCACATTGCTGTCTTCCTATATATATTGCGGACAGATATATATATATTTTTTGTCTGGTCTTGATGGTTAATTATTACAGCGGTGCCCTTATGTGCTTTAATGTTCAACACTGCAGTTTTTGCTATTGTTGATTAGTACATATTTATTAATATCTGGCTTATATGCACCACCTGTGTCTGTATTTGCTTCCCTCCCTTTGGAGGTTTTTTTAGCCCTGTTTTACAATTGGGTTTTACCCATTATTTTGTAATAAAGATTTAATTTTAAAATTATGCTCTAGCCTATGTCACTCATTATCCCTGGCAATTGCACCTTATGGATATAAGTTGATATATATATATATATATATATATATATATATATATATATATATATATATGGTACGGAAAGTATTCAGACCCCTTTAAATTTTTCACTCTTTGTTTCATTGCAGCCATTTGCTAAATTCAAAATAGTTCATTTTTTTTCTCCTTAATGTTCACTTTCCACCCCATCTTGGCTGAAAAATAGAAATTTTTGCAAATTTATAAAAAAGAAAAACTGAAATGAAATATCACATGGTCATAAGTATTCAGACCCTTTGCTTAGTATTGAGTAGAAGCTCCCTTTTGAGCTAGTACAGCCATGAGTCTTCTTGGGAATGATGCAACAAGTTTTTCACACCTGGATTAGGGGATCCTCTGCCATTCTTCCTTGCCGTTCCTCTCCAGTTCCGTCAGGTTGGATGGTAGACAACAATATTCAGTTCTTTCCAGAGATGCTCAATTGAGTTTAGATCAGGGCTCTAGCTGGGCCAGTCAAGAATTTGAATTTCGCAAATGGCTGCAATGAAACTGAGTGAAAAATTTAAAGGGGTCTGAATACTTTCCGTACCCATACATATATTTATCTATCAAAAAATTGGAACAGCACAATAATTATTAACGGGTGCCAGGCATCCCAGGCAAAAGACCAATACTTGCCCAATTTAGACAGAAGAAAAAATGAGGCTCAGACATGTGGGTCTGAATAAAGTCTACTACTTTTTTCACCTTAAGGATTTTGGCATGCTGCCTTAGTTTTTTCTTCTTCTCTCTCTCTCTCTCTCTCTCTCTCTATACCTCAGGAACAGAATCTGCTAAGATAACTTTTTTTCTCTGGGTTTTTGGGGTGACGGCCCTATATGTCCTGCAATAGTGTTCTGAAATCAGTGTAGAGGAAACACTGACAACATTCACATCCGACAAAGCGCAGACTCTCAAGCCTAATCCACTCTCTGTACTTAGAGGTTTCTTGGATTTTTCATGAATATGGAGAGAAATTAGTTAGTAAATCGAATTACGTGGCATCCAGTGAGCTGCGAACAGTTCCAAAGTATCGGTGGCACTGTGGCCAGAGCTGAAGAAGCTGCAAAACATTCAACATTTCATCTCTCGTCTTCCAATTATTCTATAATTCAATGTATATTCTTATTTCTAGGCATCAAGGCCTTAAATTTCTGTTAATTTGTTTTCCCTTATTATTATCCTATTAGAAGGCGTAACCCAATAAATAAAGGGTGTGTAGCGGGAGTACGGGTCTCGTGTCACGGTAATTGCATTCATGCTATTGGTAAAAAGATAACAAAAAGTTCACATTGTGAATTATCAAGTTATAAGATATATGTTTTTTTTTCCAATTTTTAGCAGGTTCAGCAAGCTAATATATTCTCCATCAAGTCAGTAGGAATATTTCTCCGGCTTTTGCCAGTCTTTATGGGGTTAGAACAGAACATGTAGAATATCTGACGTTCATTCAACAGGCGGGTCTATGCTGTCGCAATCTCATCTGCATATGATGAGGACTTGATTAGCCCTAAACAACCCCTTTAAGGCCCTTTTACATGGGCTGGTGCAGTCTGTATGGGGATGAATGATCATTTCTACTTTCATTCACACACCATACCGCTTTCAGCTTTTCGGCAACACATTCATTCGCTGCTTACATGGAGTGTAAGTGCGGAGTGTTCCCATCAGCAGAAAATCGAGCGTGTTTTATGTTGCGCTTTTTAGATTAAAATAATAAACTACTACTACTTTTTTTTGTAAATACATACATTTTGAACTAAAAATAATTTTTGCAATATGTCTTCATGAACCATTTTACATTTTTTGTCTTTGTTTCCTTTCATATTGCTCTCTGCACAGTTAGTGGAGATTCTTCAGTGAGCTCCCTCTTTTATCTTTTTTTTTCCCCAGCTCCTCATATGTTGACTTATGACAATAAACTGTTCAGCTCAATCTTTGATGTAGTAATTCATTATTACAGAAGAGCTCAGAAAAACACAGATAAGAGATACAAACACACAATTAGAAGACGCTCACTGACTGTTTCTCACCTTTTGAATGACACCACTTGCAAAAATGTTTCTTTTTAAACAAAATTTAAGTTAACAAAAATTTCACACAGAAGATGTCCATATTTCTTAAATTTTATGTATTACGATGGCTAGCTATCCGTCATGGAGTGCACAGAGCCGATTGCATCAAGTATAAGTTATTAGTAAAATAAAGGACTCTTTAAATTTGTCCTCCTTTTTATTTCTGCAGCAGTGTTGACCCACCAGCCCGTCACTCCTTTATGTCAGAGGGGCCAAGGCCCCCTAATTTACGTTTTCAGCACTGGATATTTTTTGTTTGCACAGGACAGATGTCTCCTCCGGGGATGGATATGTTTTTCCAGCCTCCGCTCTGGAGTCGTTCGTATGGTTTAACTCATAATTGTCTTTGTGTCCCACCTTCCTGCAGCTCATACACCCAAGACAAGAGTCCTTGCACTTCGCAAAGTCCTTGTATGTACTCTCGCTGGCAAAGCAGTAAAGCGCCGGATCGGCAACGCAGTTGAAGCTGGTGAGCAACAGCGAGAAGTGATAGATGTTGAAAATTTTCGAAGCAAATGAACAGTTTGTCTCAAACAAGCTCCGAATAACCATCAGAATATGATAGGGGCCGAAGCAAACCAGAAAGATCAGGACAGTGCTGAGGACCAGCTGCTTAATTTGGACCTTCGTCTTTGTCTGTGTCCCTTGACTCTTTCGAATGACCCTGAAAATCCGGCAGTAGGAAAATAACAAGAGAACGATTGGAAATAAGAAGCCAGCAAAGAAGCGGTAATAATTAATATTGTGCTCCCATCTTTTTATGGGATAATGTTCAAAGCAGATAATGTGGCTTTCAGGATCTTTGCTGACCTCCCCGTGTTGGAAGAAGATGTAACTAGTCATTAATTCCTTGAGCCAAATGACCATACTGACCACAAGAGCAGCTTTCATAGATCGGAGCTTGTGGAACCTGAAAGGGTGAACAAGGGCCAAGTATCGGTCCATGGAAATGCAGCACAAGAAGCCAATGCTGATGTAGATGTTTTCATACAGGAGGATCCCACAGATCTTGCACATCAGCTCATTGTACGTCCAGTTGTCATGTTGGAGGACATATTGAAGCCAGAAGGGCAAGGAGAAGATATACAGGAGGTCCGCCAGGGTTAGATTCACCAAATAGATCCCCAGCTCGTTCTTGGCTTTGATTTGGAGGTAGCCGTAGTACAAGGACAAGCAGTTTGCTGGGAGACCGATGACAAACACGGCAACGTACACCACAGGGAAGAGGGTCTGATGTATGGTGTGGTCGATAGTGCAAGAAGTGGTATTGCTCTCCTCTTCAGTTCCATTCTCCATGTCACAGAGTTCACATCACATCAGCATCGTTAACCCTGGGGGTCTCTGTGAAGGAGATAATGAAATTGAGAATAAATTAAGAATTTCTGGAATTCCCCCAATAATCGCATCAAAATAAGGAAAAAAAATCTCAAACTGTCAGTAGCCTTATTTTCTTTTACTGTAGATATTGATTGTACGTATGAAATATAGATGGAACGAAATTCAGGATCCTTTAATTCACATTCACTACTCGGACCCCTACCAATCTCGAGAATGGGATCCTACGGTCCCCCGTAACTGAACCCCTTCATTCTGAGAACCCCCTCTAATGATGTCACTGATTTTGAACTTTAAATAATATGCAAATTGCCTCTTCAGAGAAAAAATATGCAAATTGCCTCTTCAGAGACAAAGAGGACTTAAACTCTACAGCGCCACCTGTTGGAAGTAGCGGTCCTACACGTCACAATCAACCCTTTAACGAGTCGTGCAATATGACTTAAGATAAAAGCCAAATCAGTATCTCAATTCGCAGACACGGTGAATAAAAAGTCAAATAGTTTGCTCCGTTGCATTTAGTTGTGTAAACATTTTGTTTTTTACTTTTGTGTGTTTTTTATTTTGTAGTAGTATTTGTGGGAGGTCTTGGTTTTTTGTTGTATTTTTCAGGACAAGCTATAGATTTTTTTGGGAACTTTTTTCAAAGAATATATAAGAATGTGTTATTATTTTTTTTAGAAGGGAAATGCCTAAAATTTGCAAACAAAATTCAGTTCATCATGCATTGGTTTGATTAATTTAACATTTTTTTATACAAGAATCCCAAATATCTGTATACTATTTGCATAGTTATTTATTAACTTAAAGGGATTGTCCCTTTTAAAGGTTATTGTACCATGGAGTTGCAGAGGTCTAAAATTACAACTGGAGCTGTCACTTTCCCTCCCCGGGTCCAGTATTGTCTCTCTGCCAATGCTTCAGTCTTTATTGATGAGCCGCAGCGGTTATGTAAACGTGAGGTCACTACTACAGGCAATCAGCAAAGGGATGGGTCAGGCCTGTTTCGCACATCAGTTTTTAGCTGTTAGGCATAATCCGGCTAATTTGTAAGAAAACGGATCTGGTGCAAATTGTGAAAAACTGATGCGCCGGATCCATTTTTTTGCTGGATCCGTTTTTGTTTACCGGGCATAGACTTTGGACTTCCTGTTCGAGAGAGAGAGCTCAGTGTAAAAATACCGGAATTGGTAGCCGGAATCACTCATTTCACCTCACTTTCATCCATTTATCACTGGAACTGTCGCTGTGCTTTTTTTTTTAGCTGGACAGAAAAACGTTCCTCTGTACGTTTTCTCCGTCCGCCGGAAAAATCATTTTTGATGGATCCGGCAAAAAACGGATGAAACGTGTGGCCATCAGGCGCAATCCGGCACTAATACAACTCTATGAGAAAAAAACGGATCCGGTTTTTTCAAAATTCACTGTATTGTACCTGACGGCAAGAAACTGATGTGTAAAATGGGCCTTAGTGATAGCCCCATTTGCGATTTAAGAATTCTGTAACCTTATGGAACAATTACATTTTAAAAGGGACAACTCCATTCATTATTTTTATTCCTTTTACCTTTTGTCACATTGCATTTAATATGCGTTATATTTTCTATATAGCGAGACCGCTAAGTCATGTGGGTAATTTGGCAATGCATCCTGGGAACGGAAGATGGCGGCAGCCAAGCGCGCATATCGCAAGAGCTTCGCTGGATCCCGGTGGGTGAGTATATAACTATTTTTTTATTTTAATTATTTTTTTTTAAACAGGGATATGGTGCCCACACTGCTGTATACTACGTGAGCTGTGTTATATACCGTGTGGCTGCTATATACTACGTGGCCAGTGTTAGATACTGCGTGGGCTGTGCTATATACTACGTGGCCAGTGTTAGATACTATGTGGGCTGTGTTTTGTACTGCATGGGCTGTGCTATATATTACACGGCCTGTGTTATATACTAAGTCGCCTGTGTTATATACTGCGTGGCTGCTATATACTGCGTGGGCTGTGTTATATACTGCGTGGCCACTGTTATATATTGCGTGGCCTGTATTAACGCATCGGCTATTCTACAATATGTATGTATGTATAAAGCAGCCACATAGTATATAGCACAGGCCACGTAGTATTTGTCTGCTATATACTACATGGCTCCTATATACTACGTGGCCTGTGCTATATACTATGTTGCTGCTATATACATACATACATATTCTAGAATACCCGATGCGTTAGAATCGGGCCACCATCTAGTATTTTATAATGGAGGAGCAGGGGGACTAAACGCAGGAACAAGTATTCACCTCCAAGAAAGAGTGGTTAATATTTTCTTGTAATTTTAAAGATTAAAAATAAGGTGCCAATAAACTTGCATCAAGTTTATTGGCACCTTGTTTGACAAGATTTTTAAAAATAGTGTGGAAAAAAGACCTGTACCATATAGTCCATGAGCCGGGCCAGATATCGGTACCACCCGGAGTGACTAATTTTCTTTGGTATTTTTAGGTAGATGCATGTCTGTAGTTTATTTTTTGATATGATAGCCCTTACATATACGTAGCTTATTAACCCCTTCAGCCCTAGGCCTATTTGTACCCAAGTGCCTAAGCCAATCTGACCTGTGCCACTTCATGGGCTAATAACTTTGGAACGCTTTCACCTATCCAAGCCATTCTGAGATTGTTTTCTCGTGACATATTGTACTTCACGTCAGTGCTAAATGGGAGTCAATATATTTTACCTTTCTATATAAAAAAATGCTAAATATTCGGAAATTTTGGAAAAATCGGCAATTTTTTAACTTTGAAATTCTCTGCTTTTTACAAAAATACTGATACCCCCCATAATAGTTATTAATTTACACTCCCCACATGTTTACTTCATATTGGCATCATTTTGAAAATGAAACCTTATTGTTTTACGACGTAATAGGGCTTATAGTTTTATGCGCAATTTTTCACATTTACAGCAAAACCCACTTTTCAAAGGACCAAGTCACTTCTGAAGTCACTTTAAGGGGCTTACATAACAGAAACCACCCATAAATTACCCCATTTTGCAAACTACACCCCTCAAGCTGTTCAAAACTCATTTTTAAAAACTGTTAACCCTTTAGGTGTTCCACAGGAATTTTACCAGAATGAAGGCGAAATTTCAAAATTTCATTTTTTTTCCAGATATTACATTGTAATCCAATTTTACCTGCAACCTAGCAAGGGTTAACGGCAAACCCAAACTTGGTTACCCTAATTCTGCAGTTTATAGAAACACCCCACATGTACTCGTAAACTAAAGTATGGGCACACAGCACAGCTCAACACGGAAGGAGCGCTATGTGGTTTTTGGGTGGCGGATTCACTGGAAGAAATCTAGGGGGCCATGTCACATTTGAAGGCTGCCTGAGGTACCCCCACAGTGGAAACACCAAAAAGTGACCCTATTTTGGAAACTACACCCCCAAGGAATCTTTTAGGGGGTATAGTGACCACTTTGACCCAACCAGTGTTTCACAGTAGTTGGAAACACTTGGTTGAGAAAATGGAAAAAGTGCATTTTTTACATGAAGGTGTCATTTTAGGCTCATTTTTTTATTTTTAAGAGGTGTACCAGCAAAAAATGCACCCCACTATTTGTTCACCAATCTCTCCCGAACACAACAACACCCGATATGTTGTCGTACACTGCAGTATTGGGGAACGGCAGGCCTCGGAAGGGAAGGAGCGCCAAATGACTTTTGGAGTGCAAATTTTACTGGAAGAAATCTAGGGGGCTATGTCACATTTGAAGACACCCTGAGGTGCCCCAACACACGCACACACACTGACACATACACGTACACACTGACACATACATGGTCGAGACCATGCTGGCCATGGTTCGAGCTTCAAGAGAAGGCAACTGGATGCTTCACCTAGGAGCAATCCGACAGATGATACCATGGTGTTTTGCCTATGACAAGGTCAACTATGCCCGATACCTAACCTATTACTATGCCACAATGTCTCGGCTGCCCATAGAACACCCAGAGGTCCATGAATACTTCATGCAAGGTGGCTTTTCGGTCCAGATCGGTAGCAAGAATCCTTTTGGACGAATTCCTGTGGACCAGACCATTGAAGAGACAATCAACAAAGACACCCAGACACCAGGGGGCACAAAAGGCTTCAGCCTCAAAGTTGGAGCTGTTTCCAGGTTCTACCTGACATCAGAGTACCGCAGTATGTACTTGAGGCAGCTGAGGGCCCTGGTAGGCCAACAATATACTGACTTCAGCCATTCAGACCTACAGGTGTCTAGGATTAGAAGAGATGAAGCCGATGTCCAATCTTTCGTTCAACTGCTGGAGACAGGTTGGGTGAACCCCTTCAACAAAGAGCATAATGGTGAACTTATCAGTTTGTCAACAGCGACTGTAGCACCACCAGATGTAGCCAAAGACCTTCAAGGGGCATACAGTATAGGAGAGGATGCATATCAAACATTCAAGGATGAGCGTTTGGGTACCGATAAGCCAACTACATTGTTTCATGACAAGATGACGAAGAACAAACTTAAAACGTTCTCTAACATCCAAATGAAGACACGCAGACAAGGTCTTGGCAAGGAGGTAATTTTGAAGGCTGACAGAAACCTATTTGGCCAGATGATACTTGTAGCTGAGAACAGAAAGCTACAAATGAGTGATGTCTTGACTCATCCCCTGGGTCCATTGCCATGGGCACTTGCCAATGGTGATGGGTCTATCCGCAAGACCAACAAGGCTGCCCTCGCAAGGGAGTTGGAGAGGAATGCTCGTCCTGCAGAAGTGATCCCCGAGCCCTCTGCAACCATCATTGATGGGATGAGCCTGGTTCAGAAACTGAAGGGAAACAATGCAACATTTGGCCAGCTAGCAGGCACAGCAATGAGTTGCGCTATCCATGAGGGTGCTAAGAGCAAGCGCATTGATATTGTCTTTGACGTCTACAAGGAGACATCCATCAAAGATACAGAAAGAGTCAACAGATATGAAGGCACAGGGATCCATTTCAAGAACATTCAACATGGGCACAACATCCAGCAGTGGAAAAAGCTTCTAAGTAGTTCCTCCAACAAGGCAAGTCTCATAAAGTTTCTGGTAGAAGAATGGAAGGCGAAACACCACAGGGAGAAGCTTGAGGAGAAGGAGCTGTATGTCACATGTGAGCAGCTCTGCTTTAAGATCACCAAAGAACAGTGGGAAGAGGCTGCTGACCTTAAGTCAAATCAAGAAGAAGCAGACACACGCCTCCTTCTCCATGCTCTTCATGCAGCAGAATCTGGTTACAAGTCGGTCATCATCACTTCGGAGGATACTGATGTCATGGTCCTGTGTCTGGGCATGTGCCACAAAATCCCATCCCACCTGTTCCAGAAATGCGGTACACAGAACCGGACAAGATTCCTGGATATCACCACTCTGAGCCGAACATTGGGAGGCAGCGTATGTGATTCATTGATTGGTATGCATGCATTTACAGGCTGTGACACCGTCAGTGCATTCGCTGGCCGTGGGAAGATGACGACACTCAAGCAGTTGAAGATGAACAAGACATACCAGGATGCCTTTCAGGAAGTTGGTCGTTCATGGGAAGTGTCTACCGAACTTTTTGAGAAGTTACAGGAAATCACCTGCCACATGTACCTGCCAACTACCCAAACAACTGAGGTAAACAGGCTCCGTTATCAGCTGTTCTGTGCCAGACGTGGAGTGGTAGAGTCAAGTCAACTCCCTCCTTGCCAGGACTGCCTTTTCATGCATGCACTGCGTGCAAACTACCAGGCTGCGATCTGGAGGAGAAGTCTGCAGAGCCAGCCATGGGTTGCAAACCCAACAGACTGCGGTTGGATGATAGATAACGACGGAAAGCTTGTTGTCAAGTGGATGCAAGGGGCACCAGCACCAGAAGCTATTATACAGCTACTGTCCTGCAAGTGTGTGCGGTCATGTGAACTTCCTCAGTGTACTTGCCTCAGCAATGGCCTGAAGTGCACAGACATGTGCAGATTACAGACATGCCAGAACAAGGGTACTGAAGACGAGCCAGTAGAACAACAGTCAGATTCAGAGTCCGATGTTGAAGATATTATGGAGTAACATATATATATATATATATATATATATATATATATATATATATATATATATATATATATATATATATATATGCACATGACATGTTCAGTGTGTATTTACATAACTTGGATTAAATTTTGTTACAAATACTACATCTAGTCACTCCGGGTGGTACCGATATCGTCATATTTGGTTCTTGGCTCATGCTAAAATTCCTGTGGAACACCTAAAGGGTTAACAGTTTTTAAAAATGAGTTTTGAACAGCTTGAGGGGTGTAGTTTGCAAAATGGGGTAATTTATGGGTGGTTTCTGTTATGTAAGCCCCTTAAAGTGACTTCAGAAGTGACTTGGTCCTTTGAAAAGTGGGTTTTGCTGTAAATGTGAAAAATTGCGCATAAAACTATAAGCCCTATTACGTCGTAAAACAATAAGGTTTCATTTTCAAAATGATGCCAATATGAAGTAAACATGTGGGGAGTGTAAATTAATAACTATTATGGGGGGTATCAGTATTTTTGTAAAAAGCAGAGAATTTCAAAGTTAAAAAATTGCCGATTTTTCCAAAATTTCCGAATATTTAGCATTTTTTTATATAGAAAGGTAAAATATATTGACTCCCATTTAGCACTGACGTGAAGTACAATATGTCACGAGAAAACAATCTCAGAATGGCTTGGATAGGTGAAAGCGTTCCAAAGTTATTAGCCCATGAAGTGGCACAGGTCAGATTGGCTTAGGCACTTGGGTACAAATAGGCCTAGGGCTGAAGGGGTTAATAAGCTACGTATATGTAAGGGCTATCATATCAAAAAATAAACTACAGACATGCATCTACCTAAAAATACCAAAGAGAATTAGTCACTCCGCTTGGTACCGATATCGTCAAATTTGGTTCTTGGCTCATGGACTAATAGACATTACATAAGGCAGAAGGCAGTTGCGCCTTTTTCCTATTCTGATACCTGTATATTATTGATCTAGTCTTAAAGCATTTGCACTAGAACACTATTTACTAAGTGCTTCACTCACCTTTAGTTTCTTTTCCAGTACCTGTTACCCCATGAGGATGGGATAAGACTTTGCAGCAGATCCTTTTCTTCATGCACCTATCTACCTCCCACACATATCACACGCGGTTTCTATCATAAGCCAACAAGTTCCTCTCTAGATGTTCCATTCTTGCCTTTAGTCCTGAATCAGATTTTTTTTTAATGCTTCCTGCTCTTATTAACAGAGGTCTCCACCCGCATTAGCCACTCACAATAAAATGACACACATCCTCTTAAGAAAGAAACCTCTGAGCTATTTCTCACCAGTTAATGGGAGATTCCCACTTTAGGGTGTAGAATAAACAGACTGCGATGGAGTGGGGAGACAGTAGCTTTACAGGGATCCTATTCTCATGACTCATGGGCTGATCCCTCCTTTTAGTATAATTATATTTAAGTCAATTAAATTTAAAAAATATTCATCAAATATTGATTCAAATTATTTGTATTATGTATACATCGCTTATGGAGACCTTTGTCGAGCACCTTAAAGCAAACAATTCTCCATGATTACAGCCTCAAAAAACCCTGTGTGTCGCCTGATCGCACAGCCATATATCACTCTCTGTCCTCTTGTTAATTATTTTTATTATTATTTCTTTATATAGCACCATTGATTCCATGGGTTACATCAAAATACACTTACAGTACACAAACTAAGAAAGGTAGACTGGTACAGAGGGAAGAGGACCCTCCCCTTGTGGCCTTACATTCTACAGGATGATGGAGAAGGAGACAGTAGGTCGGGGGTTACACCAGCTCCGGTGGTGTTGAGGTGGTCATGTGGTCATTGTAGGTTGTAAGCTTTTGTGAAGAGATGGGATTTCAGGTTCTGTCTGAAGGGTCCAAATGTGGTGGATAGTTGGACGTGTTGGTGTACAGAATTCCAGATGGGGGATATTCGGGAGAAGTCTTAGAGGCGATTGGGTGAAGAGCGAATAAGTGTGGAGGAGAGAAGGAGGTCTTGGGATGACAGAATATTATGTGAGGCAAGATATTGGGAGATTATTTCGGAGATATACGGAGGAGAAAGGTTATGGATGGCTTTGTAGGTCAGTGTTAGTAGTTTGAACTGGATACGCTGAGAAATTGGGAGCCAGTGAAGGGATTTGCAAAGGGGAGAAGCAGGAGTGTAGCGAGGAGAGAGATTAATTAGTCGGGCAGCAGAATTAAGGACAGACTGGAGAGGTGCCATAGTGTTAGCAGGGAAACCACAGAGGAGGATGTTGCAGTAGTCGAGACTGGAGATGATTAGGACATTCACAAGCATTTTGGCAGAGTGAGTGTTGAGGAAAGGATGGATTCTGGAAATATTTTTGAGCTGGAGGCAAAAGGAGGTGGTGAGAGCTTGGATGTGCGGTTTGAAGGACTGGGCAGGGTCAAGGGTTACACTGAGGCAGCGGATTTCTGGAACAGGGGAAAGTGTGATGTCATTTATTGTGATAGATAGGTCAGGTAGGGAAGATATGCGAGATGGAGGAAAGGTAATTCAGATTTGTCCACATTGAGTTTGAGGAAGCAAGAGGAGAAGGAGCATATGGCTGATAGACACTGTGGGATTCTGGACAGCAGAAAGTCGACATCTGGGCCAGAGACGTAGAGCACAAGTGGTGAGGTGTGATTTGGAGAAGAGATGAGTAAGCTCTCCTTCAGTGATTTTGGACAGGGAAGTTATGGGATTAGGGCATTGGTCTGGTATACAAAGGGGTTGTGGTTGTCTGACAATAAAGACTCTCTAAATAGTCTCCTGATCACTGTAAGGGTATGTGCAGAGATACGTAAGGGCAGCGCTTTGGATGCAGTGCATGTTTGCTGCGTCCAAAGCGCTGCCATCTATCGAATGCAGGTGAATCCGCATGTGTTCAATGAAACTCGTAGATTCACCACATTCTATTGGTGTAATTGGCATCTCCGCAAAAGAATTTGACATGCTGTGGTCTGGAAAGACGCGCTGCATGTCCGTCTCCGCGGGTGAGCCACGGCGTCTCTGGACGCATAGTGGGCATGGGATTTCTTGAAATCTCATCCACTATACTGTAACATCTGGCCGCTGCTGGTTGGGCGCTGCAGATGTACGCAGCGTCCAACCCGCAGCATTTACTGATCGTCTGCAAAATACCCTCTAGCCTTCCTCATCTCCACAGCAGTTTTTTGTTTCCTGATGAGACTTTTATGTTTTGAACCCTATCTAAGTGTTAAGGCGATGCAGCACAGACTTAAGGTACCGTCACACTAAACGATATCGCTAGCGATCCGTGACGTTGCAGCGTCCTGGCTAGCGATATCGTTTAGTTTGACACGCAGCAGCGATCAGGATCCTGCTGTGATATCGCTGGTCGTTGAACAAAGTTCAGAACTTTATTTGGTCGTCAGACCGGCGTGTATCGTCGTGTTTGACACCAAAAGCAACGATACCAGCGATGTTTTACACTGGTAACCAGGGTAAACATCGGGTTACTAAGCGCAGGGCCGCGCTTAGTAACCCGATGTTTACCCTGGTTACCAGTGTAAAATGTAAAAAAATCAAACAGTACATACTCACCTTCGCGTCCCCCGGCGTCCGCTTCCCACACTGACTGAGCGCCGTAAAGTGAAAGTGAAAGTACAGCACAGCGGTGACGTCACCGCTCTGCTGTTAGGGCCGGCGCTCAGTCAGTGCAGGAAGCGGACGCCAGGGGACGCGAATGTAAGTATGTACTGTTTGTTTTTTTTACATTTTACGCTGGTAACCAGGGTAAACATCGGGTTACTAAGCGCGGCCCTGCGCTTAGTAACCCGATGTTTACCCTGGTTACCCGGGGACTTCGGCATCGTTGGTCGCTGGAGAGCGGTCTGTGTGACAGCTCTCCAGCGATCAAACAGCGATGCTGCAGCGATTGGCATCGTTGTCGCTATTGCTGCAGCGTCGCTTAATGTGAAGGTACCTTAAGGCAAATAGAAGGTCGTGGGGGGCGGGTGATCTGCAAGATGAAGATTAATGGGAATCGTTGGTGAAGCTTCACAGGGAGCACCCACTGAGTGTTGAATTTGCAGTTACTAATGCAGCCATTTCTGAAAACGCAGATATAAAAAATGTGAGAAGCAATACAGAAATTAGCCAACCACTTAGTTCAATATAATCCATTCACGTGTGATTTCAGAAATGGATATTGTGTATGTCCATGAGCAATAACAATATTTTATGTAGCGAAAATTCAGAAGCAGCAGTATAGAGGACATTATACAGCCGTACTGAGCATTGTAGCTGTGAATCCAGCTATGTGTTGAATTAAAACATTTGCTACAAGGCAGCAGCTTGGAGCAAAATTATACAGTGTAGTACTGAGCAGTGGAGCTGTGAATCCAGCTCTGGGGTAAAATAAAATATTTGCTAGCAAGCAGCTTCACAAAAAAGACAAATTTACAGCGGTGCTGAACAGAGTAGCTGTGAATCCAGCTCTAGGGTGAAATAAACATTTTCTCCAAAACAGCAGCTTAACCCCTTCACCCCGAAGCCTGTTTTCACCTTCCTGACCAGGCCAATTTTTACAATTCTGACCACTATCACTTTATGAGGTCATAACTCTGGAACGCTTCAATGGATCTGATTCTGAGATTGTTTTCTCCTGACATATTGTACTTCATGGCAGTGGTAACATTTCTTTGATGTTGCTTGAGTTTATTTGTGAAAAAAAACGGAAATGTGGTGAAAATTTTGAAAATGTCATATTTGTCAAACTTTTAATTCTTTTTATCCTTAAATCAGAGAGTCATATCGCACAAAATAGTTAATAAATAATATTTCCCACATGTCTGCTTTACATTAGCACAATTTTTGAAACATATATTTTTTTTGTTAGGAAGTTATAAGGGCTAAAAGTTGACCAGCGATTTCTCATTTTTATAACAAAATTTGCAAAACCATTTTTTTTGGGACCACCTCACATTTAAAGCGATTTTAAGGGGCCTATATGACAGAAAATGCCCAAAAGTTACATCATTCTAAAAACTGCACCCCTCAAGGTGCTCAAAACAACATTCATGAAGTTTATTAACCCTTCAGATGCGTCACAGGAATTTTTGGGATGTGGAAGGAAAAAATAAACATTTACTTATCTTTCACAGAAATTTCTCCATAAAATTTGTTATGCAATTTCTCCTGAATACGCCGATATCCAATATGTGGCGGAAAACAACTGTTTGGGCGCTCTCACACAGAGCTGACATCTGCAACCGATCGCCGCTGTGCGATCGTGGCGCTGTACATATACTACTGTTTGTGGGAACGCAGCTTCCGTAGAGCAGTATATGCACGGCGAAAGTCGTGAAGGGGTAAAGAAAGTATATAGCAGAGCATAGTTGAGCAGTGGATCTATGAATGCTGCTGAGGGAGCAAAAACATTTACTAGAAATCAATGGATGCTAGTTTGCAAACCTAAAAAGTATAGCTGTGAATCCAGCTCTGGGATGAGCTAAGTGCTTAGTAGAAACCACTGCAGGATGGAGGTCATTGTATACTGAGTATTGTAGCTCTGGGAGGAGATAAAACACTTAATACAAGGCAGTAGCAGCATGGAAGATGTTATACAGTGATGCTGAGCAGTGTATCTGTGAATCCAGTAGGGTGACATAAATATTAAAATCTGCAGCACAATCTGTGTGCTTCTTCTCAACCCTTTGCATAGGCAGTTGTAATCTGACCCCTCAGTGAACAGGCAGTCTGACTTGTTGTGCGCAAGACATATTGGAGAGTATTTTGGAGTGAATTATAAGAGCATGAAGCGGCGGGAAGAGAAGAAACTAATTACTGTGATAAGATACTGTATATTGCAAAGTTTTGTATATTCCTTGTACTATTAATTTATGTCAAGTTTTAGTAACAACAATGACCGTGAAACCTCTCACATCTGTAAAGTGTCCGGAATGAGACGCCGTCTGTCTCCTCATGTTCTCTGCTCCTGTGCACACAGTAAAGGCTTTACCATCTCCACTACATTTCCTCAATGTAACACTTTATTTGCTGTCATCTTTTCAGGCGTTAGTGTTCATGTAACCAAATGTTGGCGTTGTGTGTGTAATGCTCCTGGCGTATGCCTCCGAAGGTGAATAGCTACAAACTAACAGCCAACGTTTGTTTAATAGTTTAAGAACTACATGTCCCAGCAGGATGAGATGTATTGACTACAGTCACTGTAAGGAATGTGATAAGGGATGGACATATATTGCGGTCACGTGTAGTAAGCTTCAAGTTTACAAGGACCCATTCAGGAACAGTCAACGCCATTGCTGGGCTAACACCCTCGTACATGTGGCCACCCCTGCCGTCCCCTCCTGGTCCTGGACGGTGGAGCTGCTGCCACATGATGGCTGCTTTATCTTCCTGCAGTCATCTCTGATATCGGTACAGATATAGGAGGCTCGGTGTGATCTTTCATCCACCGCTTGCATATACAGTAGGCCTTCTGTATAGGGGCAGTCTATGCTCCTACTGCGAACCGTCAAATTTATGGCCGTAGCTCCACAGAGCCCCGTAAATGTGCACAGAACTTATTGTACAGGAGTGTTGTGTTCCTATCAGGGACCTCGCCAGGGCCGGACTGGCCACCTGGCAATTCTGGCAAATGCCAAAAGGGCCTGTCCGGTCATGGGCTGCCTTGTCTGCTACGTTGTTAACAGAATTGGTGTTCTCCAGCCACCCATACTGTTTAGAGTTGTGATGGAGCACAAAGTTGCTGACTCCGTCACTTACCCCAGCAGGCCACGGGAATCATTAGAAATATTGGTCTTGTAGTGAATCTTCCTTTCTTCCTTTCAGGGTAATATTAGTAATATATCCCATCTGGCTCATGGGGAGGGGAACAACATGGGCCTGTGTGATTTCAAATGCCAGGGCTGAATTTCAGCCCCAGTCCGTACCTGGACCTCGCCGTTGTTTTAATGTGTTTCTGATATCACGTTCTCTACTCCCATCAGAAATTTGGTTTCTGCCACCTAGTACTAATCTGAAAATTCACATATTTGTAAGCAAAGCCAAAAAGCCCAGAAGAATGATAACTCGCTGCTGAAGGTAAAGGGTTAACACTACGTCATCACTATTATTACACCACTTGACCTCCCTACAGATCTGCAGAACATTGCAGCACCCTCTCTACCTCCTGATCGATATTTGAGAGATTCTACAGAATATTGCATCATTGACTTCTCACGTCGCGCCACGGCTTCCCGACAGTGATATATCCTGCAGATTATTACACCCCTGACCTCGCTAGAAATCTGCAGACACTTAAAACATCTTTTCTATCTCCTAACAGATACACATGGATATTGTCTGCAGAATATTGCAGAACTGACTTTTCTAGAGATCTGCAGAGCATCGCTTTGCTCCCTGTGCCCCTCACCCTGTTATTTTGATAAAGGGATCCATAAATCTGGCCCCGACTCCCTCATAGATATGAGCACAGACGGTGACATCACTGGCAGTCAGACCCGTGTCTCCGGTAATCAATTTTTTACTTCACTTTGTGGTAACATTAATCTATTTCCGGATAAAAAGGAGGTATTGAGACACTAGCACTAGACACCAATGAAAAACTGCCCAGCTGCCTGGTTTGGTAAACAACTAACAGTCGGCGCTTAAAAAGCACATAAAAAGTTAAAGATGTCCAAGCGGCGCCTCGGGCAGATTAAGGTGTGCACATATAGTATAAGGTGAGACCAGTGTTCAGATGAGGCCCCTACTAGATAGTAGATTGGTATAACAGGTGTCATTCACGCATAATATATGTGAATATGTGTGACAAGATAATCTTGGGAAAATACGTTTTTTTACCTGCTGTTAAGTGGCTGTGTAGAAGATGTGTGAAGTTCGCTGTCTTTGGTCCTTGGGAGCAGTGAAAGTGCCATGATGCACTAGTCCTGCTGCTGTGTCACTGTGGGAGATGCCTGAAGTCCATTATCTCTGATCCTGGGAGCAATCGGGGAAGGTGCCATGGTGTACAGATCCTGTTGGATACTGAGGGATACCAGGGTATCAAGCTGGTCCAGGAGGTGAGTACTCGCTGTCCGGAGTAGGTAAAACGATCAAAGTGTAGCACCTCCTGGACCAGCTTGATACCCTGCAATCCCTCGGTATCAAACAATAGGATCTGTGCACCACAGCACCTTCTCCCATTGCTCCCAGGATCAGAGATAATGGACTTCACCATCTCCCACAGAGTGACTGTGCAGCAGGACTAGTGCATCACGGCACTTTCACTGCTCCCAAGGAGCAAAGACAGCGAACTTCACGCATCTTCTACTCATTCACTTAACAGCAGGTAAAAAAAACCATCCTTCCCCAAGATTTTCTTGTCACACATATTTACATACCGAATATACTCGAGTATAAGCCAAGTTTTTCAGCACATTTTTATGCTGAAAAATCCCCCCTCGGCTTATACTAGAGACAGGGTCCCATAAGAGGGGCAGTGGCGGAGCAGCAGGTCACAAGAGGCAGGAGCTGGTTGCAGCGGCTAACACCTGTGCCCTCAGCTAAAGAGAAATGAATATTCACTGTGCCCGCTGGCTTGCTGCAGTGGACGGGCGATCACCTGCGCTACTAAAGGGAATGTGCCCTACACGCACATAGTCCTAGCGTGGGGAGCAGTGGGTATTCCCGCAGCTGTCCTCTGTTTGTAAGCAGCGCATGACGTCACTGCCATGTGCTGCTTACAAGCATACATCAGCTTCTGGCATCGGAACAAGACGTTGCAATGGAGTGCAGGAAAAATAAGTATAATGGTTTATGTTTTTTAATGTTTTTCTGATTAGGGACATGCATACCAGGATAAGGATGAGTAGGCCATGCATACCAGGATAGGGATGAGGGGGCCGTGCATACCAATATAGGGATGAGGGGGCCGTGCATACCAATATAGGGATGAGGGGGCCGTGCATACCAGGATAGGGATGAGGGGGCTGTGCATACCAATATAGGGATGAGGGGGCCGTGCATACCAATATAGGGATGAGGGGGCCGTGCATACCAATATAGGGATGAGGGGGCCGTGCATACCAGGATAGGGATGAGGGGGCCGTGCATACCAATGTAGGGATAAGGGGGCCGTGCATACCAGGATAGGGATGAGGGGGCCGTGCATACCAATATAGGGATGAGGGGGCCGTGCATACCAATATAGGGATGAGGGGGCCGTACATACCAGGATAGGGATGAGGGTGCCATGCATACCAATGTAGGGATAAGGGGGCCGTGCATACCAGGATAGGGATGAGGGGGCCGTGCATACCAATGTAGGGATAAGGGGGCCGTGCATACCAGGATAGGGATGAGGGGGCCGTGCATACCAATGTAGGGATAAGGGGGCCGTGCATACCAGGATAGGGATGAGGGGGCCGTGCATACCAGTATAGGGATGAGGGGGCCGTGCATACCAATATAGGCGTGAGGGGGCCGTGCATACCAGGATAGGAATGAGGGGGCCGTGCATACCAATGTAGGGATAAGGGGGCCGTGCATACCAATATAGGGATGAGGGGGCCGTGCATACCAATAGAGGGATGAAGGGGCCGTGCATACCAGGATAGGGATGAGGGGGCCATGCGTACCAGGATAGGGATAAGGGGGCCATGCATACCAATATAGGGATGAGGGGGCCATGCATACTAGGATAGGGATGAGGGGGCCATGCATAACAGAATAGAGATGAGGGGGCCATGCATACCAGGATAGATATGGATGAGGAGTCACGCATACCAGGATAGGGATGAGGAGGCTATGCATACCAGGATATGGATGAGGAGACCACGCATACCAGAATAGTAGTGAGGGGGCCATGCATACCAGGATAGGGATGAGGGTGCCAAGCACACCACGATAGGGATGAGGGAGCCGTACATACCAGGATATGGATGAGGGGGCCGTGCATACCAGGATAGGGATGAGGGGGGCCATGCATACAGGATAGGGATGAGGGGGTCATGCATACCAGGATGGGGATGAGGTGGCCATACCAGGATAGGGATGAAGGGGTCATGCATACCAGGTGTGAGGGAAGAGGGAGACTCCATTTTGGATTTATTAACCCCTTTCTGCCATCGGACAGAATAGTACATCCGATGGCAGAACCCCTTGTTTGATGCGGGCTCTGGTGGTGAGCCCACATCAAAGCCGGGACATGTCAGCTGTTTTGAACAGCTGACATGTGCCCGCAATAGGTGCAGGCAGAATCGTGATCTGCCCGCGCCTATCAACTAGTTAACTGCCGCTGTCAAACTGACAGCGGCATTTAACAAGCGCTACCGGCCATCGGGCCGGAAAAGCGTGCATCGCTGACCCCTGTCACGTGATTGGGAGTCAGCGATGTGTCAGCATGACAACCAGAGGTCTCCTGAAGACCTCTATGGTTGTTGATGCTGTAATTCAGCTACATAAGAGCGATCTGAGCATCGCTCCTATATAGCAGAGCCGATCAGGCTATGCCAGCTTCTAGCCTCCCATGGAGGCTATTGAAGCATGGCAAAAGTAAAAAAAAAATGGTTTGAAAAAATCTGAAAAAAAAATAAATATAAAAGTTAAAATCACCCCCCTGTCGCCCCATTCAAAATAAAACAATTAAAAAAATCAAACATAAACGTATTTGGTATCGCCGAGTTCAGAATCTCCTGATATATCAATAAAAAAAAGGATTAACCTGATCGCTAAATGGTGTAGGAAGAAAAAAGTTAAAAACTCCAGAATTACATTTTTTTGGTCGCCTCGACATTGCATTAAAATGCAATAACGAGTGATCAAAAAAACATATCTGCACCAAAATTGTATCATTAAAAACGTCAGCTCAGCACGCAAAAAATAAGCCCTCACCCGACCCGAGATCACGAAAAATGGAGACGCTACGGGTTTTGGAATATTGCGCAATTTTTCTTAGCTAAGTTTGGAATTTTTTTTTACCACTTAGATAAAAAATAACCTAGAGACATGTTTGCTGTGTATGAACTCGTAATGACCTGGAGAATCATAATAGCAGGTCAGTTTTAGCATTTAGTGAACCTAGCAAAAAAGCCAAACAAAAAACAAGTGTGGGATTGCACTTTTTTTGCAATTTCACCGCACTTGGAATTTTTTTCCCGTTTTCTCATACACGACATGTTAAAACCAATGGTGTCGTTCAAAAGTACAACTAGTCCCGCAAAAATAAGCCCTCACATGGCCATATTAACAGAAAAATAAAAAAGTTAAGGCTCTGGGAAGGAGGGGAGCGAAAAACAAAAGCGCAAAACCGAAAAAGCTCCGTTCATTTAGGGGTTAATTCACGCGCAAATTATTATCCAGAGATCTCCTTCTGCTCCTGGAATTGTGACCCCCTCCCCACCCATGGGATAAGTACACAAATTTCCAAAAGAACAGGAACATGCCATATGGCCAGAGAATTATAAGGCCACGTGTTAATTAAGGCGAGGAGGAACAGCGCTGGGACCCCCTGCTGTCTTTTGTGCAAGGCGGCCAACATCAATGGAAACCCTAGGCCGAGAGGCACTGACACCGAGAGATGAATTATGAGAGTACCGTGCACCTCAGGGTTAAGTCCAATATACCACTAGAATCCTGGGAGCCTTCCGTTACACACCCGTGTCACCTTTCTCTAGCTGTCCCAGATACTGAGCTATCGAGACTGGCTCTCCAGAACACAATTAGCCGACCCAAGTTTGGACTCTCCATATCGGTCCAGCTCTAACTAACCCGTCGAGACGTCAGTCATCCCGTTCGGACCTCCCACTAGGAAGTTATGACCCATCCAAGATATTGGGAATTATTTCGGGTAGGAGGTCAAGGGAGGAGATTTCAGTCCAACCCAAAGGGGCGGTGGCAAATATTGGAAGGGGCGCGCTAAGGGTTAAAAGCAAGCTACACACATTTAGCCAGTGTCATTGTTTTGCCATGGAAGTCGCGTCGTGTCACGTCACACTTGGAGACGGACAAGAAACTAAGAAAATACCAGTGGACTCGTGCTTCTCTGGGGCCCACATGTTATAAGGAACAGTAACGTGACACATAAGAGTTAATGCAATCCCATACCTGTACCCTACCTTTATATGTACTTCTGGCTGTAATATCTGTATATTCCTCTGTATATATTTGTATTATCTAGTGCGCCTTTCGGCAATTAAAATACCATTTAATTTTGGGCTGCTCTTTTATCTTGAATCCCAATTTCCCACGTCCATGAGTCCGGCTAGTAATTATACACTACCTGGGGTAGGTTTCTGACCCGATATAAGCTTAATAACGGACCGGGCTTGTATATAATTAGGAACTTGTGGCAGCATACCGTTCTGGTGTTATTGGGGGATCCTGGCAGTGACTGACTGCAGGTTTATATATATATTACCGGCCTCGGACTGGTGATATATATACTGCCCTCACTGCAGAGTGCCTTGATAACCAGTATGTTAGGCTACTTTCACACTAGCGTCGTTTGGCCTCCGTCGTAAGGCGTCGTTTTGGAGAAAAAAACGCATCCTGCAAAAGTGCTTGCAGGATGCGTTTTTTCTCCATTGACTTGCATTAGCGACGCATTGCGACGGATTGCCACACGTCGCATCCGCGTCGTGTTTTGGCGGACCGTCGGCACAAAAAAACGCTACATGTAACTTTTTTTGTGCGACGTGTCCGCCATTTCCTACTCCGCCCCCTCCTCCCCGGACCTTACAATGGGGCAGCGGACGCGTTGAAAAACTGCATCCACTGCCCCCATTGTGCGGCGCTTTCAACACTAGCGTCGTTGCATCGGCATGTCGCATTGCGACGTGCAGTGCACGACGCTAGTGTGAAAGTAGCCTTACAGGGCAGCCTCTCTGGCGACTACTTATCCTGATGTCAGTTCCCTGACTGACCTGAGAGTAAGGAGGTGCCAGAGAGCTGTGACTCTGTAAGCTCCGTCTCAGACTGGTGACAGCGGGGGGATATCTGTATGCCCCAACTCTCGTTTTCCTCACTCCATGATAGGGATGAGGTGGTGATGCCAGGATAGGGAGGAGGGGGCCATGCATAGGAGAATGGGGATGAGGGGTCCATGCATATCAGGCTTATACTCGAGTCAATAAATTTTCCCATTTTTTGTGGTAAACCTAGGTGCCTCGGCTTATATTCGGGTGGGCTTATACTCGAGTATATACGGTATATTATGCATGAATGACACCTGTTATAACAATCTACTGAGCAATTAATCTATTTCCTACCAAAAAAAATCCACTCTTCACCAAGGAAAGTGATCGGATCCCGGGAGTACAGTCAGAAACCAGACCGATGATAACACCCATTACTTCTCAATACCTGATCCTTGTACGCAACTGTCGGGATGAGAGAAGAGACCGTCGACCAGACATTGAATAATCAGTGTTTGGGTTTTTTTGTATCCTGAAGGAATCCATCTAATCTGGATGTAGGAATTATTCTGCTTTGGTTTAAAAATGTAAAAATATTTTTATAGAATATTTTATAAATTAAAATTCTTTTTAACCTTAGGTAATCGATCATATGTTTAGTGCTGCTATTGACCCTCCGCTGATTGATATAAAAATCTAAGAGATTTCCAGAAGCTGACCAATCACACACCATAAAGTGATGGCATTTCCTAAGGACTAGAAATAATCCTGACTGAATAGTTGTTGGTTTGGTTATGCTTAAAAGCGTCCATACACTTTATATTAAATGTTTATCTTTTTCCTCTCCTCCAACATGTACGTTGATATTAAACATTATTGGGAACCTAACACTAACACTTCGCATTTTGCATTCACTCTTCTCATTATCCTTTTTATCTGCCATTTTTGTTTGTATCTTTTTTTTACACATTTATCTATTTTTCTCCTAATTACCGTATTTTGTGGATTATAAGACACACCCCAAATTTTGAGGAAAAAAATAGGAAAAAAAACCTTTTTAATAAAAAGGTAGTGCTTCTTATAATCCATGCGTTTTATTGCTTACAGGGGGTGGTGGCTGCGGTGAAGCGGGGTCCCAGGGTCGCCGCTGGAGGAGGCAAGAGTGGAGCGTTGCTGCAGGCTGGCATGAGGGGGTGTTTGGATGTGTGGTGCGGCGCGTCGCTGCGGGTGTTCGATGCTGTGGGTGTCTGGTGCTGCGGGTGTCCGGTGCTGCGGGGGCTCTGCCGACATCTTGTGAAAGCCCAGAGCCCCCGCAGTGATATGGTTTCCTGTGTGGTGCACTGGACTCCGGGAAAATGGCTGCTGGCCGGGGGCAGCGCATGCGCAGATGGAGATCTTGGCACCAAGATCTCTGGAGATGACATCTCAGCGCTGAGATCTTATCTCCTGAGATCTCCATCTGCGCATGCGCTGCCCCCGGCCGGCAGCCATTTTCCCAGAGTCCAGTCCACCGCACAGGAAACCATGTTACTGCGGGGGCTCTGGGCTTTCACAAGATGTCGGCAGAGCCCCCGCAGCATTGGACACCCACAGCGGCGCGCTGCACTGCACATCTGAACACCCCCTCATCCCAGTCTGCGGCCGGTAAGGTATATTCGCATCATAAGACGCACCCCCATTTCCCCCCCAAATTTTGGGGGAAAAAAGTGCATCTTATAATCTGAAAAATACGGAATTTAAGTTTTTCTGTTTCACTTTCTGCCATCTCTCATTTACTCTATAGCCATGTTTAGTTCATCCTCTATTCTCACACCTCTCTTTTCTCTTAGCAAGCAATGTGTCCCCCATCTTTTATTGTGACCGCTCTATGCTGCTCCACAGCTGTCCTTTGGCCCCTAGCTTTCTCGTTCCTTAGCAAACATGTGTCTCTTAAGTGCCTGCGCAGGATTTTCTGATGTCGGCACCAGGAACGGCAGTCATGTGAATGCAAGTATGCGATATGCTTACTCCCAGCCACATTCCAACAAGACTGTTTCCAGACTTGCTCACTAGACTTGCATTGAGCAAGGCTGCACCCATCTAGTCTGATTGTGGCCGGGAGTGTGCATATTGCATATTTATGGTCACATGACTGCTGTTTCTGGCACCAACACCAAAGAATCCTTACAGCACGCAGTGCATGTGATGTAAGAATTCACATAGTGACTACAGACTTGTATTTTAAGTCCTGACAACCCCTTTAGGCTATGAGCACACGTCCGGAAAGTATGCAGAAATTTCCTGAGAAAATCCTGAGGTTTTCAGCAGGATTTCTGCACCCGTTTTTGTCGCGTATTTTGCGCGTTTTTTGTGTGGATTTTTCGCTTTTTTTTCCGGAGGTTCCCAATGCAATACTATAGTGGGAAATCCGCTTAAAATCTGCAAAATTAATGAACATGCTGCGTATTTTTCCTCATGCGTTTTTTTTTAGGAAAAAATGCAACATGTGCACAAAAATTGCGGAAACCATTAAAAATGATGGGATGCTTAATGTATGCGTTTTTTAAGCGTTTTTGCCGCGGAAAGCCACCGAAAAAACACGCAAAAAATGCGAAAAATCCACCAATAATCCGGAACGTGTGCACATACCCTTAGGGTGCACTCAGGATACCTCATTTACATAAGCAGTAAATCTTTTTTTGTGTTTAGAATTAAAGTAGTGAAATTGACAGTATATATTTTACTTTAATGGGCCTAATGTATAAGTTGTTTGAGTTTTCAGGGGTGACAGATGAACTTTAACCCCTTCACCCCCGGAGCTTTTTTCGTTTTCGTTTTTCGCTCCCCTCCTTCCCAGAGCCATAACTTTTTTATTTTTCCGTCAATATGGCCATGTGAGAGCTTATTTTTTGCGGGACGAGATGTACTTTTGAATGATACCATTGATTTTACCATGCCGTGTAACAGAAAACGGGAAAAAAATTCCAAGTGTGATGAAATTGCAAAAAAGTGCAATTCCACACTTGTTTTTTGTTTGGCTTTTTTGCTAGATTCACCAAATGCTAAAACTAACCTGCCACTATGATTCTCCAGGTCATTACGAGTTCATAGACACCTAACATGTCTAGGTTATTTTTTATCTAAGTGGTGAAAAAAAATTCCAAATTTTGCTAAAAAAAAAAAAAAATACACGATTTTCCGATACCCGTAGCGTCTCCAATTTTCATGATCTGGGGTCGGGTGAGGGCTTATTTTTTGCGTGCCGAGCTGGTGTTTTTAATGATACCATTTTGGTGTAGATACATTCTTTTGATCGCCCGTTATTGCATTTTAATGCAATGTCGCGGCGACCAAAAAAACGTAATTTTGGCGTTTTGATTTTTTTTCTCGCTACACTATTTAGCGGTCAGGTTAATCCTTTGTTTTTATTGATAGATCGGGCGATTCTGAACGCGGCAATACCAAATATGTGTAGGTTTGATTTTTTTTTAATTGTTTTATTTTGATTGGGGCGAAAGGGGGGTGATTTGAACTTTTATATATTTTTTATTTTTTTTATATTTTTAAACACTTTTTTAAAATTTTTTTGGCATGCTTCAATAGCCTCCATAGGAGCCTAGAAGCATGCACAACTCGATCGGCTCTGCTACATAGAGGTGAAGTACAGATCACCTCTATGTAGCAGAAATGCAGGTGTACTTTGAGCGCCGACCACAGGGTGGCGCTCAAAGCAATCGGCCATCAACAACCAAAGAGGTCTCAAGGAAACCTCTGGTTGTTATGGCAATGCACCGCTGACCCCCGATCATGTGACGGGGGTCAGCGGTGCGAGCACTTCCGGACGCGCGGCCGGGAGCGCTAGTTAAATGCCGCTGTCAGCGCTTGACGGCGGCATTTAACTAGTTAATGGGCGCGGGTGGATCGCGATTCCGCTCGCGCTCATTTCGCGCACATGTCAGCTGTACAAAACAGCTGACATGTCGCGGCTTTAAGGTGGGCTCACGCCGGAGCCCACCTTAAAGCAGGGGATCTGCCAGCTGACGTACTATTCCGTCAGCTGGCAGAAAGGGGTTAACTTAGCAAAGACATAAAACCACACTGCAATGCTCAGGTATAGAGTTGTTATATTGATAGATATGTTATACAAGTGCTTCTCACTAAATTAGAATATCATCAAAAAGTTAATTTATTTGAGTTCTTCAATACAAAAAGTGAAACTCATATATTATATAGAGCCATTACAGACAGAGTGATTTCAAGTGTTTATTTCTGTTTATGTTGATGATTATGGCTTACAGCCAATGAAAACCCACAAGTCATTATCTCAATAAATTAGAATAATTAACAAAAACACCTGCAACGGCTTCCTAAGGCTACTTTCACACTAGCGTCGTGCACTGCACGTCGCAATGCGATGTTGCGGTGCACCGACGCAAACTGTGAAAGCGCCACACAACGGGGGCAGCGGATGCAGTTTTACAACGCATCCGCTGCCCCATTGTGATGTGCGGGGAGGCGGGGGCGGAGTTCCGGCCGTGCATGCGCGGTCGGAAAAGACGGTCACGACGCACTCAAAAACGTTACATCTAACTTTTTTTGTGTCGACGGTCCAACGCAACCGTCACACGACGGTTGCGACGTGTGGCAATGGCCAATGTGGCTTTGGTCAGCGCTATCGGTTCTGCTTCCTGGGTTGACAGGCTAGGTTGCAGACTTCTGGACCATAGGATCTCTTGATTGCTGGTGACTGCACATCCCGTATGGAATCTTCCTTCATCATCTGCAAATATGGAGCCATCTACGTAAAGGATCAACTGTGGGTTGGTCAGTGGCTCATCTGCCACATTGGGTAATCCTTCTATTTCCTGTTGCATGATGCTGAAACAATCATGGTCATTAGTCTGGAGTAAGTCCAGATCCTTGTGAAAGGTATCATGCAGATTTTGATCTGAAGATTCTGTATCCCCCCTTGGGAGGGGGAGTAGAGTGACCGGATTGAGCACCGTGCATCTGGAGATGGTGCCACCTAAGATATCGGGAGTAGAGGGTGAAAACCTCCCTAACCACAGTACTAAAGGTGGCATCCAGGCACAACAGGGAGCACAAAACCCAGCCCAGGGTGCAGAGGGGGGGATGCAGCTCCATCAAATGATAATGTGCAACCTCAGTACCGATCAGAGCTGCAGACATTTACACCAACATGGAATTATAATCCACCACAGCCCCAGGCGTGGGGGAAGGGGGACATCCTCACACAAAAAGGCAATTTCCAAGTCCAGATATCAGCCCCTGTATGACACCAGTACTAGGAAAGAAACTCACAGGCAGACAGAGGCACCGCCCTTACACTATGTACACTTCACCCCAAGTCAGGTTACTAATATACTAAATAATCTGCCAGACTCGGAAATGCATCCCAGACCATTTTACCATAGAATGCAGCAGAACCAGCGAACATATGCTGCAATCTGGAATGATCTCTGGGCTGTAATGGAAATAAAAGCATGTGACGCATTCTGGCCAGTCATGAAGATACACTCTAAACTTCCAGCAGATTTAGATGTACACGCTTGGGAGTCAGGACCAAACTTAATTGAGCAACTCTGAGAGTGGGCCAAAGGTAGATTGGCAGGGCAAGTTCTCAGTTACAGGACATGACCCAAGACAAGACAGAGTCTGTGGAGAAGTTTCATGGCAGAGTGGAGTGATGCAGGTGTTCCAAGACTTGGGCTTCACCATTCATGATCAAATACACAGACAAATGTTGGCACAGGCCTTTGTACATGGACTAAGAGAACCTAACCGGAAACCACTGATAGTGGCCAGACCCGAGTACAGGTCAATAGCAATGGATGTCCTGCTCGTAGCAGCAAAAGGGATTGAGTCCCAACCAGGAGTGCGGAAGACAGCACCTCTTATGGTGGCTACTGACCAAGGTGAACAACCACAGGCAGATAGAAGAAATTTCAAGTGTTACGACTGTGGCAAGCTTGGCCATTTCCGGAACCAGTGGAGAGCACCTATGCAACCCAAGAATTTGCCCATAGGGACAGGTCAAGGAGGAAACACAGAAGGCAATCCAGGTCCACAAGACACCACGCTATTAACATGCAAAACCCCACCAGTGGGACCAATACCCCAAATTGCCCTGAAGATAGATAGGGTTGCCAGATCTTTTCTTGTGGACACTGGTGCAACCAGAAGTGTGATGCGACATGTGGAACTCCCTGACCCCACCTGCCTATCAGAATCCTCTGTGTCTTGCGTGGGGATTGATGGCCAAGTCAGACATTTCCCGCTTACAAAGCCCCTGAGAGTGTGGACTCAGCCAGGACACTCTATTCTGTGCCAGTCCGTGGTGTCAAGAACCTGTCCACTCAACCTGCTGGGAGCGGACCTACTGCAGAAGATGAAAGCAACCATAGTGTTCCAGGAAGATGGGACCGTGACACTTTCTTCACCCCTGACTCAAGAAGACTCAATCATGCTGGCAGCCCTACAAGAGCCTCAAAAAACCGATGCAAGCCTACCTCAGGAGGTACTGGATGCAGTACCCAAGATCCTAAGGTGCAAGGGACCCCAGGATGTGGGAAAACTTCAAGTTGCCCTGGTGCCTTTGTCACTCAAGCCAGGTATCTCGTATCCTCGTAAGGCCCAATATCCCCTGTCTATAGCCTAGACCTAGAGTCAGGCCTTCTCTGACCAACTGAAGGTCTTCTTGAAGATAGGAATCATTATTCCCTGCACGTCGCCTTGCAATACCCCGCTTTTCCCAGTCAAGAAAAAGACTGTAAAAGGAGAACCAGCTAAGTTCAGAATGGTGCATAACTTGAGGGCCGTGAACTAGGCTACGCTATTTGAAACCCCAATTGTGCCAAATTCGCACACTCTATCAAATGTGCCAGCCATCGGTGTTCACAGTGATCGATCTGACAAACGCTTTCTTCAGTGTTCCCCTTCACCAGGATGACCAGTACCTTTACGCACCAGAGGCGACAGCACACATGGACAGTGATGCCCCAAGGGGCCCAGAACAGCCCTTCACAGTTCACTAAAGCTATGTCCTCTATTTTTGCCAACTGGACTGCAGAACATACAGATGTCGCTCTTCTGTAGTACATGGATGATCTTCTCTGTGCATCAGATATCAATATCTGCACAGCCTATTCTTTCTCCCTTCTACTCTATCTGGAGGAACAGCAATGCAGAGTCTCGAAAAACAAAGTCCAGTGGTGCCTAAAGTGAGTGACGTTCCTAGGATACTGTATTGCCCACCAGCTGAAACATATGACATAAGACCGGAAGACAACTGTGGAGAAGATTACTCCAACAACTCTAAAGGCATTACAGGCCTTCCTTGGTCTAGTTTTGTATTGAGAACTTGGATCCCTGATGCCTCCGCGTTAATGCAGCCTCTGTACTATTGCATCAATGTTATCCCATTCCTACTCTCGGATGCAGCCTTCAGCTCGTTCAGGAAGCTAAAAGACTCCATAGTCTCAGCGCCAGCACTAGGCCTACCTGATTACAAGAAGCCATTTCATCTATTCCTGATGGAAAAAGAATGCAATAACGGGCAATCAAAAGATCGTATCTGCACCATCATGGTATTGTTAAAAACGTCAGCTCAGCACACAAAACATAAGCCCTCCCCCAACCCGAGATCACGAAAAATGGAGATGCTTCGGGTATCAGAACATGGCGCAATTTTTTTATTAACAAAGTTTGGCATTTTTTTTCACCACTTACATAAAAAAGGACCTAGACATGCTTGGTTTCTATGAACACTTAATGACATGGAGAATCATAATGGCAGGTCAGTTTTAGCATTTAGTGAACCTAGCAAAAAAGCCAAGCAAAAAGCAAGTGTGGGATTGCACTTTTTTTGCAATTTCACCGCACTTGGAATTTCTTTCCTGTTTTCAAGAACACAACATGGTAAAACCAATGGTATCGTTCAAAAGTACAACTCGTCCCGCAAATAAACAAACCCGCACATGGCCATATTGATGTAAAAATAAAAAAGTTTTGGCTCTGGGAAGAAGTGGAGCGAAAAATGAAAATGCAAAACTGAAAAAAGCTCCGGGTGTTAAGGGGTTAAAGAGGTTGTCCTAGTTTGTCACAAAAGTCTGTATTCACTCTGTGACTGCTGGTTCATGAAACCTTACAGCGTGTGCTGGGAGGATTCTCAGGTGCCACTGACGAGACCTGGTGGTCATGTGACCACAAGTATGCGCTATGCATACTCCCAGCCACATTACGACTAGACTTGCGCGTCCTCCTCACTTACTGCAAGTGAGGCACCGGAGAATCCTGACAATTCACACTATGAGGATTCAAAAGTTTGCAATAACATAGAGTGGCTGTAGACTAGTTTAAGACTGGACAACCCCTTTAATGTCACCAAGGGCTTAGTGCACCATTTCACCCCCTGAATTACAATCCTATGCACCTCTACTTATGTTTGACACCACTCACTTTGGCTCTAACCAGAGATCTGTCAGGTTAGAGTTTGAATTTTGTGTTTCACTTTTGGGTGCTATAAACTGAACAGGGGAATGTAGAGTTGGATTTTCTCGGAGGTAAAATTGCACCTATTGGCGGTACATACATCAGCTTCTTACCGTCCTTGTCTTTATTAATAAGTGGTTAGGAGCAATGTCCTAATGATCGCAACGATACAGTGCAAGCGCCAACTAATCCACTGATCACACCCGAGCTGCATGATCATGAAAGATTGCTCTGCTCCACTAATATAGGCACGGTCAATACTCAGAGCCACCTAGCAAACCAGCCATGTCATCAGAAGGCGAAAATTGGATGACAGAACCATTTATCCCCAGTGATCAGGAAAAGAGAATGAAAAGATGCAGGATCGGGAGAGGGCATTAATCTGTACAAGTGGATAGTGCACAGGACAAACCGGTGATCAACACAGAAACCTACAGAGGGGGTTACTGGTAAACACAATGTAGTACATGCCACCTGCAGTCCTATGTAACACCAAAGATAACACAGTGATAAATCCCTGAGTACAGATAATATAGTAGATGTCACCTGCAGACAGCACAGTAATAACTATCTGACAGAGGCATAGCTAGGGTTTTGGTTCAGGGGCGAAACTTCTGAGTGGGCCCCTAACCAGGTAACCTTGATTACAACTGGGTGACGCACCTTAATAGTGGAGGAGAACCTCAACAGATGACTGCGCTGTTACTGAAGATGATCTCTATATAAAGACCAACATGGATATTACCGCCATATGGTCAGTGGTAGATACCAGCCCTACAGAACATATAACAGATCACTGCACAGTTACAGATAATGACTTACCGCTGACGTTCTTTCTGATGGAATCATTCACTTTTCCCGTCTTTTCTATCTGGCCCAGACCGACACAACAACTTCTTCCAGCCACGACTGGGCTGCAGAGAATACAACAAAGACATATTTCACTTCTCATATTCCAGCCCCATCATCATCTATTCCCAACCTACACAAACTCCTCATCCTGCTGATTTCCCAATACTGAGCCGCTGCTGCCGTATGTGTCCCTATTACTGCACCTGCTGTGTGGTTCTCTGTGCCTTCTAAATTCTAAAGCAACACTCTATAATATAGTAATGCTGGGAGCAAGTGTCATAGAAAACAGTGCCCACATTTTGCCCCCTAGAAAGTAATAATGCCCTGTGCGCCCCTTTGACAGTCACAGTAACCTGAGTTCCCCTATAACAATAAGTGCCCACTTTACATTTAATAATGTCCCGAGTCTCCCCCTGTACAGCTCCCCTATACACAGTATGATGCTCTCTTATACACAGTATAATGCCCCCTCATGGTATAGTACCACCCACACAGTATACTGACCCCTTAGTAGCCCCAAAACTGTTTGATGGCTCCAACACTGTATGATGGCCCCTTCACTGTAATCCCCACTGTACGATGGCCCCCTCACTGTAATCTCCACACTGTATGATGGCCCCCTAGATGGCCTCCATATAGTATAATGCACCAGATCGTCCTAAATATAGTATAATGCACTCCCCATAAGCCTACTCTATGTTGTATAATGCACCCCCATAGGCAGACTCTATAGCACAAGACAGCACCCTATAGGCAGACCCTGTAGTATAAGGCAGCACCCCATAGGCAGACCCTGTAGTATAAGGCAGCACCCCATAGGCAGACCCTGTAGTTTAAGGCAGTACCCCATAGGCAGACCCTGTAGTATAAGGCAGCACCCCCATAGACAGACCCTGTAGTATAAGGCAGCAGCCCCATAGGCAGACCCTGTAGTATAAGGCAGCAGCCCCATAGGCAGACCCTGTAGTATAAGGCAGCCCCCATAAAAAAAAAATCAATAAATACTCACCTCTCTTCCTCCTTGTTCCAGCGGTGCTCTGAGCTCCCGCTCATCTCCTGACAGCGGGCGCTGGGTGGTGACATCATCGCGCCCACTGTCAGTATCGTTGACGTCAGACGCTGACAGGGGGATGATGGGAGGAGTGCAGCCGATACAGTTACAATAGTGTAGCTCCGGGTAGGCCCCCTCTGAGCTCCGGGGCGATGGCCCCCTCTGCCCCCGGTAGCTACGCTACTGCTATCTGAGGTTAGATAATGTAGTAGATGTCACCTGCAGTCCTATGTAACACCACAGATAACACAGTGATAACTCCCTGAGTACAGATAATGTAGTAGATGTCACCTGCAGACCTATGTACAGTAACACCACAGATGGCTCAGTGATTACTTTCTGAGTACAGATAATGCTGTAGATTTCACCTGCAGTCCTATGTAACACCACATATAACACAGTGATAACTCTCTGAGTACAGATAATGTAGTAGATGTCACCTGCAGTCCCGTATAACACCTCTGATAACACAGTGATAACTTGAGTACGGATAATGTAGTAGATGTCACCTGCAGTCTTATGTAACTCCACAGATAAGATAGTGATAACTCTCTGAGTACAGATAATGTAGATGTCACCTGCAGTCCTATGTAACACCACAGATACAGTGATATCTCTCTGAGTACAGATAGTGTAGATGTCACCTGCAGTCCTATGTAACACCACTAATATCACTGTTATAATTCTCTGAGTACAGATAGTGTAATAGATGTCACCTGCAGTCCTATGTAACTCCACAGATAACACAGTGATCACTCTCTGAGTACAGATAATGTAGTAGATGTCACCTGCAGTCCTATGTAACAGCACAGATAACACAGTGATAACTCTCTGAGTACAGATAATGTAGTAGATGTCACCTGCAGTCCTATGTAACTTCACAGATAACAGGGATCACTCTCTGGGTACAGATAATGTAGTAGATGTCACCTGCAGTCCCATGTAACACCCCATATAACACAGTGATAACTCTGACTACAGATAATGTAGTAGATGTCACCTGCAGTCCCTTGTAACACCTCTGATAACACAGTGATAACTTGAGTACAGATAATTAGTAGATGTCACTGCAGTCCTATGTAACTCCACAGATAACGGTGATAACTCTCTTAGTACAGATAGTGTAGTAGATGTCACCTGCAGTCCCATGTAACACCACAGATAACAGTGATAACTCTCTCAGTACAGATAGTGTAGTAGATATCACCTGCAGTCCTATGTAACCCCACATATAACACAGTGATAACTCTCTGAGTACAGATAATGTAGTAGATGTCACCTGCAGTCCTATGTAACTTCTGGAGAATGAGTAGAACAGTGGGGTAGTATCATTTTTCCTACACGTACGCTCAGCTGCAAGGATTGTGCATGTGTATGAGGAGACCATATTTGGCAGACAGCTACATTCACCCCGTACCCCCATATAAAACCCCTCTCCATTTAGATTTGTGTCTGTTCGTCATGTGGTTCTCTGACCCTGTAGTGAATTCTCATGAAGCTTTATCTGGTGGATGATGGAGGTTATAGTCAATGTGTTTTCACCTCTGGAATCCAGCGCTGAATGATCTGAGGATCTCCCTTCTCTGTGCAGAGTAAGCTCCCTCTAGCTTTCCCGTCATCGTCTGCGATCATCCCTCATCTGTCAGCCCAAGTCTCTCCATCTCCCTCCCTGCTGTCCGCCTCCGCTCTAGACCCCTCCTCAGGTGTAATGCATGTGTGATCCAGGATCCCAGCACTATTGATTCTTCTACACGTCTTCATATAGGAAGCTGCTTAACAGCCAGGAAATGAAACATTGTGTCACCGTCTCAGTTTCTGTGCTCGCTGGTTATTACACGTAATGTACCGTTTATCTTATTTTTGCAACTGTTTGAATAAAAAGTTTTCATTGTCTCACAAGATCTCCTTCTCTACTCCCCTCTTATCTCCTCTTCACACAATCGTATACAAGATTTCTCTCGCATATCACCCCTACTCTGGAACCCTCTACCACAACACATCAGACTCTCGCCTACAATCGAAACCTTCAAAAAGAACCTGAAGACCCACCTCTTCCGACAAGCCTACAACCTGCAGTAACCACCAATCAACCAAACCGCTGCATGACCAGCTCTATCCTCACCTACTGTATTCTACCCATCCCTTGTAGATTGTGAGCCCTCGCGGGCAGGGTCCTCTCTCCTACTGTACCAGTTATGACTTGTATTGTTCAAGATTATTGTACTTGTTTTTATTATGTACACCCCTCCTCACATGTAAAGCGCCATGGAATAAATGGCGCTATAATAATAAATAATAATAATAATAACATTTGGATGTAATCTGTAATAGACATGAATGTATATATCACAAATATATGGACACTATGCTGGATCTATGGTGCATGTTACATCAGCCTTGGACATAGTTGGTCCAAGGAAAATCATCGCAGCATGCACACGTTTGATCCGATATTCATGCAAGTTAGTGAGTGCATGGAAACCATCGGACTGAACTCAGTCCAATTTTCACAGACTGACAGAATGGAGAATATTTTTCTCCATCTTCTCCTCATCCGAGACAGTCGGATCACACTCTGATCAGAGTGTGATTAGCATAATCGCCCTGATTCTCTCAGGTGAGAGAATATGTGAGCGTGTAATCCTAGCCTTTCTGCGTCACCAGTCTAGAGGGGTTGATAGTTTTATGTTCCATTGATTGATATTGGGAATAGACACTGATACTCTGGGTACACGATAATGCCGCTTACAATGGGGGTACAGGTTAATAACGATTTTGGTCCTGAGAAGTCTGACGAGTGTCATGCGATCCTCATGCGAGTACAATCCAACTTTAACACCTAGCATCCAGTTTTCCAATGAAATAGTTTTCAAGATTATATATATGTATATATGTGTGTGTGTGTGTGTGTGTGTGTGTGTGTGTGTGTGTGTGTGTGTGTATACTGTATATAAAAATTAGATATACAGATAGATATAAATACAAGTGCTTCTCACAAAATTAGAATATCATCAAAACGTTAATTTCAGTATTCATATTATATAAAGTCATTACAGAGTGATCTATTTCAAGTGTTTATGTTAATGTTGATGATTATGGCTCACAGCCAATGAAAACCCAAAAGTCATTATCTCAGTAAATTAGAATAATTAACAAAAAACACCTGCAAAGGCTTCCTAAGCGTTTAAAAAGGTCCCTTAGTCTGTTTCAGTAGGCACCACAATCATGGGGAAGACTGCTGACTTGACAGATGTCCAGGAGTGAGTAATTGACACACTCCACAAGGAGATTAAGCCACAAAAGGTCATTGCTAAAGAAGCTGGCTGTTCACATAGTGCTGTATCCAAACATATTAATGGAAAGCTGAGTGGAATGAAAAAGTATGGTAGAAAAAGGTGCACAAGCAACTACGTTAACCGCAGTCTTGAAAGGATTGTTAAGAAAAGGCCATTCAAAAATTTGGAGGAGATCCACAAGTAGTGGACTGCTGCTGGAGTCATTGCTTCAAGAGTAACCACACACAGACATATCTAGGACATGGGCTACAAGTGTCGCATTCCTTGTGTCCAGCCACTCATGACCAATAGACAACCCCAGAAGTGTCTTACCTGGGCCAAGGAGAAAAAGACCTGGACTGTTGCTCAGTGGTCCAAGGTGTTGTTTTCAGATGAAAGTAAATTTTGTATTTCATTTGGAAATCAAGGTCCCAGAGTCTGGAGGAAGAGTGGAGAGACCACAATCCAAGCTGCTTGAGGTCTAGTGTGAAGTATCCACAATCAGTGATGGTTTGGGGAGCCATGTCATCTGCTGTGGTAGGTCCACTGTGTTTTATCAAGACCAAAGTCAGCACAGCAGTCTACCGGGACATTTGAGAGCACTTCATGCTTCCTTCTGCCGACAAACTTTTTGGAGATGGAAATGTCATTATCCAGCAGGACTTGGCACCTGTCCACACTGCCAAAAGTACCAATACCTGGTTTACAAACAACAGTATCACTGTGCTTGATTGTCCAGCAAACTCACCTGACCTTACCCCATCGAGAATCTATGGGGTATTGTCAAGAGGAAGATGAGAGACACCAGACCCAACAATGCAGGCGAGCTAAAAGCTGCAAAAAGCAACCTGGGCTTCCCTAACACCTCAGCAGTGCCACAGGCTGATCGCCTCCATGCCATTCTGAATCGATGCAGTAAATTGATGCATTTCAGTAGGCCAACATTTTGGATTTTAAAATAATTTTTCAAGCTGGTGTCAAAGTATTTTAATTTACTGAGATAAAGACTTTTGGCTTTTCATTGGCTGTAAGCCATAATCATCAACATTAACAGAAATAAACACTTTGAAATAGATCACTCTCTTTGTAACGACTCTATATAATATAGAAGTTTCACTTTTTGTATTGAAGAACTGAAGTAACTTAACTTTTTAATGATATTCTAATTGTGTGAGAAGCACCTGTATGTGAGTGAAAAATATAATGCTTTTTGTGTGTAGTTAAACCCCTTCACCCCGAAGCCTTTTTTCACTTTCCTGACCGAGCCAATTTTTACAATTCTGACCACTGTCACTTCATGAGGTCATAACTCTGGAAAGTTTCAATAGATCTCGGTGATTCTGAGACTGTTTGTACTTCTTGACAGTGGTAACATTTCTTTGAAATAACTTGTTTATTTGTGAAAAAAAAAATGGCAATTTTCAAACTTTCAATTTTTATGCCCTTAAATCAGAGAGTCATATCGCACAAAATAGTTAATAAATAACATTTACCATATACATGACAAACCAATCCATAACACTCTGCTCCCTATAATAGGGGAAGTGAATGGAAAAAGCACATAAAATCACAAATAAAATTAAAATAATATTTTTATTACAAATTTCTTAAAGTAAATCCAAAAGTTAAAATACAAATCAAGACCTCAGATGTGAAAGACACCTGGCTAAAGAATCCATTATACACATAAAATCGAATATCCTTTTGCTGTATGGCATTACAGAAAGTCACTGAGAGAAAAGAAACCAAATGAATCCCTAAAGCCCCTTAGCTGATAATATGTCCAGATAACCTTCCTGTATAGTTAGGCTATGTATCAGAGCAACTTGTGAATGAGCTTGGTCAATTGATGTCCTTATCACGCCTGATATGCCTCTATCAATGATCACCGACTTGGCTAATACATGAACAATTTATAAATATGCAAAAATCCCTCAATGACTTACTGGATGTGTGGATTCGATGCCGTGTCCCTCCACCCCGACGCGCATTTCGTACACACTTCTTCAGGGGCGTGTGTCACATGTCTACTTTACATCTGCACAATTTTTGAATTTTTTTTGTTAGAAAGTTATAAGGGTTAAAAGTTGACCGGCGATTTCTCATTTTTACAACAAAATTTGCAAAACCATTTTTTAGGGACCACCTCACATTTGAAGTGACTTTGAGGAGTCTATATGACAGAAAAATACCCAAAATTGACACCATTCTAAAAACTGCACCCCTTAAGCTGCTCAAAACCACATTCAAGAAGTTTATTAACCCTTCAGGTGTTTCACAGGAATTTTTGTAATGTGGATGGAAAAAATAAACATTTACTTTTCTTTCACAAAAAATTTCCTTTAGACCTATTTTTTTAGTTTTACAAGGGTAACAATAGAAAATAAACCAATTTGTTGTGCAATTTCTCCTGAGCATGCCGATACCCCATATGTGGGGGAAATCTACTGTTTGGGCACACAGCAGGGCTTGGAAGGGAAGGAGCGCCATTTCACTTTTTGAATGTAACATTTTTTGTAATATTTTGCGGATGGCATGTCGCAATTGGAGAGCCCCTAATTTGCCTAAACAGTGGAAACCCCCAACAAATTACACCATTTTGGAAACTAGACCCCTTAGGAAACTTATCTAGATGTGTATTGAGCACTTTGAACCTCTAGTTGCTTCACAGAAGTTAACGTTAAGCCGTGAAAATAAAAAAATCACATTTTCCAGCAAAAATCTTTTTTAGCTCCAAATGTTGTATTTTCACAAGGGTAACAGGAGAAATGGACCCCAAAATTTGTTTTGCAATTTCTCCTGAGTTCACCGATACCCCATAAGTGGTTGAAAACAACTTTTGAGGCACAGTGCAAAGCTCAGAAGGCAAGAAACCCCATATTACATTGCAGATTTTGCTGCACTTCTTTGAGGGTGCCATGTTATATTGGCAGAGCCCCTAAGGTGCCAGAACAGCAGAAGCCCCCCATAAGTGACCCCATTTTACAAACTAAACCGCTCAATGAATTCATCTAGGGGTGCAGTGATTATATTGATATCACAGGTGTGTCACAAACATTTATACCATTGGGCAGTGAAGATAAACTAATTTACATTGTTACCACCAAGATTGTGTGTTAGCCCAAGTGTTACATTTTCATATTGGGAAGTGAGTAAAAATGGCACCAAAATTTGTCCCACAATTCGTACTGAACCTGGCAATACCCCATATGTGGCTCTACAGTATTGCTAAGCTATACAGAGAGACTTGGGATGGCCGAAGCGCTATTTGCTTCCTGGAACACAGATTTTCCTAGATTAGTTAGAAAGTGTTAGTAAAGCAGAATACCCCTCGTGTGACCCCATTTTGGAAATTATACCCCTTTGGGAATTATCTACAGATGTAGTGACGATTTTGACTCCATGGGTGTTTTCCAGAAACAAACAGCAGTGGATGTTGCGGAGTGAAAATTGCAAACTACGGCTGTAGTGACCAATATGTTGTAGTTACCAGTACATTATGCCCAGCTCGTGCTCCTGGAGACACGCAACTGTAAATTAGACGGGTTCTCCTCATTACAGAAATGCAAAACGTGGGCACGAAGTGTGGTTTAGGCACACTGGGGCCCAGTAGGGAAGGGGGGGGGGATTTGGATTTGGAAGCGTAGAATTTGCTGAATTTCTTTTGGAGTGCGAGGAGCCATTTTGCTTTTGCAGAGCCTTTGTGCTACCAGTAACATGGAAGCCCCCTATATTTCTGTTAACAGATTACACACCTGAGTGGGGACTTGCTTTTTTCTGTGGATTTTCTGTGACATCTTTACATCAATTCTATATGTATATTTCTATTCTATCTATTCTGTCTCGTCACACTGTGGTTTTACTGTATACAGCAGATGAATTGATGGCTTTTCAAAGGACAACGGTGTGTAAAAATAGGACAGCATTTGCATGGTCCGAGGGCTGTGCGATTTTTATATTTATCACACCCATTGACTTGCATTGGCGAGTCTTGTCCAAGATATAAGGACAATCGCAGCATGGTGCAATTTTTTTTTCCTCAGTCTGATTTTAGCGGAGAAAAAAAATTGCAGAAGAGCTATGATTCATAAATCACCATTGGTCATAGTGCCATCTGATTTTTTTTTTTAAATCAGATTTCACTTGATTCCTCGCAGATGAGTATGAGCCCAAATTCTTGGAGTACTGGATAATGATGCTGACACTTGTGGTATGGAACAGTGTCATGATACCATCCCATGCCAAGGTAATGGCACAAGGACAAGTTAGGTGACAATATATCGACACTGGCACTCGGGGTACAATTACAACTTTTGACTGGTGACAAAGATGAGGCTATTCCCACTTGTATGTTTTGAAGGTTTATGTAAGAAGTTTATTGTCTACTGACTGGTCGTTCATAGAGATGGGCGAACCCGAACAGTAAAGTTCGGCGTCTGTACCGAACACCTACTGTTAGGTACATCACCACCGGTCACACAACCACGGTTCCCATGCTATCAAATAACATTGTGAGCCCGCAGCTGTGAACGGAGGTATAAAGTTTACCTCCGGTCACTGGTGTCAGCTGATGGGACTACTGCTCGTGCAGCGCCCCAGAGTCCTGGTTGTTGCAGTAATGTCGCTCGTCCACCAGGGGTAGTGATATTACGTCTGATGGTACTAAAGGAGTTCACCTTGCCAGGTATCACAGTCACACACTACACTTCACACTCCAGTCCACCAGGGGGAGCCTTGCTTCTATCTATTAGGGCACTCCTCACACACGGGTAAAACTGGTGGGTTGGATAGGAAGTCAGAGAGAAGCAGACTGGGCTTTGACCCGATAACATCGAGTCGGAAGCTGCCTGGGTTAGACCCAGAGAGGACCTGTCAGGCAGACAGGGGGAGAAGGAGGAACATCTGAGCTGCAGACAGAGGGTCCCTGTCGGGAGTGGGATCCTGACAGAGGTCAAGCACGAGATAGAGCGTTACGGAGCTGCGCCTGCACCCCATTGCGGCAGCATCCTAAGAAAGGCCACGAAGCGAAGCATATTGTGGAGAGTGAGAAACGAAGTCACAGCACAAGGAGATAATACCGGGAGGAGTCCTGCCCCGAGAGAGAGTAATTGACTCTACGTATTACTTCAGAGACCGGCAGGACAGTCGATTCAAATTTGGCTGCCCGACCTTAATACCTAAGAAGACACGGAGGCAAATTGTGGGAGAGGGGCGTCTCTAGGGTCCCTATAAATAAGCTACAGGCCTACCCCGTCATACGGGTTGTCCTATCCATACCATCTGGGGGACAGAGAGAGAGAGAACATCAGAAACATCCACAAAAGTTGTGAGGACTATCCCGTGGTGCTCAGCAGGGAGGTACTACAACACACAGGCGCTAGTAGGAAGGCTACTGATTTCCACCTGGTTAAGGGAACTCTGGATGTTCCTTCGGACCGGCTGGACACTGCCTGCCCTGTGAACGGTACTATGGACTGTGGATGTTGAAGTCTTCAGTAAAAAGTAAAGAGACTGCAACCTTTGTGTCCTCGTTATTCATTGCGCCTTACCACATCCACCATCATCACCTACACATCAAGGAAGCCCTGGGGATATACTTCACCTGTGGGAAGGTATACCATCTAGCTGCCATTCCATCACCCCAGTGGACCCCTAAGCAGCGTCAGTCATCCTGACCGAATACCACAGGTGGCGTCACGAACACCAGACAAACTTCACCTTAAATTTGGACGCTCCTCTGAAGGGCCACGGACCGGGTCGGGCCACTGTGACATCCCCAGAATTGAGAAGAGATAGACCCAGTGCCGAGCACCCCATTGCCCTTAACGTGGGGGCGCTCCACTCCCATCAGCAGACGCCTTCTGCCTCTAATAACGAGCGCAGGAGCGTCAATGAGAACAGGAGCGGTTGATGTGAGTAATCATCATCTGGCTCCTGCGATGTAAATGAGTAAAAGATAATAAAAAAAAAAACCGGCATGGGTTCCTCTGTATTTTTGATAACCTGCCAGTCAAAACTCACAGCTGGGGGGGGGGGGCGTGGCTATGTAGCCGAAGGAGGAAGACGCACCTAATGTGAGCTCCAAGTATCCTGATTCTATCCTGCCGTGTAGACAACTTACTAACAAGCTGCGATAGCCGGGGCTGGAGCTCTATACCCCCGGGAGCCTGGTGAGCCCTCCGGGTGGCTATTATAAGGATCTGAGGCGTCGGGAGCTGCGGTAGCTGGGGCGCTCTGAGGACTACGTGTGCAGCGGCGGCCATCTTTAGAGGTGCGCGCTCCAGGAACGGGACGCGGCGCCGACCTCTCTTAGAGCTGGGCTTCAGCCTCCTGGAATCAGCGGTCGCCGGACCTTAGCGGTGAGCGCTGTGGAAGATCTGTGTGCAGGAGCGCGGTTACCTGAGACGGACGGCGGTGCCTGCGGGGGACAGCGGCCATCATCACAGCACGTGCCCTAACAGTAAGGGGAGCGGTGCTTATTGCTACATCTGCAGACAGGGAGGTGAGCGCATAACCTGATATAATAAAGGGGTGGTGCAGTGTGTGTGCCCTGAGAAATTGGGACCTGCGTCCCCCCTATCAGATATATACCTCACCTGCTGACGCCATAACATAAGAGGGATTAACCCCCTCCCTGCTGTTCCCCCTGTGGAGACTGTCAACTTGCTCAGCTATATAGAGCTCAGGTGAAAATTACAGCTCCTGCCTTTGTGACTTTCGGCTCCCCGGCTGCCTGTCCAGTGGCATCCTTGGAATACAGTCCAGTATTTAACCCCACGGGATCTGAAATTGGAGCACTGTCTATTTATAACTACAACTGAAATTACTTTGTGGAGTCCCTTTCTTGCTGCCTACCATGCAACACCCTAAGGGAACAGGGGCTGCTGATAAACTAAGGAAATATGCCAGGGATGATCCCCCTGATAATGAGCGCACTCTCAGAAATAACCCTGCACCTGCCCAGCGTAAGGGCCGTCCTTCTGATAGCAACGAGGAGGGAGAACAAGACGAACTGACTCTTAAACAAGCATCCGAGCAGTTAATGCAGGCTATCTCCCTCACCAGATCTTCTCTTACGGAGAAAATAGAGGATGTGCATACTGAGGTGGGCCGCTTGCCGCATGACATGCAGGCTATGAGAGGGCGTATCACGGAGGTTGAAACCAGAGTGTCTCATATAGAAGATACCATTACTCCTATGGAGGCTAAACTGACAAAAGCTGCTGGCTCCGTAAACGCTTGGAAACAGAAGGCGGATGATTTGGAAAATAGATTACATCGTAACAATATTCGAATTATCGGTCTCCCGGAGCGCTCGGAGGGTCAACAACCTGAGCAATTTCTGGAGGACTGGCTTAAGACCTCTCTGGGGGACGGATTCTCCTCAACATTCGCAGTGGAGAGGGCCCATAGGGTCCCAACGAGACCGCTTCCCCCTGGAAATCCGCCTCGACCTTTTCTGGCACGTCTCCTCAATTCTAGGGATAGGGACACTATTCTTCGCCTGGCGAGGCAGAAGGGCCTTATCAAATTCAATAATGCTACCATATCTATTTTTCCGGATTTCTCTATGGAGCTCCAAAAGCAGCGGGCACAATTTATGGAGATCAAGAAACAACTCAGAGATAAGAATATCATCGGAGGTGGCCGAATGGTTGCGGTCTCATAAGGGGTCCAATGAGAAAGACTCCTAATCTGGGTTCTTTGTTTAATGGCAATATAAATGGAGCTCTTCGTATGGGTGCGAAAGATGTCAACAATACCGGACACTGAATTCAGTGAGGGTATCCCCTTTTCAATCTGACTGTAGGAGTATAGAATTATGCTCCTCTATTGTTCAAGTTTTGCTTGGTTTGGTTTTGTATACCAATTTTGACTGTTTGATGTGTATAGTCGCCGCCAATACTAGACTTCTTTCTCTGCTCTGTGTGATGTCTCTGGGCCTTGCCCGAATAACAGTGATACTTAATATTCTTTCCTCTACATATAAATATGGGATCTGAGATTGTATGTATGACCTGGAATATACGGGGTATCAAGACTCCTCGGAAGATCATCAAGGTTTTCTCGCAGATTAAAAGATATCACCCTCATATTGTAGCGCTAGTGGAGACACCCCTGACTAGGGATACGGCTCGATGTGTACAGAAGCCGTGGGTGCAATGGTCTCTTCATGCATTTCATACCAGCTACTCACGAGGGGTTTCTCTGTTGATTCACAGAGGTTAGATGGGAGGCCAGGGAGGCACGGCGAGATCCTGAGGGCCGTTTTGTCTTTGTGCATGCATTTATTAATTCGCGTGAATATGTGATATTGTGTGTTTACAACCCTACCCCCGCTAATTTATCGGTTCTCCGTATGGCAATGAGTTTCTCCTTAAAATATCCGGATGCCAATGTTATTTGTATGGATGACTTTAATTTAGTCATGGATCACTCCATGGACAGATTGAGGCTGGATGACGCAATATCTGGGGAGTCTACGTCTCAGCCTCCTTCTCAATTGGCACTATTTATGGAGGGCAGCGGTTGGCTAGATCTATGGAGAACGAATCACCCGGAGGTTAAGGGGTACACTTGTCACTCATCTACTAAGCGATCTTTATCTCGTATAGATTATATATTTGGATCTGGTGGTTTGGCATTATGGGTGGATAGTGTTGAACATGGTAATAGGGGGATTTCGGACCATAGCCCAGTCATTCTTAAACTCAAATATGGGCAACCCAATAATAATAGATCCTGGAAATTGAATCCCTTCTGGTTAAAATTAATAGATTCTAGTGATAGGACGATTGACCAGTTAAATTGTTTCATTTCTACTCACCCAGAACCCCAGAATCTTGGTTTATTCTGGGATACCCTAAAGGCATACTTAAGGGGGTGCCTGTCCTCTACAATCTCTTACATTAAGAGGGTAACGGCGGGGAAGGATGATGAGATAGAACAGCGGTTAAAAGACTCGGAGGCCACGTATATAGCTAATCAGACTAACGGTAACAGGGTTGAATGGCTCACTTCCCAAAGGTTGTACACTCAACATGCAGATTCTAAGTCAAAACGCAAATTATTTTTCACCCGTCAGTCTTACTTTGAGCTGGGGAATCAGGCCAGTAAACTTCTGGCTTTCTTAGTGCGCCAACATAATACATCTAACACAATATTGCAGATTCGTACCCTTGATGGCTCATTAGTGTCCTCTACTGATGAAATACTTTAATGTTTTTATGATTATTACAAATCTCTGTATAAATCTAGTAGCGGTCATGATGTCCATGAATGTTTGGATTACTTATCGGATATAACATTCCCTTCATTGAGCCCATCTCAACAAGCCTTTATGGATGCTGAGTTTACTTTGGAGGAAGTAGAACACGCTATAGCGGATTTGGCTACTGGGAAGGCTCCAGGACCTGATGGGTTTCCCATTGAGCTGTACAGGAAATACCGAGATAAGTTAGCACCACTTTTATTGAAGATACTAAGAGGAATATGGGAGGGAGAATCTGTGCCCGAAACGTTTTATGATGCAAACATTATTGTACTTAGAAAGGAGGGGAAGGATCCTCTGGACTGTGGATTGTATCGTCCTATATCTCTGGTAAACGTAGACTATAACATTTTTACTAAAATTCTAGCTACCAGGCTGAATACGATCATATTAGATCTTATACCACCGGATCAAAGTGGCTTTATGCGGGAAAAAGCACCTCCATTGATATTAGGCGGGTTCAGTCGGTTATCCAATATAGCTCTCTAGAACCAGATAATAAACGGGCATTGGCATCGCTGGACGCGGCAAAGGCTTTTGATTCCCTCGAGTGGTCCTTCCTCACTGCATGTTTGCGGAGGTACGGTTTTGGAGACAGATTTTTGAGAGGGGTAGGTACATTATATATGAAACCCAGGGCGCGTATGGTTGTAAATAGTTCTATCTCTGAACCTTTTTCCTTACACAGGGGAACCCGCCAGGGATGTCCTCTTTCCCCGGCTCTCTTTGCCCTGGCGATAGAGGCTTTGGCAATACGGATGAGGTCCTCCATTGACATTAAGGGAATACAAATTGCGGATCGAGTAGACATCATTGGTCTCTATGCTGATGATATGGTGATGTTTATAGATCAAACAGAGGATACGTTACCGAACGTGATAACGATTATAGATAAATTCAGCAAATTCTCCGGTCTTTATATAAATTGGGATAAATCTGCCATGATGCCTCTCTCACACCCCAATGTCGAGTCTCGAAACCCTCTCGTCGTTGCCCATCGTTTCCAATTTTAAATATCTGGGAATCCATATGTCTCACCGTAGCCAATTTGATCTACAATTTAATACTTACCCATTACTGGACTTGGTTAAATCCAAGTTTGCTACCTGGGATAAATTACCGCTCTCCGTGGCTGGTCGTATTAATCTGATAAAAATGATACTGCTCCCCAAATTGAGTTATTGCTTTCAACACAGTGCTGTGCCAATACCTAAATCCCTATTTGCGACTCTAAACTCCCTAACTACGTCTTTTATATGGGGGAGGACTAGGCCCAAACTTAAACTGACTGCTCTGCAGAGACCGAAACAAGGGGGCAGGGCGGCTTTGCCGGACTTTTATTTATATTATCTGGCCGGGCAGGCTAAAATTATAAATAAATGGATGCCCAATAACCCTCTTCCTAATTCTGAGAGCCATTTGCTCCATTCTGCGCGGGCTGATTGCCCACTAGGGTTCCTGGAGATGGATAAGGTCAGTGTTCCTCGTCTGCTGCCTCTACTCCGGCTGGCACGATTAACATGGAGGCAAATCAAAAAAATTACTAAATTTGTAGATATAATAGCCGAAATGCCACTGTGGAATAACAGTTATTTCCCGGGACTGTGGGGCCACCCGTCCGCGGAATTTTGGATGTCGCACGGTCTTCTCTCGGTAGGCAATATACATAGTCAGGGGGTCTTTATCTCCTTTGAACAACTACAGAATACTTATAATATCCCGAGGTCTCAATTTTTCCGTTATCTACAGTTAAGATCAGCCTTTCAATCACACATGCGAAATATGGGTATAGGGCGGACCATTTCATCTCTACCTTTAATAGGAATTCTCAAATTGCAAGGTCCTCAAGGACTTATTTCCTCTCTATACACCTATCTGTTATCCATAGGAGGGGGGTCTATTATAAATTCTATTAAAGGGAAGTGGGAGGCACTTCTTCGTAATACACTAGGGGAAGAATGGGACGATATTTTGGAATCTCCAACTAAGGTCTCCCCATCAATTAACAATAAGATGATCCAACTGTACATCATATACCAGTCTTATCTGACCCCGACTCGTCTTTTTAAAATGGGCCGTCTCCATTCGTCAGATTGTCTGAGATGTCACTCCAGTGATGCGGATTTCATTCATATAATTTGGAGGTGTCCTGTTATTTTTCATTATTGGAAGGAGGTGACGACATTATTGACGTCTTTGTTGTCGATTCCTGTCCCACTTGAGCCATTAACCTGTTTATTTGGGGTGTGGGATGCGGAAGCTTGGGATCACCACACTGGGATTTTCTTGCGAGAGACACTGTTCATGGCGCGAAAGGTACTGGCACTGCGATGGATGGGTGGTTGTTGCCCATCGCTTAGAGCCTGGGTTGATTTAGTAAACTCAATTATTCCGTATGAACGGACATTATATCAGAATAGAGGATGTCCTGATAAATTTGAGAAAATATGGGGTAGATGGAACTCCTCTCATCACACTCTATAGTCTGCAACAATACAATATCCATATGAGAAGCAGGGTCTATGGCTTCTGGGGATTGCTTACAGGGTGTAATATATGCGGAGATATCTTTTTGGCGGCGTTTTATTAGTAGTTAATGTAGTTAAGTTATATGATAGGAGATTTACACTCACCGGCCACTTTATTAGGTACACCATGCTAGTAACGGGTTGGACCCCCTTTTGCCTTCAGAACTGCCTCAATTCTTCGTGGCATAGATTCAACAAGGTGCTGGAAGCATTCCTCAGAGATTTTGGTCCATATTGACATGATGGCATCACACAGTTGCCGCAGATTTGTCGGCTGCACATCCCAAAGATGCTCCATACAAGGCAGGATGGATCCATGCTTTCATGTTGTTTACGCCAAATTCTGACCCTACCATCCGAATGTCGCAGCAGAAATCGAGACTCATCAGACCAAGCAACGTTTTTCCAATCTTCTACTGTCCAATTTCGATGAGCTTGTACAAATTGTAGCCTCAGTTTCCTGTTCTTAGCTGAAAGGAGTGGTACCCGGTGTGGTCTTCTGCTGCTGTAGCCCATCTGTCTCAAAGTTCGACGCACTGTGCGTTCAGAGATGCTCTTAGGCCTACCTTGGTTGTAACGGGTGGCGATTTGAGTCACTGTTGCCTTTCTATCAGCTCGAACCAGTCTGCCCATTCTCCTCTGACCTCTGGCATCAACAAGGCATTTCCGCCCACAGAACTGCCGCTCACTGGATTTTTTTTCTTTTTCGGACCATTCTCTGTAAACCCTAGAGATGGTTGTGCGTGAAAATCCCAGTAGATCAGCAGTTTCTGAAATACTCAGACCAGCCCTTCTGGCACCAACAACCATGCCACGTTCAAAGGCACTCAAATCACCTTTCTTCCCCATACTAATGCTCGGTTTGAACTGCAGGAGATTGTCTTGACCATGTCTACATGCCTAAATGCACTGAGTTGCCGCCATGTGATTGGCTGATTAGAAATTAAGTGTTAACAAGAAGTTGGACAGGTGTACCTAATAAAGTGGCCGGTGAGTGTATAAGATACTAATGATCGACATGCACCACTTGTTACTTTTGTAATATTCCAGATGTGACGATGCATTGTAATTATTTGCTTTGTTATGTTACAACTGATAATGATGGACACGAATGCAAATGTGTGTACTGTATGATTTATTTTGTAATTAATAAACGAGTTTAAAAAAAAAACCTCACAGCTGGGGGCTGCAACCTTCATCTGTCAGCTTCAGCAAGGCTGATCCTCAAGAATAGGGGAGTCCCCACGCAGTATTTTTTTAATTTTTTAAATAAATAATAAAAAAATGGCCTGGGGTCTCCCATTTTTGACAACCAGCCTTGCTAAAGCAGACTGCTGGGGGCTGGTATTCTCTGGCTGGTAAGGGGCCATGGATATTGTGTCCCCCAGCCTAAAATTAGCAGCCCGCAGCAACCCAGAAATGGCGCATCTGTCATCTGACTCTTTGCCCTGCTCTTCCCACTTGCCCTGTAGCGGTGGCAAATGGGGTTCATATATATGGTGTTGATGTCATCTTTGTATTGTCTGGTGATATCAAGCCCACGGCATGTCTATAATACACTTATCAATTGCTAATCCTATAGTTACATGGTAAATAAAGACACATCCAGAATGAAGTATTTTATTTGAAGAAAAACAAAACTTTTTTAAATTAAAAAAGTAAAACAGTTATATTCACCTAACGCCCATTCCATTTAATCCTTCGCCTCCTGTAATAATACAAAAAAAAACCTATCCCTCACCTATCCATCGTTCTGTCCCACACTGTAATCCATGTCTGGGGGATAAACAGTTTTCAACCTGTACGGTGCCAAGATGTGACCGTCCAGGCTGAGAACCACCGAGGAATGAGCTCAGCTTCCGTGACGTCATCAAGGTTACCGCTGGTCACGGAGTCTGTATTCCCAGCCGGGCTGAACTGTGGTGACCTCGGTGAGAACACCGCTAGCAGGGATCTCACCGAGGTCACCGCAGTTCAGCCTGGCTGGGAATGCAGCCTCAGTGTCCTGTGGTAACTTCGATGACATCACCGCTAGTCATGGAGGCTGAGCTCGCAGCAACTCATTTCCCAGTGGTTCTCAGCATTTTGACTTTTTTTTCTCGCTTCGCCGTTTAGTGATCAGGTTAATCCTTTATTATAATTGATAAATCAGACGATTCTGAAAGCGGCAATAACAAATATATATATGTTTGATTTTATTGTTATTGTTTTATTTTGAATGGGACGAAAGGGGGGTGATTTGAACTTTTATATTTTTTAACTTTTTTTTATATTTTTAAAAACATTTTAGGAGACTAGAAGTTGCCATTGCCCGATCGGCTCTGCTACATGCAGCTGAAGTTCAGATCGCCTCTATATACAGGTCCTTCTCAAAAAATTAGCATATAGTGTTAAATTTCATTATTTACCATAATGTAATGATTACAATTAAACTTTCATATATTATAGATTCATTATCCACCAACTGAAATTTGTCAGGTCTTTTATTGTTTTAATACTGATGATTTTGGCATACAACTCCTGATAACCCAAAAAACCTGTCTCAATAAATTAGCATATCAAGAAAAGGTTCTCTAAATGACCTATTACCCTAATCTTCTGAATCAACTAATTAACTCTAAATACATGCAAAAGATACCTGAGGCTTTTAAAAACTCCCTGCCTGGTTCATTACTCAAAACCCCCATCATGGGTAAGACTAGCGACCTGACAGATGTCAAGAAGGCCATCATTGACACCCTCAAGCAAGAGGGTAAGACCCAGAAAGAAATTTCTCAACAAATAGGCTGTTCCCAGAGTGCTGTATCAAGGCACCTCAATGGTAAGTCTGTTGGAAGGAAACAATGTGGCAGAAAACGCTGTACAACGAGAAGAGGTGACCGGACCCTGAGGAAGATTGTGGAGAAGGACCGATTCCAGACCTTGGGGAACCTGAGGAAGCAGTGGACTGAGTCTGGTGTGGAAACATCCAGAGCCACCGTGCACAGGCGTGTGCAGGAAATGGGCTACAGGTGCCGCATTCCCCAGGTAAAGCCACTTTTGAACCATAAACAGCGGCAGAAGCGCCTGACCTGGGCTACAGAGAAGCAGCACTGGACTGTTGCTAAGTGGTCCCAAGTACTTTTTTCTGATGAAAGCAAATTTTGCATGTCGTTCGGAAATCAAGGTGCCAGAGTCTGGAGGAAGACTGGGGAGAAGGAAATGCCAAAATGCCTGAAGTCCAGTGTCAAGTACCCACAGTCAGTGATGGTGTGGGGTGCCATGTCAGCTGCTGGTGTTGGTCCACTGTGTTTCATCAAGGGCAGGGTCAATGCAGCTAGCTATCAGGAGATTTTGGAGCACTTCATGCTTCCATCGGCTGAAATGCTTTATGGAGATGAAGATTTCATTTTTCAGCACGACCTGGCACCTGCTCACAGTGCCAAAACCACTGGTAAATGGTTTACTGACCATGGTATTACTGTGCTCAATTGGCCTGCCAACTCTCCTGACCTGAACCCCATAGAGAATCTGTGGGATATTGTGAAGAGAAAGTTGAGAGACGCAAGACCCAACACTCTGGATGAGCTTAAGGCCGCTATTGAAGCATCCTGGGCCTCCATAACATCTCAGCAGTGTCACAGGCTGATTGCCTCCATGCCACGCCGCATTGAAGCAGTCATTTCTGCCAAAGGATTCCCGACCAAGTATTGAGTGCATAACTGAACATTATTATTTGTTGGTTTTTTTGTTTGTTATTAAAAAACACTTTTATTTGATTGGACGGGTGAAATATGCTAATTTATTGAGACAGGTTTTTTGGGTTATCAGGAGTTGTATGCCAAAATCATCAGTATTAAAACAATAAAAGACCTGACAAATTTCAGTTGGTGGATAATGAATCTACAATATATGAAAGTTTAATTGTAATCATTACATTATGGTAAATAATGAAATTTAACACTATATGCTAATTTTTTGAGAAGGACCTGTAGCAGATATACTGACTTGCTATGAGCGCCGACCACTGGGTGGCGCTCACAGCGAGCCGGCACTGACAACCATAGAAGTCTTCAGGAGACCTCAGGTTGTCATACCAACACACCGGTGACCCGCGATCACGTGACGCAGGTCACTGGTTGCGTATTTCTGGCCCGATGGCCGGAAGGGCGATTTAAATGCCGCTGTTAGAGTTTGACAGCGGTATTTAACTGGTTAATATCCACGGGTGATTCCAACTACGGCTATTGTGGGCACATGCCAGCTGTTCAAAACAGCTGACCGGTCACCGGAAAGATGTGGGCTCACCGCCGGAGCTCACATCAAAGGGAGGGAGACAGACATTGGCGTACTGTTACACCCGATGTTGTTAAGGGGTTAAAAAATATGGCGTGGGGACCCGTCTATTCTTGAAACCAGCCTTGCTGAAGCTGACAGCTGAGGGTTGTAGCCCCCTGTTATGAGTTTTGCCTGATTGGTTATCAAAAATACAGGGGAACCCACGCCATTTTTTTTTTTAAATTATTGATTTACAGCACAGGAGCCGGCTGATGAATACTCCCATCCGCTGCTCCTGCTCTCACTGTTGTTAGCGGCAGCAGATGTCGGCTGATCAGCAGTAGTCCCATCAGCTGACACCAGTGAGCGGAGGTAAACTTTATACCTCTGATCACAGCTGCACTCAACGCTGTCTTTTGACAACGTGGGAACTGCGGCTGTCTGACGGTGATGATTTTACTGCCATTCAGAAGCGGTGTTTGCCACGCTGTCATACCCATGACAACATGGCAAACACTGGCTGTTTGGGCCCCCCATTCAAGGGTATGAGGTCTGGGTACAGTTCTGGTACCCAGACCCGAACATCCAAGTGTCCACCCATCTCTAGTCGTTCACCAGGCGATAAATTGTCACTGAACTCCCACCAGCTGACCTCTATGTAATGTGCATCTGCATTGTCCTATAAAATAAAAAATCTTTTTTTTAAAGTTTGGCAGAAAGCGATGTTTATGTGACACAACCCAGAATAAGAGCAGATAAAATATACAAAGACATCCCTCAGGAAGTCCAATTGTTTATTCCTCCTGGAACGTCCCCCCATTATTGGCTTTTGTAGGCTACTGAATCATCGCCTGGAATTTAGACATTTGTGGAGATTTCAGCATCAGTTTCTAAATTCCAGCATTTCACATCACCGGGGATTACAGTTCTGTTATTGTTAAAGGTATTGACCTGACCAATAATAAAGTTATTACTTGTAACAGTCATCTTTCCCCACCCCAATGAACTTTTGTATTTTAGGGAGATTGGTGCCTTCTAATAGGTCTTTTGGACTGAGTGATTTCCCTACTCAGGGACAGTGGATGTAGAGCAAAAGGACGCTAGCAAAATTTCAATTCAATTTTACTCACTAGAGCAGGGGTGAGGAATTTTTTCTACCAAAGGCCATTTGGATATTTATACCATCCTTTGGGGGCCGTACAAACGCCGCCCACAAAGTACATCCTGACTCTGGTACTGGTGTCAGGACATAATCTTTCATTGCATGTCCTTCAGTGTTCAGTAGTGAACAAAGCGTGTGTGTGTGTGTGTGTGTGTGTGTGTGTGTGTGTGTGTGTGTGTGTGTGTGTGTGTGTGCTAACAGAGCAAGAAGAAATTAATGACCTGGTGGTATCAAAATACAGCTCCCTGCCCAAGAATGCGGTCCCTGAGTATCTGCCCTGGGGCTTGATAAAAGGTCATCGAGGGCCATAAATGGCCCGGGGGGCCTGAGGTTCCCCACCCCTGCACTAGAAGGAAATGAACTTGAGGATTACAATATATATTTAAGTGATAGTAGGGTCGTCTTAGGTTTATAGTACTGTGCTAATTGTGAAAACACTTTGGTGACAAATACCTCAGCAGCACTTCCTTCACAATGCTCCACAGTGCTGGTCATGTCTCAGCAGATGTGCTCTTGCCTACTCACTCAGTTACTGCTCAGACAAAACTAATATTCATGGGTGTAGGAGTGAGAGTAAGGTGGATGGGCACCTTAAAGGGTTAGTCACCTAGCGGTGAATGGAGCAGGTGAAGCCACGTCTACTGCTATCTTCCAGGACACATCTGTACTTGGCTGTTAATGATGCACCAGTCCCATTCTCATGAGTTATACCAGTGCATGATAGCTGACTATCATGTGTGCTTCCAGGCAAATACAGAGGTGAGTTGACCAGTAATTACTGTTAAGGCTGGATGTCTCACAAACAAATTTCTATTGAATGGGAACCCCGACATGTGATTCACGCTGCCGAATCCCTGGACAGCTTGAATGGAAGTTTGCTTTGGTCATCTCAGCCAGGTGAGTTTTGCTCTGGATTTCTGCAGCGTTTGATAGAAAACATACTTTTAGAAGCAGCCAGGGACACTGTGATTCAGATGCATAGGCCAATTCCTGACTTCTTTTCCCCATGCTGTGAATCTATGATAGTGGTACAGATAAACCGCTAAAGGTACCTTCACACTCAGCAACTTTGCAACGAGAACGACAACGATCCGTGACGTTGCAGCTTCCTGGATAGCGATCTCGTTGTGTTTGACACGCAGCAGCGATCTGGATCCCGCTGTGATATCGCTGGTCGGAGCTAGAAGTCCAGAACTTTATTTGGTCGTCAAATCGGCGTGTATCGTCGTGTTTGACATCAAAAGCAACGATGTCAGCAATGTTTGACATGGAGCTAACGACCAGCGAGACCGATAAGTCAGTCGCCGTTACGTCACAGGATCGCTCCTGCATCGTTGTGGAGCTGCTGTATTTGACGTCTCTACAGCGACCTAAACAGCGACGCTGCAGCGATCGGCTCATTGTCTATATCGCTGCAGCGTCGCTGAGTGTGACGGTACCTTAAGGACCAGCCTCATGAACTAGGTCAGCCAAACGTACTTTGCTGAAATAACCAAGACAAAGAGCGGTCCAGGCGGAATGAACCAGGTGTCAGGTGACCATAAAATATGTTTTCTGACTTGTCAGCAGCATGTTATAGAGAAGGAGCAGATATCCATGTCGGTGAGAAAATATTCAATATAACTTGGATTAAAATGGTTGAAATATCTGCTCATTCTAGACTTGGCAGTCAAGGGGGCAGTCCTAATCGGATTGACAGCTATGTATGCACAGTTATACAGGGCAGGCGACTTCTTTGGAGTCCAGTGGGCGGTTCCAAGCAAAGAATGAGCAGAGGGTTTCCCCATGCATCATTCCTTCCATAACCTTCCATTTTGGAGCTGATCGGTTGAATGGCCATCTTTCCTAGAAACTCTTGCCTCCACATTTGATTTGCTCTCCTCTGAAGTGCAGTTCTTCTTTACTCCCTGCTCCTGTCTGGCCGTTCCATGCTTTGTGCTGCCGACAGCTGCGTTATGTAGCATTTGTGTAAACAGCACATGGCCGGGTATTAAGTGAGCTCTGCTCGGCTGCCTCCTCCTCAGTGACCTGACCTAATGAGGTAACCTGCGGATTACACTATACAGAGGAATCTATTGCACATCTCTTTTTTTATTCTTTGGTTTTCAGTGCACAAAAAGTTTGGAAACATTCAATGCCACTGTTGGTCACTCATGAACCATGACACGAACACCACATTCAGACTGATCCTAAGTGTGGGTTGGCAGTAAAGATGAATGGAGGCTTCAGATCCCAGATCTAGTGTTTGGTGGGGTTTCAGGGACCACACTAATCACCTATACTGACACTGTGATTGAAGGAAGTTCTGCTTCTGAAATCGCCAGTGATCAGTGGTGATCAGAGAGGAAACCTGAGAGCAAACAAACATTTTCCTGCAGCACCACCACTGGTGAAAGGAAGCATTACATAGATCCAACTGAACTCATCTGCTGTCAATGTAATGTGTGGATGGGATGAGTCTTCTCTATTTGTAGATTATGTGACCTGACATAAACCCCAAATTCAAGGTGGAAGTGAAGAGTTTCTGCTGAAAATATTCACTATATGGGTGCACGTAATTTCGACTGTTACGTTATCCGCAAGACTAGTAGAATTGGGCGTCACCGCTGCATTTAGCGGCCCACCTTGTGAGAGCCAGTGTCCTTAAGAGATGGGTTAACCGTCAAAAAGGAAATAAACACCAAATATCAGAAACCACACATTTATTTCCATGTTACAAAGACTGAGGCGGTTTCTATACTTTCGGCTGTAGGAACATACAGTGATTAGTTGGCGAACATTCATATACTGGCTATGAAGACACGAAATAGGTTGCAGCATTACAATGTGACAAAACACCTGCAGCGCTCATCGCAATTCAATAAGGCCACACTTAGCACCACATGGTTTTAGCTCGGGACGATCCTGGTGTGTCTTGGTGACCGGTTAGCGAACAGAATCCAAAAATTAATGAAATGCGGTATTTACAGAGCGAAGCTCTACAGTCCCATCATTTACATGCTATGTACATGGGGAGGCAGCAGGATGGAGACAAAGTGCACACGTGTCCGGGGCAGAGGGGGCGCTCGTAAATGAGGCCTGTTTAGGGAGTGTCATGTAGATACTTCATCTTTATGTAATCGTCTTGATAATTATTACACAGTCATAGACCAGGGAGCCATTGTACACTGCAGACATATTCTCCCAATATCTCTATATACAAGAGGGCGGCCAGTGACTGATCCCAGCCCCACAGAATATTCAGTAGTAAATGCATCCAATAAATTAACAATAGTTTCTTTTATGTTAAAATTCTGAATTAATTAATTTGTAGACTAGAAGAAAGTAGATGGAGAAAGTGCAAGATCAGGATGAAGCACGCAGACCAGAGCCGTCATCTCCTCATTCACAATTACTGTCTAATAATGAAGTAGGGAATAAATAAGAGGCAGCTCCGGTAAAAAGAAAGGTGACTGTCCCCGCTGACCACGGTGTAGGCACATTAGGACCTGTGCTGCCAAGAGTCCCTACCAGCTGCTAATCACAGCTTGTAGACCCCACAGAAGGCGATTACACAGGTACCAGCAGCAGCTATGACATGTGCAGCTATTAAGCAGCTCACACTCCAGTGTTTGCTCAGATTTCATACCGTACATAAGAACGATTATAGTCCTATATCCTAATGCCCAGCGTTGTTTCTGCCAGTCACACGCAACCATATTCATACCAGACTGTTTGTGGGTCGACGGTGGAGTCTGGGGAGGCAGGGGTACTCTTTGGGGAGGTTTTGTTGGGGTCATCTTCAGTAGTCACTAAGGCTTGGCAGTCAGACGAACTTGGAGGTGTAGGGTGAACAATTCCCGTCTGACTTTCCTGCTCAGGGATACTAGATATGGGTCGCACTGGTGACACCATGGCCACTTCTCCATATCGAGAGCTGGGTCTTGGCCTGCTTCTACCTGCAGTTTGGGTTGAAGTGTACAGCTGCTGCAAGGAGCTGCTGGATAAAGCAGGTTGTAGTGTCTTGTTTTCTCTGGAGACAGCCACTGACAGGCGTCGCGTATCTAGAGATCGGGTGCGCAGATCTTCACTTTTTACTGGGTTGGGTATCCTGTTTGAGTGCTGTCTGTCACTTGGGGAGCCAGTGGGTGTAGATGTTCGTAGGATATGGCTACTAAAGTCTTTTAGCAGAGGCGTTTCGAGCTCTGGTTTCTCCATACGGGTCTGGTCTGAACCATTGGCTTTTAGAAGATCTGCAGTAGCCAAGCTGAAAGCCCTACTCAGAGAGCTGCTCCTGCTGGCCATGGACCCTGGCTGCTGAGGCTCAGGAACTTGCTTGGATGTGGTGACAGGCTGCTGGATTTGGGTCCGTCTAAGAGATGCCAATTGGTTAGTTGCAGGATCTGTCGGTCGCAGGTTCGGCTTCACATATTGGCCTGGCCTCCCAGGTTTGGCCTCTCCAGATAATTTGGCTGATAGATTAACATAGTTTGGTGCTGTGCATTGAAAGTCGGTATAACCAGCCTGGACAACTGGGCCTTCAAAGTCAGAAGAGTCACCGATCTTCTTGAGATAATTGGCCACCATATCATCCCGACCACTGGCCGCGTCCTACACCAAAAAAAGAAAAAAAACAAAGATTAGTCAGTTGTCTTACCAAGATGGTTATGGCTGTAGCTGGCACCCGAGTACACACCAACTGGAAGTCAAAAATCTGCCAAAGATATTCTAGTCTACATAAATTATCACTTATCCACTGTCAAGCTCATGGGGAAGCTTTAATGATGTGCAAAGTCTGATCTGAAGCTCCTTGTATGTTGAGAGCATCCTTTTAGGTTTTTTTTTGTTCTGAGCTCTGTACCCGGTTATCTCCAGACAATGACTGGTGGTGTGCGTGCTTGAACTCCGCTCCATTGAGACATAGACCTGGCAGAGGCCTGTTCCTGGTGTCGGTCTGACCCCCATCGATCAGTACGTTATACCTCATCCTATGGATTTGGAATAGCTTACAATCATGGTGCAGAGTTTACCCTTTCCATTGCAAAGCATGAAATCCGCTCTCATTCTGCACAAAGTATTGTCCTACTGTGATTGTGAAAATGCACTGAAGAGGATAAATGTTAGGTGCAGGCTGAACCTGGACCAAGTCCAGAGATCAAGACCAAAAGAAAACAGCCGCACTCAAAAAGTCTTGCTATGATTGCAAATAGAAAACACTTGAATTTATTTTATATACAATACGCGTTCACCACACGAAAAATAAAGCAAGATATCAAGATAACGAGGTACGTTATCGTACCTCATTATCTTGATATCTTGCTTTATTTTTCTTGTGGTGACCTCCTATTGTATATAAAATAAATGTAAGTGTTTTCTATTTGCAATCATAGCAAGACTTTTTGAGTGCGGCTGTTTTCTTTTGGTATTGTGAAAATGCAAGCAGCAGATTGTGTGACCCCCCTCCAAAAAAAACAATAAGCTGCATTGTATTGGCCCTATATGAAAAATCTGTGATGTGAACATTAACGCTAAGTTGCACTTTGAAATCTCTGTTCACAAAGTTTAGTGCAAGTTCCATCCTTTCTATTGCCGATTCCTGCAAAAATCAATCATTGGGCCCTTATTGCACATCCCCAATGAGAATTCAATTCTCGCCACAGAAAATATGCCATATTCTGAACCCATTGCATAAACTTGGAGGGCCAGGAAGTTGCGTTCTACAGTGTGGTTTGTACAACTGAAAGTCGTGTAAAAAAAAAACCGCACATTCACTCCATCAGTGAACTGAGTTGCAGACGATATAACCGTCCTATGTGGAGCAGAAGCGTCCATGTACCTTGTCCCACAAAATAAAAATTGTCTGTACCACCCATCAGATCGGGTTCCCTGTAATCCCACTCTTCTTACAATCCCAAATAGTATGGGCAGAACATAAACCAGTCAGGAATGCTAAAACAATTAGAGATTAATAGATTAGTAGATGCCGCATCGCCCAGGGTGAAGAATAGATCGTCCACCTCGTACCACCATGTTAATGTGCACACACAGCTGAGAGAGACCCCCCACAGAGGAGTGTCCCAGCAGGTTAATTAAGGCCCCTTCACTAGTGAATGTTAGACATGCAGACTTGGTGTGGTGAGGAGATGGAGGACATATAACTGCAGCGGAGTACCCTGGGGATATAAAGCGAGGTCGCTCTTCTGTCGATGTGTTCCACATGAGGCCTCCAAGTGCTGTTTTCGATGGATGGCGACGAGGTTCTCGTAGATGACTCTGAAGGTTCCTTGAAGTGAAATGTGGGAGATGGGGAAGAAGAGGAAGGGTGTAGGGACTCGGCCTCTAACAGAAACTCCTGAAGGGTGATGAGCTCGCTGTCAATTATATTGTGCCGGCGCTGGAGGAGAGACGGGGGCGTAAGAGCAAGCATTATCAACTTCCCATAGAAAAGCAAACAATGTGGCATCTGCACTTCTGTATGTACAGTTTATCGATGTATAACATGGAGGAACTCCTATCTTATAACAGAGCTGCTTTGCAGCTAAGTGTCAGGATCCAGGAGCTCCCATCACCCCTCACTGGCTCCCATCTGCATAAAGCGCAGGCAATGAGGCCGGAACAGGCAAAAGCTGTACCTCCGACTGTCGGACAACAGCGATGGGAAGTGAGAGGCAGTATGATTGTGAATGCAGCTCTGGATGTGACTGCTGTTCTTTTGTTTTACACCAAAGTACTATATTTCAGGCTGAAAATCAACATAATATGTAAGTATTTAAATTCTCATAAGTGAAGCATTTAATTCCAGCTCCAGGGCAGTGGCCTGACCATAGCATTTCCATGGTCAGTGTAGTATATAGATACTTACCGTGGGAGGAGACAGCTGATTACTTTCCTCCAGAAACTCTTCTAATGTCACCATTTCACTGCTTGGAGACCCTGATCGCGGCCTCAGCTGTGAGCGGCTCGGCGGTCTCCTCTCAGGATTGGTGCCAGACACCAGACTGTTTGGTGTAGAAGTGGCGTCTAGTTTATGGCCAGAACCCAGCATGTTGGAGCTAGTCTGCCCAACATAGCCATCTCTATGTGATGTAGCAGCTTCCCGGGTGGGGACAAAATCATCGCTGCTCGTACTGTCTGGTCGTCCTGGAGGGAAACTTGCAGAACCTAGGAGAAAAAATAACAGATTCACCAATAATCCTGTGTGTTGCTCACACTGATAATTTCTGGCTCCTGATAGAAATTCTTATTACATTCTTACAATACAGGTTTGACTCTGAATTTTGTTTTTTTGGCTATTTTAATAAAATATAATCATTGTACAGTTGTCCAAACAATTAAAGTTATAGCTAGCTCATCCAGTCTGTCGTCTTTAGGAGATCCGCTCACTGCCAAGAAGCCGCACGGAGTAGAAATGGGAAAGGCACATCCATGATGCAATAGCCACAGGAAACAACAAATAATTCCAGCAGATTTTTCCGACTTGGCAATTAAAATCCATTATATTATATCCTCTTTAAAATATTCCATTTGGCAGAAATCTTTGGTATACAGAGGGGGATCTAAAAAAGGGCACACTGCTGCTTTATGCGTGCAGACAACTTGTTTCGACCTTTTTAGGTTTTCTTCTAGGTCTCAAATGTGAGCAGTGTCCAAGATAGTAATACACCCTGCTCTTAGGAACTTAGTCCAATTAGGAACAGGGTGGATTGATTTAAATCACGCCGATTTAAATCATGATTTAAATCACGATTTAAATCAAAAGATTTTTTTCTATTTAAATCGGATCGATTTAAATCATGATTTTAATCATGATTTAAATCACTGATTTAAATCAAAAGGGTTTTTTTAATATAAATCACGATTAAAATGAGAAGTGAGAGCAGTGCGCATGTGCACCCATAGTTACACGGACGAAACTAGGGGCAACGATCTAACGCCAGGGTGAGGGGGGGACCCCAAAGTAAGTAAAAATCTTTTTTGTTTTACTATATGGCAATAGGTAGGTGTTTAAAAGCAGCATGTCTTAATTGTATAAACTATTAATAGCCTCCACATTTTGTTCATACTGCCCCTTTAATTCCACACTTCTAGCTTGGTTTCACTTTTGGTTTAGTTTCTTTTTCCATTCAGTTGACATGCCCAAACTTGTTGGATAGTCAGCATCCTACAGAAACCTCTGGAAGAGCATGGCATTGTGAATGTTACACATATACAGCCTTTGTTCTACTGAGTTAAACAACTCAGCTTTATCTCATGATGGAAGAACCTTTGGATGGTAAAATATTTTCCTCAAAAAGCAGTTTATTGAAAAAAATCCGATTTAAATCAAAAAAATCCGATTTAAATCAAAAAAATCCGATTTTTTTGATTTTTAAAAAAAAACATTGATTTTTATCCACCCTGATTAGGAATCTAGTAATTTACATAATTAAAATAGGGTGTATACCCTTAGGCTACTTTCACACACAGCATATTTGCTGCGTATTTTTACGCGCGCGTATTTTGCTGCTGCTTTACCTGCGTTTTTTTACGCAGGCAAAAAACGCAGCTGCTTTCACACACAGCGTTTTTTTGCTGCGTTTTTTTGCAGCATTGTGTACTGAAAATAAAGTTTGTTTGAAAAAAAAAAAAAAAAAGGGGAAAAAAAAAAGAGTCATTGAGGTCATTTCCTGTCTTTATGACTCAGAATACAATACACACTGGAGTTAACATCATGTCGATTCTGCCAGCTGCAATGGCCTTGAGCCAAAGACGCCTCAGCAAGCGGAACAGACATCAGCTGGGGTTTACTAACCCCACTGTCACTAACCCCAGGTTACTAGGGCAGGCGTCAGTCAGACGCCCCCCCTCGTAACCCTGTACGGTAAGGGTATGTTCACACGATCCTGATTTCAATCCTTTTTTTTCAGGACAAAAACCGCAGCTCTTGGCAGAAAACGCAGGTGCGTTTTTGGTGCGTTTTTTGGTGCGTTTTTGATGCGGTTTTTAGTGCGGTTTTTTATGCAGTTTTCTCTGCAGATTGTCTGTGTTTGACACAAATAAAGCTTTAACTGCAGTGGGGGAAAAAAAAAAAGAAATGATGTCATTTCCTTGTCCAACCCTTTTCTTCTTCCATCCTCCATTTTGGGACTAAACACCAAAATGAGTGGACGTGTTTTGAATGACAGCGCTCCGCAGAGTGCTGAGCGTAGGCCAGATCACAGCCCGCGGATCCAGCTCTATCCAGCTATTTAAGTCTACGTTCACATTTGCGGTCTGCGCCGCAGCGTCGGGCGCCGCATGCGTCATGCGCCCCTATATTTAACATGGGGGCGCATGGACATGCGTCGCACTTGCGTTTTGCGCCGCATGTGTCACTGCAGCGCACGCATCCGGGCGCAGAGGACGCAGCAAGTTGCATTTTTGCTGCGTCCAAAATCAATCAAAAAAAGGACGCATGCGGCGCACAACGCAAATGTGAACATAGCCTAAGTGCCACGTATCAAAGTGCCACGTATCACGTATTTCAGTGCCACGTATTTCAGTGCCACATATTTAAGTGCCACGTATTTAAGTGCCACGTATTTAAGTGCCACGTATTTCTTTGCCACGTATCACGTATTTCAGTGCCACGTATTTCAGTGCCACATATTTCAGTGCCACGTATTTCAGTGCCACGTGCCACGTATTTCAGTGCCACGTATCACGTATTTCAGTGCCACGTGCCACGTATTTCAGTGCCACGTATCACGTATTTCAGTGCCACGTATCAAAGTGCCACGTGCCACATATTTCAGTGCCACATATTTACGTGCCACGTGCCACGTATCAAAGTGCCACGTATCAAAGTGCCACGTGCCACATATTTCAGTGCCACGTGCCACGTATGTAAGTGACACGTGCCACGTATCAAAGTGCCACGTGCCACATATTTCAGTGCCACGTGCCACGTATCAAAGTGCCATGTGCCACGTATCAAAGTGCCACGTGCCACATATTTCAGTGCCACGTGCCACGTATCAAAGTGCCACGTGCCACGTATCAAAGTGCCACGTGCCACATATTTCAGTGCCACGTATTTAAGTGACACGTGCCACGTATCAAAGTGCCACGTATCACGTATTTCAGTGCCACGTATTTAAGTGACACGTATCACGTATAAGTGCCACGTGTCACGTATTTAATTGCCACATATTTAAGTGCCACGTATCAAGATTTTCCATGGAGAACAGACACATCCAGAGATATTTCTGCTCTCCACGGCTGCAGCAACACACTGACAGGAGCCATAGTTCCTGTCGGTGTGTCACTGCGCATGCGCGAGCGAGGTTACCGGCGGTCATTGACCCCGGCACTCTCGCTTAACGGCAGTGCTGCGTGGGAAAGTTCAACGCAGCTGTACTGCTGTTAACCGAGACGCCGGAGCCATTGAACTCTGGAACAGTACGCGATACACTGCTAGGAGCTTCGCTCCTGGCAGTGTATCGCCGGAGAGCAGGGGATCGGCGTGGGACACTCGTTTTATGGATTCTGCGGACAGGGAGTATGGATTTGGTTTATTATTTTTGGATTTTTTCCTGGAGGATCGAGGGCTTCGCCTACAAGTGTGCTGTTGGTGAGTATATACTCTGTGTTATGTGTTGTATGTACTGTGTGTCATGTATGTGTATTGTGTGTAGGTGTTTTGTGTAACTTTACAATTGTGCTAAGTCGCCGGACACAGGGACAACTCTCCCATCCTAATACCGGATGGGAGTAGTAGTCCCATACGGCGACTTAGCACAATGGTGGCACTAGCGTCGCATGGGGACACGCACACACACGCACACACACGCACGCACACACACACACACACACACAGAAGGACTCCATGCTGCTTCACTGGGGGGCGGGGGCTTCCCTCTTCCTGTCCGACGTCACGTCCGGTCCTGGGTGTCAACCCCTCCGTACAAAGACGCCGACACCCAGGACAAAGGCGCTGTGTGTGGAAGGTAATATGGGGCCCTAGGGGGATACGCAGACACGCCGCTGCGTAAAGAATTGACATGTCAATTCTTTTTACGCCGGCGTGTTTGCAGACAAAAGCGCCGCGTTTTTTTGTGGTGTGTCTGAACGGCAAAGTGAATTTCTCATTCACTTTGCCGGCAGACGAAAATGACATTGCGCATTTTTGAAAAGCGCCCGCAAAATAGCGCTCAAAAATGCGCTATGTCTGAAAGTAGCCTTATACTGCAGGGATAAAACTGTTATATGTGGAGTGTGCTGGAATTTAATAAGCATATTGCCCTTTATTTTTTACATATAATATCATATATATCAAAATCAGTTGGGTCTGCTAATTTTCACAGACATACTATTAATAATTATTCATAAACAGATGAAGTCAAAAATTTTCCTTTGACCATCATTTTTAAAATTTAGCCTGTGGTGTTCAATAGAAATAGATATTTGTTAGACAAAAATTATAGTTTCCACATTATTATTATTGCATCTATAATATATTAATAACTCATTATGAAAAATAAGAACTATATTGGATTTATACAAATACATCTTATTTTGTAATATTGCATGCTCACATCTCCAATATTGAAGTAGAGTATATAAACAAATAAAAATAAATGAATTGACAATTATTACTGGATCTTAGAAGATGCATATTTCATGTGACAACCTTTAAATATTATTCATTGTTGCCTTCATATAGGCAGGAGTTTTTATATTTTCTACAGCCTTATATCTATCTCTTTAAGTCTCCACATTGGAGAGCTGGCAATTCAATATTGGCTAATTAGATCTTGCCTGCTGTTCAGACCATTTGGTACACGGCTTTCCAGTGTGAAGATCCAATAACTGTCCGCTGCCTCGGAGTAACCCTTGACTCTGCCCTGTCCTTCAAACTGCAAATCCAAGCTCTTTCCACCTCCTGTTGCCTCCAGCTCAAAAATATCTCCAGAATCCGTCCTTTCCTCAACCCTCAATCTACTAAAATGCTTGTGCATGCCCTCATCATCTCCCGCCTCGACTACTGCAACATCCTTTTCTGCGGCCTCCCTGCTAACACTCTAGCACCTCTCCAGTCCATCATTAACTCTGCTGCCTGACTAATTCATCTCTCTCCTCGCTACTCCACTGCTTTCCCCCCTCTGCAGAACTCTTCACTGGCTCCCATTCCCTCAGCGTATCCAGTTCAAATTACTAATACTGACCTACAAAGCCATCCATAACCGGTCTCCTCCATATATCTCTGAACTAATCTCCCGATATCTTCCTCACGAAATCTCCAGTCCTCCCAAGACCTCCTACTATCCTCCACACTTATTTGCTCCTCACCTAATCGCCTGCAAGATTTCTCCCGAATATCCCCCATCCTCTGGAATTCTTTGCCCCAACACGTCCGACTATCAACCACATTCGGATACTTCAGATGGAGCCTGAAAACCCACCTCTTCAGGAAAGCTCTGCACTGACACCGCTGCCTCCTCATCACTACCGAAGCTACCGCCTCACCAACACTGGAGCTGCCGCAACCCCTCAACCTACTGTCTCCTTCCCCTCTATCCTGTAGAATGTAAGCCAACAAGGGCAGGGTCCTCGCTCCTCTGTATCAGTCTGTAATTGTTAGTTTGCTTACTGTAAGTGATATCGGTAATTTGTATGTAACCCCTTCTCATGTACAGCACCATGGAATCAATGGTGCTATAGAAATAAATAATAATAATGATTGAGTAAAATCCTCCTGCTGTTTCCTCCCCGTGAAGGTTTCTTTATCTTCTCTAAGCCATAAAAAGACAAGTCACTCAGATCCCCTTTATGTTTGTACCAGAAATGTTTGGACACTGCGGAACTACCAATTACACTCTTTTACTGCATCTGACAGATGTTTACGGATCCTATTTTTTAGAGAACCCGTAGTACATCCAATATATTGCAGTTTACAACTATTACATTCAATAGAATAAACTACATTCGTAGTGTTACAATTGATGAAATTATTGATATGATATTCATCACCATTTTTACTGAAACTATTTTATCTGTTTTTTTTTGGTAAACCTACAACACTTACATTTCCTAGCTCCGCATTTATAAAATCCTTTCAGCTCTAACCAAGTTTGAGATTTTTGTTGCCCGACAACATTGTGTACACTAGGTGACAAAATTGACTGGATAGATCCCGGCTTTTTAGCAACAAATCTAATTTTGTTGCTTTTTAGAATCTTCTCTAGATCCTTTTCTTGATTTAGGATAGATAAATATTTCTTAATGATTTTAATTATATTTGCATATTGTGGTGTATATTTCGTACTAAAGGTAAAGTTTTGTTCATTATTGCTATTAAATAACTTTTTATTATTCTTATTATTTTTCAATGGTTTTTCCCTATCCACATTATCCACTATCGTAGCTGCTGTATCTAAACACCATTTTGGGTAATGTCTGGCCTGTATGTAGTCTCTGATATATTTTGTTTTGTTTTTTTCAATCTTATTGGTTTGTTTTTTTCGCTGTTTCTGCGGGCTCTAATTAACTCTCCCACAGGTATGCTTTTAATAGTGTGGGCTGGATGGCATGAATCAGCCAATATTGTACTGGATGCAGTCGGTTTTCTAACTGGAGCAGTGTCTACCTTCTTGGTCTCCGAATTCCCTGAAAGAGAAATGTCCAAGAAATCTATTTTTATGACTATCATGGGCACAAGTAAATTTCAAACTGAAATCATTGATGATAATATTTTTTTTTAAGTCTTCTAATTGATTCTATTGGACCTTCCCAAACAAATAATAGGTCATCAATATAACGCCCAATCCACATGATGCGATTTTTAAAAGGATTATTTTAATTGTATAGGTGCATTTCTTCCCACTGTCCCATTACCAAATTTGCAAGAGACGGTGAGAAATTTGCACCCATACTAATTTTGCACCCTTTAGTCTAAAGAAAATATTTATCACAAAATCTGAAATAATTATATTCCAATAAGAATTTGACTCCATCCAACAAAAAAAAATCTTTTATCTCTTTCTTATAATCACTATATGTTTCTAAGTAATAATGTAAGCTATCCATTGCTACATTAAATGGTATTGACCTATAACATCACAAGTAACCCATGTATAAGAATGTTGCTATTTAAGAGTCCATCATACTAATGACTGCTTTTGTATCTCGCACAAAGCTGGGCTTTTTTCTTACCAAGGGCTGCAAATAGAAATCCACCCACTCCCCTAATCTTTCTCCTAATCTCCCTATACCTGCCACTATAGGTCTCAGTGGGGGAGGAAAGATGTTTTAGTGAATTTTGGGGAGTGAGTGGTAGATGGGTACTATAGGAGACTCAATATATGTGTATTATTTTATTGCTAATAGCACCTGTATATACCCCTTCACCTAGTCATTTTATTATTAGCGAGTTAAATTCATTGGTTGGATCTTGTTTTAGCTCAGTAAAAGAATCCTCATTCTGTAACACCGATAGATTCAATTTTTCATATTGCATACTGCAATACTAATACTAATTAGTCAGTAAAATCCCCCCTCCTTATCTGCTTGTCTTATCAGCAGGTCACAATTCCCATCTAACTCATCCAGCCCTCTTTCTTTATTAGATACATTTTTTTCTTGCGGTTTAATTTACATTATTGTTCTAAGTAATTAACTCTTTCTCCACTAGTTCTCGAAAAGTGTCTAGAATAGACGGCCGAGATTTCAGGACAAAAAAATAGGTTTGGTGTGGGGAAGTCCTGATTTAGTGTAATTTCCTCTAAATTGCTGCTCTTTTTCATAGCATTCATATTCATCAATGTGATCCGGTCTTCAAACAAAAACAAAGTATCTTTTTCAGTTTCTTCTTTAATAGAACCAACTTGTTCAAATGTCTGATTTTTAAAATTACATTTTAAAGTAAAAGATCTCACTAAACGATTGACATCTAATATTGTTCTAAAGACATTAAACTGATTTGTAGGTGCAAAACGTAACCCTTTGGAAAGCACTGAGATTTGGGCCTCTTAACAGATAACTGGATAAATTCCAGATTGGTTTTTGTTATTTCATACGTTTTTTCTTGGTAATGGGACGGTGGGAAGAAATGCACCTATACAATCAAAATAATCCTTTTAAAAATCACATCATCTGAATGGGGCATTATATTGATGACCTATTTGTTTGGGAAGGGCCAAAAAGAATCAATAGAAGACTTAAAAAATATATTAATATCAATGATTTCAGTTTGAAATTTACTTGTGCCCATGATAGTCATAAAAATAGATTTCTTGTACATTACTCTTTCAGGGAATTCGGAGACCAAGAAGGTAGACACTGCTCCAGTTAGAAATCTGACTGCATCCAGTACAATATTGGCTGATTCATGCCATCCAGCCCACACTATTAAAAGCATACCTGTGGGAGAGTTAATTAGAGCCTGCAGAAACAGCGAACAAAACAAACCAATAAGATTGAAAAAAAATATATATATATATATCAGAGACTACATACAGGCCAGACATTACCCAAAATGGAGTTTAGATACAGCAGCTACGATCGTGGAGGGGAAAAAACTATTGCAAAATAATAAGAATAATAAAAAAATATTTAATAGCAATAATGAACAAAACATTACCTTTAGTACAGAATATACACCACAATATGCAAATATAATTAAAATCATTGAGAAATATGTATCTATCCTAAATCAAGAAAAGGATCTAGAGAAGATTCTAAAAAGCAACAAAATTAGATTTGTTTCTAAAAAGGCGGGATCCATCCAGTCAATTTTGTCACCTAGTGTACACAATGTTGTCGGGCAACAAAAATCTCAAACTTGGTTAGAGCTGAAAGGATTTTATAAATGCGGAGCTAGGAAATGTAAGTGTTGTAGGTTTACAAAAAAAACATAAAATAGTTTCAGTAACAATGGTGATGAATATCATATCAATAATTTCATCAATTGTAGCACTACGAATGTAGTTTATTCTATTGAATGTAATAGTTGTAAACTGCAATATATTGGATGTACTACGGGTTCTCTAAAAAATAGGATCCGTAAACATCTGTCAGATGCAGTAAAAGAGTGTAATTGGTAGTTCCACAGTGTCCAAACATTTCTGGTACAAACATAAAGGGGATCCGAGTGACTTGTCTTTTTATGGCTTAGAGAAGATAAAGAAACCTTCACGGGGAGGAAACAGCAGGAGGATTTTACTCAATCATTATTATTCATATATATAGAGCACCATTGATTCCATGGTGCTGTACATGAGAAGGGGTTACATACAAATTACAGATATCACTTACAGTAAGCAAACTAACAATGACAGACTAATACAGAGGGGCGAGGACCTTGAGGATTCTACAGGATGGTGGGGAAGGAGACAATAGGTGAGGGTTGCAGGAGCTCCGCTTTTGGGGAGGCGGTAACTTCAGTAGTGATGAGGAGGCAGCAGGGTCAGTGCAGGCTGTAGGCTTTCCTGAAGAGGTGGGTTTTCAGGTTCCGTATGAAGGATCCGAATGTGGTTGATAGTCGGACATGTTGGGGCAAAGAATTCCAGAGGATGGGGGATATTCGGGAGAAGTCTTGGAGGCGACTGGATGAGGAGCGAATAAGTGTGGAGGAGAGAAGGAGGTCTTGGGAGGACCGGAGGGAAGATATCGGGACATTAGTTCAGCGATATATGGAGGAGACAGGTGATAGATAGCTTTGTAGGTCAGTATTAGTAATTTGAACTGGATACGCTGAGGGAATGGGAGCCAGTGAAGAGATTTGCAGAGGGGGGAAGCGGTGGAGTAGAGAGGAGAGAGATGAATTAGTCGGGCAGCAGAGTTAATGATGCACTGGAGAGGTGCAAGGGTGTTAGCAGGGAGGCCACAGAAAAGGATGTTGCAGTAGTCGAGGCGGGAGATGATGAGGGCATGCACAAGCATTTTAGTAGATTGAGCGTTGAGGAAAGGACGGATTCTGGAGATATTTTTGAGCTGGAGGCAACAGGAGGTGGAAAGAGCTTGGATGTGCAGTTTGAAGGACAGGGCAGAGTCAAAGGTTACTCCGAGGCAGCGGACAGTTATTGGATCTTCACACTGGAAAGCCGTGTACCAAATGGTCTGAACAGCAGGCAAGATCTAATTAGCCAATATTGAATTGCCTTATATTAAAATTCCTGCCTATATGAAGGCAACAATTAATAATATTTAAAGGTTTTCACATGAAAAATGCTTCTTGTAAGATCCAGTAATAATTGCTAATTCATTTATTTTTATTTGTTTATATATTCTACTTCAATATTGGAGATGTGAGCATGCAATATTACAAAATAAGAACTATATTGGATTTATACAAATACATCTTTTTTTTCCTAATGAGTTATTAATATATTATAGATGCAATAATAATAATGTGGAAACTATCATTTTGTCTAACAAATATTTATTTCTATTGAACACCACAGGCAAAACTTTAAAAATGATGGTCAAAAGAATTTTTTTTTCTTCATCTGTTTATGAATAATTTTATTAATAGTATGTCTGTGAAAATTAACAGACCCAACAGATTTTGATATATAGATGTTATATGTAAAAAATAAAGGGCACTATGCAGCAATATGCTCATTAAATTCCATCACACTCCGCATATAACAAAGTTTTATCCCTGCAGTATAAGGGTATGCACCCTATTTTAATTATGTAAATTACTAGATTCCTAATTGGACTGAGTTTCTAAGAGCAGGGTATATTACTATCTTGGACAGTGCTCACATTTGAGACCTAGAAGAAAACCTAAAAAGGTTGAAATGCGCTGTCTGCATGCATAAAGCAGCAGTGTGCCCTTTTTTAGACCCCCCTGTGTATACCAAGGATTTCTGCCAAATGGTTTATTTTTATTTAAAGGATACAATAAAATGGATTTTAATTGCAAAGTAGTAAAAATCCGCTGGAATTATTTGTTGTTTCCTGTGGCTATTGTACAGTTGTGGTGCAAAGTATTGAGGGTAAGCCAAATGTTGGTTTTACGAATGTAACCTACCACAGTCTCTGTTTTTTTTATATGTGTTTTTTTTTTTTGTTATTGAATTCACATTAGAAACATTTTAAGTTTTTGCCTATACATGATATATCTGTCAGTAAGACTGAACATTCCCAGCGTGGCCCCTTATTCTCCAGACTTCCGCTCTTAGCCCGGCAGCTGGATAGCAGCTTCTGAGCCAAACCCTGACTGGTGACAGCCCGTTCTGGTCTCATCAGCGTTGGGAAATTACAAAAGAAAAATTGTGAATTAATATGATGATTGGATCTGTGAAAACAAATACAGTGGGATCTACTTGGGTTAAGTGTTTTGAACTCTGGGACTGAAGAAAACGTAAGAGAAGTCAAGTTGTCCTGTTTAGCCTTTTCACAGTGAATCTTCCTGCAAGTGTTTTTTTATTCCATCATCACTCTGTAATTTTGTGGTTTTATTTGTGGTTGATGTGTCTGGGTTGTCTATAGAGGTGTTGCATTCTGCCATGTATGAGAGGGCCAGCTGAGTCAGTAGCTGATGTGACTGTCATGGAGTAAAGAGATGGTGGACAATGGTAGAAGAGACTCCTAGAGTGTGTGAGGTTTCGGGGGGAGGGAGCTTAGCGTCTTCTTGCTGGACCTTGGGGCGATTGAACAGGACAAGTCTTAGAATGTGAGTGGATTGTGTTTATATAGGGGAGAGGTGATGTTATGAGGTTACATGGGGAAATTATTATTCTTATTTATTATTATTATTATTTATTTATATAGCACCATTAATTCCATGGTGCTGTACATGAGAAGGGGTTACATCAAAATACAAATATCACTTACAGTAAACAAAACTAACAATTACAGACTGATACAGAGGGGAGAAGACCCTGCCCTTGCGGGCTTACATTCTACAGGATTATGGGGAAGGAGACAGTAGGTCGGGGGGTGCAGTAGCTCCGATGGTGTTGAGGTGGCCGTGTGGTCATTACAGGCTGTAAGCTTCTTTAAAGAGGTGGGTTTTCAGGTTTCTTTTGAAGGATCCAAATGTGGTGGATAATCGGATGTGTTGGGGCACAGAATTCCAGAGGATGGGTGATATTCGGGAGAAGTCTTGTAGGCGATTGGGTGAGGAGTGAATAAGTGTGGAGGAGAGAAGGAGGTCTTGGGAGGACCGGAGATTACGTGAGGGAAGATATTGAGAGATTAGTATGGAAATATACGGAGGAGAAAGGTTATGGATGGCTTTGTAGGTCAGTGTTAGTAGTTTAAACTGGATACGCTGGGAAATTGGGAGCCAGTGAAGGGATTTGCAAAGAGGGGAAGCAGGAGTGTAACGAGGAGAGAGATTAATTAGTCGGGCAGCAGAGTTAAGGATGGACTGGAGAGGTGCGAGAGTGTTAGAAGGTAGGCCACAGAGGAGGATGTTGCAGTAGTTGAGGCGGGAGATGATTAGGGCATGCACAAGCATTTTGGTAGCGTGAGGGTTGAGGAAAGGACAGATTCTGGAAATATTTTTGAGCTGGAGGTGACAGGAGGTGGCGAGAGCTTGGATGTGCGGTTTGAAGGACAGGGCAGAGTCCAGGGTTACTCCGAGGCAGCGGATTTTGGGGACAGGGGAAAGTGTGATTTCATTTATTTTGATAGATAGATCAGGTTGGGAAGATATGCGAGATGGAGGAAAGATAATTAGTTCAGATTTGTCCACATTGAGCTTGAGGAAGCGAGAGGAGAAGGAGAATGTGGCTGATAGACACTCTTGGATTCTGGAAAGCAGAGAGGTGACATCTGGGCCAGAGAGGTAGATCTGAGTGTCATCAGCATATAGATGGTACTGGAAGCCATAGGACCTTATGAGTTGTCCTAGGCCAAGTGTATAGATCGAGAAGAGTAAGGGCCCAAGGACAGAGCCTTGAGGGACACAACAGAGAGGGGGCGAGATGAAGAGGTAGTATGGGAGTAGGAAACGCTAAATGTACGGTTGGTAAGGTATGAGGAGATCCAAGATAGATTTGACCCCAAAGGAAGAGAGGATCTGTTGTAGGAGGCAGTGGTCAATTGTGTCGAAGGCAGAGGACAGGTCTAGAAGGATAGAAGGAGGAATGTAGAGAATTGTCTGTTAGCTTTGGCTGTAAGTAAGTTGTTAGTAGTGATGGTCAGGGCAGTCTCAGTGGAATGGTGGGGACGGAAGCCAGATTGTAGGTTGTCGAAGAGAGAGTTAGATGCAAAGTGACAGGAAACTTCAGCATGGACGTACTGCTCAAGGAGTTTGGATGCAAATGGGAGCAAAGATATGGGGCGATAGCTGGACATAGCGCTTGGGTCAAGGGATGGCTTTTTGAGGATAGGTGTGATTGTGGCATGTTTGAAAGCAGTGGGGAATGTACCAGAAGTTAGTGATAGGTTGAAGAGATGGGTTAGGGATGGGATTAGGAAATGAGGTGTAGTGTGTGTGTGTCTTTTTATGGGTGGCTCTGAAGGAGCATATTATGTAAGACCAAAAGATTAAGCAAGTGACAAGAGATTGAGGACTGGTATGTGTGTGAGGGGGATGTTAAAATGGGGCATGATGACAGTAGAAATGTTTGCAGAGAGAAAGAGTAGAAGTTGGGTGGTGAAGTGGTGGATAAAGGTCTGGGGGGGGGGTTGTTATCTAATGGTGCATTGGAGCGAGATTGTCCATATACAAAGTGCCCTTAAAACCAAGAGAGGGTGAAGGTGCAGTGGTTATAAAGGAGAAGGGCAACTCCTCCACCAAGTTTTTTTATGCCAGTGTGAGGAGCAGCAGTGCAGCAGGGGAGGATGTGTTAGAGATTAACCAAAAAACACTTATAAGGTTGAGGTCCCTTCAAGAACAAAAAACACACTCAGCGGGTTGATGGGGTCGCTCTCCTTTTCTTCTGTTGTATTCTTTGGAGAGATACGTTAGCTCTTTTTTCCTCCTTGCTATTTGTATTTTTATTTTCAGGTTTTTGGGATCGCGTATCCGGATCTCTGTTGGTTGTGAGTCTTTTCTGGAAGAATTGGAAACTGTTGTAATTTACTTGGCTGCAATCTACAAGTCATGTGGAAGTCGCAATAGATTGGGATAAGTGGCGGGACTGTTGGACGGGGTTAACGGACTGTTTTAGATAAAGTGCGCTCTCTCCTCCATGTTAGGAGGGGATGGAAAGATGGGATTGGGATTTGGTGGGAGAGGTTTTTTGCTGTTTAGGGGGGGGGGGGGGGGAGGTGGGGTGGAAGGGGGGAAAGCATTTATACAATGTACGCCACTGTAGTTATGGCTTCAGCCGTAATTGGATGAAAAAAAATGCGGGGCAATACGTTCTGAGGAGGGAAAATGTCTGGAAGAATGAGAGTTGTGAGTCGGAATGTCAGGGGTTTGGGGTCTGGTGTGAAACGGCAAGCTGTGCTCAATTTGTTGTGTGATACCAAGCCGTCAGTGATTTGCTTGCAGGAAACTCATATGGTAAAAGAGAGAACACATTTTCTAGCCAAAAGATGGGTACAGGCGGGATATCATGCTACATATTCAACATATTCCAGGGGGATAGTATTCTCATTTGTGCTGGGGTACCTTTTCAGTATCACAAGGTGATTATAGACCAGACAGGTATATTTATATGCCTACTTTGTAAATTGTATGGATCCTTGATATGGCTGGTCTCAATATATATTAAACCGCCTTATTGTGGGAGACTGCTCTACAGGGTCCCAGAGATAATGGAAGAAACCCCGGGACTACCATTTCTGATAATAGATGATTTAAATAAGATTCCAGACATACATTGGGACAGGGGTAGATGAGAGCCGTTGACACCGGGAGGTAACTGTACACCTTTTGGAGCGGTTCTGAAGGAAACTGTTTTGCACGATTTATAGAGGATTTTTCATCCTGGTGTGTATAAGTATTCTTGTTTCTCGTCCTTTTTTGCATCTTTGTCGAAAATTGACCTTGCATTGGGCAATACTCAGATATTGGGCCTTGTTGTATATGGCTGGAAGGATATCGGATCATTCCCCCATGAGTGTGATACTTGAGGGAGTGGGCTCTGCGCCTGCTAGAGGGTGCATGTAGAGGCTGAATCCGTTGTGGGTACAACTTATTGACCTGGATGGACATGTAGGGGGTGATATTAGAGAACTAGATGCTGCAAAGCCTGCCCCCATTGGCACGTCACCACCCTCCTGTCCTCTCACTGTCTCCGCCACTCTCTCCTCTTTGCACCTCCGCACTCAGGAGCCCCGAGATCAGCAGCACGGAGAGCAGCATCTCTGGGATCCATCTGCCGCCCCTGCTCTCATCCATGTGAGCGGCGATCAGCACTCTCTCCTGCCAACATGGCCCTCAAAAGAGAGGGAGTGGTGGTGAGGCGAGTGAATTTGGGTTACAGGGGTTGTGGGTTTCAAGTGTGGTGTACATGGATTGTGTGAGGTATGAGTAGAGGTGAAAAGGAAAGTGGACCGCTTGTTGTTATTTTGTGTGAAAAGTTGTGTAGAAGGTTTAGAGCAGCATATAAGTGCAGGTGTGTAGTAACAGGGAAGGATTGAGTTGTGTTTTTTGAAGGGATGTATTCGTTGTAAGAGAATATGGAACTGTTGGAAAAGAGTCTTTATGGTTGTAGACTATGGGAGTGGTTGTTTAGTAATGGGTATCACGTTCATCCCTTCTCTCTCTTTCTGGTATATTTCTGCTTTCATCTTAAAAAGCTGCACTTAGACCACAGTCAGCAGAGACCTGGACCTCTACCACCCTCAGCACACACAATTATTACCAGGAGTGAACAAGAAGGAGCCCAAGTAACAGATAACCTAAGCGGCAATAGCTTCCCCTGTACTGGAAGCTTTAGTTATAAGCAAAACCTCCAGATCATTAGAGGACAGGTTCTTGTGTCAGACATTACCACTATCCCCATTTCAACATGGAAACAGCCAAAAATCCACTGGTCTCTGTGCCCTTAGTGAATGTAGACACTATTGGATAGATTACCCGCAAGTTGTACTTATTCACCACCAGAGCAATCCACAAATCACAGACACTGACCACTATGGATACTAAGTGCTATGTCGCTTTGTGGTTGTTCGGCTTGTTCTTAATCGGCAATCAACAGTCTGTGGCTGCCCATTTTTATTTCAGATTTCTTAACCCCTTCATGACCCCAGCTTTTTTCGGTTTTGCATTTTCGTTTTCCGCTCCCCTTCTTCCCAGAGCCATAACTTTTTTATTTTTCTGTCAATATGGCCATGTGAGGGCTTATTTTTTGAGGGATAAGTTGTATTTTGGAACGACATCATTGGTTTTAGCATGTCGTGTACTTGAAAACAGGAAACAAATTCCAAGTGCAGTGAAATTGCAAAAAAAGTGCAATCCCACACTGTTTTTTTGTTTGGCTTTTTTGCTAGGTTCACTAAATGCTAAAACTGATCTGCTATTATGATTTTACAGGTCATTACGAGTATGAACACCAAACATGTCTAGGTTATTTTTTTTATCTAAGTGGTGAAAAAAAATTCCAAAATTTGCTTTAAAAAAAAAAAATTTCCGCCATTTTCCGACACCCGTAGCGTCTCCATTTTTCGTGATCTCAGGTTGAGTGAGGGATAATTTTTTGCGCGCCGAGCTGACGTTTTTAATGATACCACTTATGTGCAGATACGTTCTTTTGATCGCCCGTTATTGCATTTTAATGCAATGCCACAGTGACCAAAAAACCCCCCGAAATTTTGGCATTTCGATTTTTTTTCTAGCTACGCCGTCTAGCAATCAGGTTAATCCCTTTTTATTGATAGATCGGGCGATTCTTTTTATCTTTTTATTGTTTTATTTTGGATGGGGCAAAAGGGGGGTGGTTTTAACTTTTTTTTTTATATATTTTTAAAAACTATTTTTTTTTTTTTTTAAGTTTTGGCATGCTTCAATAGCCTCCCATGAAGCTGCCACAACTTGATTGCCTCTGCTACATAGAGGCGATGCTCAGAGAAAAGCGCATTAAATGCCACTGTCAAGAGTTTGACAGTGGCATTTAACTAGTTAATAGGCATGGGCGGATCGCGATTCCGCCCACGCATATTGCGGGCACATGTGAGCTGTTCAAAACAGCTGACATGTCCAGGCTTTGATGCGGGCTCACCGCTGGAGCCCACTTCAAAGTGGGGGTACTGCCATTGGACGTACTATCCCATCCAATGGCAGTAAAGGGTTAAGGGAAGGTAAACTGGGGGCAGCAATATCCATGATACCGAAACCAAGCTCAGACCACAGACTGTGGTCTAACGACAGACCAATATTCCTTATCAATATAGACCTCAAGCTCTTAGCTAAAATTCTGTCTCAGCACCTAAACTCGGGCCTAGGATTCCCAATACACAGAGACCAGATTGGCTTTGTTCCCTGTAGACAAGCCTTAGACAACATACGAAGAATCTCCCACCTACTGCACCTCTGCAAGCAGTGTAACCTAGCGAGTACGCTATTATCGCTTGATATTAAAAAAGCCTTCGACTATCTCTTGGCCATACCCATTTGCAGTCTTAGGTAAATGGAAGTTCCCTGATTATTTTCTTTCATGGATCCATGCTCTATATAGTTCCCCTTCGGCTCAGGTTCGCTACAATGGCTTCTCTTCTGCGTTTTTTTTCTATTAGAAGAGGCACTCGCCCCTATCACCTCTATTATTCCTTCTCGCAATTGAACCATTAGCTATCCATCTTCCTCTTAGCGCTAATATACAAGGTATAGAAATTGCATCAGTTTCACACAATCTTTTTATGTTTACAGATGATATATTACTTCTCCTATCAGCTCCACAGACATCTTTGCCAGCCCTACTCCAATCCCTTAGTAATTTTGAACGAATTTCCAGCCTAGAGATTAACCAATCAAAATCGTATGCCATGAACATATCTCTTCCTGCTACTATTATCCCACAGCTCCAACAAGACTTCCCTTTTCAATGGGCCACTAACCACCTTGAATAGTTGGGAGTGAAACTGACAGCCAATCTGGACTCCCTCTTTTCAGCCAACTATCCCCCAATGCTTCGCAAAATTCGCTCGCTACTTCAAACATGGGAGAAGTTACATCTTTCCTGGCTAGGCCATGTATGTGCACTTAAGATGACTAAATTCCCCAAATTGCTTTACTTATTTAGAGTTTTGCCAATCCCTGTCCCTTCGCACTACCTCAAAACAGCCCAATGATTAGTTAATACTTTTATTTTGAGGGGTGGCCCCCCTAGGGCTAACAGAGCCACTCTTTATTGACATTGTTTAAAGGGAGGTCTGGGAGTTCCCCGATCTCTCTAAATACTACCAAGCAGCCCAACTAGCCCAATTAACCTTATACCATGTCTATTCGGGAACCACCCCTGTGGTTTTCACTGTGCTCCTGAATGTCACCCATGTACCCTCGATGCCTTGCTATGGATCCTCCCAGCTCAACGTAGGCAAATTTCAAGTCCCATCATAGCACATTCCCTTAAAATTTGGGACTCATTGAAATATTCTTCACAGTTAATTTCTCTTTTTTTGCCCTTCGCCTCCCTCTGAGGTAATCCTCAATTTCCCCCAGGTATTGAGTCCCTTGGGAACTTCTGTTCATGGGTTGTAGCAGGGATTACTAGAGTCCACCAACTCTTCAATGTTGATGGAATTATTCCATTTCCAGCCCTGCAGGAAAAATATAATTTCCCCCTCAGAGAAGTGTTTTGTTATCTACAACTTAAGATCTTTGTCACTTCACTGTTAAGAAACTCTATTCCACCTTATACATTTACTCCTTTCGAGCAAAGATGCCGCCAAAATCCACAAGCCCCAGGCACTATATCACCCTTCACATAGGTGTTGCTAAAACTACACTTCCTGCTGGGAGTCAGATATTGGTTCCACTCTAACCGTCTCAGAATGGTCTCAAATTTGGTCCTCCTCTACTGAAGGAATACTAAACACCTTCATATTGGAAACAAATTATAAGGTGCTGACTAGGTGGTACCTGACCCCAGCTAGAGTGGCCAAGGCAGTCGCTAACTACTCCCCCAACTGGTTTAGAGGGTGCGACTCCACAGGAGATCTGTTCCATATATGGTGGTTATGTCCGATAGTACATAGATTTTGGAACAGAGTATACCACCTTATCTTCTCTATTACAAATGTTAACCTAAAAAAAAAAACCTTGGGAAGCTTTACTTAATAAACATATTCTCAATGCCCCTATTCACACTCGAAACCTTATTGCATTTATATTTCTAGTAGCCAAACAAACCATAGCATTGGCCTGGAAAAAAAAACAGTCCTAGACCTGTCAGATGTTAAAAAGAGTCTCTCCTGGTATATGATTAATGAAAAATTATCTGCCATACTTACAAAGTTCACAAATTTGAGAAACTATGGCTTCCCTGGGTGGAATATGCCAATTATACCCCCTTTGCCACACTCATATTTTGTCTAATCGCTCCAGATTCCCCTGACTCTAGTTGAGTCACTTAACTGGAATTGGTCATAATACACACTCCTCTTTGGGCTTCTTTCCCCCCTTCCTTACCCTCTTAGCTAATTGTTTGTTTCCCTCTTTATAACTATCCTTTTAAAACATGTCTGTATTAAGGTTTTCAATATTTACCTTGTTTATAAAAATTTATTGCTGAAAAAAAAAAAAAAGGCAAACTGCCGTTGTAGTGACCATTGCGCTGCAGTCACCAGTACATTATGCCCAGCCTGTGCTTCTGGAGGCATGCACACGTTAGTTAGGTGTGCTCTCATCGCTTCAGAAATGCCAAACGTGGGCACAATATGTGGTTTAGGCACACTGGGGCTCAGAATGGGGGGGTATTTGGATTTGGGAGCTGAGAATTCGCTGAATTTCTTTTGGAGGGCGAGGAACCATTTCTCTTTTCCAGAGCCTTTGTACTACCAGTAACATGGAAGCCCCCTATACTTCCATTAACAGATGACAGAACTGAGTAAGGACTTGCTTTTTTGTGTGGACTGAGTTGAAGCTTTTATTGGGAACATTTTACATAACGTTAGGGATCACATTTATCCGGCGCTCTACGCTGAGCACTTTATTTATTTATTTTTTTTACTTTATCCCACTATGGAACTATCATTTTTTTTGAAGGCTGATTGCTGGTATAGCATGAGGATGCAGGAGCATCCCTATGCAAACTGTCAGCACTGCACTGACAGGCAAACTTGCTGATCATGCCCTGAGAATGATCAAGCAACTTTGCTAGCTCTGGTGACCCGGATGTCGTCGGGTCACCATGACAACGATCGGGACCCTGCAAGGACGTTGCGGGGTCTCTGATCCAAGGACAGAGGGAACTTGCTTCCCTCTGCCTGCTCCGGAAATGCTGCGATCGAGTTTGGTCACAGCATTTAGGGAGTTAAAGTGCTGGAAGCTGTGCAGTACAGTTACTGGCACTGAATGCCGGGTGTCAGCTGTCAGAATTGGCTGACACCCAGCAGCGATTGCGCGCACACGGAGGCGCTCAGTTCAGTAAGTACCAGGTCACAAGGACGTATGGATACGTCTCGGGTGGGAAAGGGGATATTATTATTACACCTACTACATATTGGGATCGGATCTTGAAGATGGGAATACACATTTAAGTTTCAACATTTTAAATATCCACCTGCAACAAGTGAATGGAAAGATTTGTGAACAAGGCTCAGTGTAGTTCCCACAGACAGTATCTAATGCAGTTAGAAAAAAAATGCAGATTTGGGACACATTTTGAATAAGGGTTCAAAATGTTAGCAGGCTGCTGATGTCATATTGTCAGCGCAGATTACTGCACATGTTCAGAGATACGTGAAAATCCCAGTCACAAGGTTGCTGCAGTAATACACACATTAATTGGACTTGTTACTACTCCATCTAGTCTGGACAGTTTGCAAATCAGGAGTCAATAGTGTTCACTCACCTTTCAGCGTCAGCGGGGAGCTGCCTGTGGAAGTGCTACTGTTGGGCCGAGGGACTAGAAAGAAAAATGTAGTTTTATGAAGGATAAGATAGTAGTAACGCGTGCCATATGAACTTCTAGAGACAGAAACCACATCGGGAAGCCACACCGAGTCCACAGCAGAAACCTGAGGCCGTGCCGTGACTTCCTGCTGCTGTTCCATGTAAATTTGAGTCTTTTTTTTGGTCAACATCAGAAATTTGGATCCAACATGTCCCCAAGGATCAGCAACAACTTATTATTTTACTGAAACCACAAGTCTACAAATATTAGCATTAAAAAATAACATTACCACAAAGTCCTCCAGGGCTGCGCTCATTATCCGGAAACTGTTCAAATGGGTTCTCATCAGAATGGTTACCTAAATATCAAAAAGTCAGATATTTTAAAAAGAAAGCCAAAGCAAAAAAAGTAATCACCAAAATTTAAAGGGAATCTGACATCTCAATTTGCCGCTATAAACTGCGGCCACCGCCATTAGGGGCTTATCTACAGTATTCTGTAATGCTGTAGATAAGCCCCCGATCTAACCTGAAAGATAAGAAAAAGAGGTTAGATTATACTCACCCAGGGGCGGTCCCGGTTCGGGTCCGATGGGCGTCGCTGGTCTTAGTCCGGCCCCTCCCATCTTCATACGATGACGTCCTCTTCCTTACTTCTGTTGCGGCTTCTGTGCAGGCGTACTGAATTGCCCTGTTGAGGGCAGAGCAAAGTACTGCATTGCGCAGGCAGTGGGCCTCTCTGACCTTTCCCTGCGCCTGCGCACTGCAGTACTTTACGCTGCCATCAACACGGCAGAGAATGACGCCTGCGCAGGAGCCGCGACAGGAAGCAAAGAGGACGTCATCGCATGAAGATGGGAGGCGCTGGACCCGGACCCGTGACGCCCATCGGACCCGGACCTCGACGCCCATCGGATCGCACCTGGGTGAGTATAATCTAACTTGTTTTTCTTACCTTTCAGGTTACATCGGGGGGGGGGGGGGGGGGGGGGGGCTTATCTACAGCATTACAGAATACTACAGATAAGCTCCTAATGGTGGTGGCCGCAGTTTATAGTGACAAAATGAGGTGACAGATTCCCTTTAAGTGAAAAGGTAGTTTACATGATTCGTCAACCCTACACATTTCAGTGAGATTTGCATATGACAGTATGTGCATGGGGGTCCTTCCTCCACCACCAAGAGCAGTATAAGTTAGTCTATAGGGAGCCATTACCATGGAGCTTTAGGAAAATGTCGCACATAACCCCACCCCAACAGTACCCTCCCCATTATTAATCCACACTTGCCTATCTCTACAGGAGCTGCTCCGATACTCACCTTTCCATCTGCCTGGCTGCTGAGACCTCAGACTTGTCGCCGGGCTCAAGTGAATTGCAGATGTGGAGAAGGCCCTGGAGCCGGCTTCTATCCTCCGTGAGCGAGAAGTCCGCTCCGAGCCCTCCATCTCCTCACTGCTGCAGCCATGATAAGATTTACGATGCTCCTTGTGACCAACATCAACCAGGACTAAAGAACCAAAGAGCACACGATCTAGTGAGCAGATGGTATACAGTATACAAGGAGCCCTGACGCAGCGCACGGCGGCAGATACTGACATATAAGTGCATCATGCTGGAAACAATGTAACAATTGGAATAACATTTTCTCTTCAATGTATTTGTAACTTCTCATTGTATCTGTCAGCCAATTACAGAACAATATAACCCCCCATATGTTAGCACTCTAAAGAAGGGAGATGGTGCAAAGTCTACAGCTGCCCATAGAGGACGTGCACACAGGAGATCGATCTACAGTGGTGTCTATTCACACTCTGAAGAAACATTTCCACAATGTACTGGGAGTCAGATCCGTGCCGCGCTGCGCCAGACTAAGCTATAAGTAAAGCAACAAAATGTCAAGCAATGCGTTACCCCCTTCACATCGGGGAGGCGATATAAGGGACAGAACAAGGGCAACAACATGTGGGAAAAAACAAGCAATCTCACGGGCTACACTACCATGACCCCCTGCCCTGGACCATGGGGAACAACTCCCCCAAATCCTCAAATATAACACACGGAGCTGCGTTCTTGCTCCCGACAAATCATATAAATTACATTCAAGCACTAGCCATTGCAGGATGCTTGCCCAGACCACCAATTGTAAACCCACCCTATAAGTAGGTGAAACCAACTCCCTAGAACGACATGTTGTACGATCGCCTCCACATATCGGATGATGCGTCCATTTTAGATGCTCGCACAGTGAACAGAGGGTTAATCGGCAAAGCGCAAACGACAGGTTAGAGGAGAGAAAGCTGAAACTGGACATGCAGAACAATGTCTGGACAATGGAGGTCACTGGTCTGACAAGAGGGGAAGCCGCCGTGACCAGGGAAGTATTCATTCATTTCTATGTATGTGTATATATAGGAGATTTCACATTTGCTATGTTACCTGCCCTATATCTATATAAATATGTAAAGTGAAATTAGTTTTTATTCAGGTTTTCAACATTTCCTCAGTCCTGTACTACAGCCTCCACCCAAAATAATACAAAAACCGCTGCACTCTAGGCTGCAGCTACATTAGATCCAAGGGCTAAGTCGTCTGCAAAGAGAAATGTCTATGTAGTTAACACCACAGGTCTTCAGCTGCTGTCAAACTACTACTCCCAACATGAGCGGACACAGGTTTCAGGGAATACTGGGAGTTTGACAACTGCTGGAGCTGCTGATCCTCTGTTAGTGCAGAGATTAAAAGGAGGCGAGGAGCAGTAACCTCAGCTAATCTACATATACAGACAATTGCTAGGAAGGCAATCGCAGTATATTCAGCAGATACGTTACCACTTAAAACAATGCCAATATCTGAATTACTTTCATTTGTTCTGTTTGATACTTCCAGCAGCCATAGCTACAAAAATATTGTAGGCTCAAAAGAAGTTCTGCAGCAGCTACCCAATGTAATTAAAAGCACAGTTCTGCTATACTTCTAACATCATGAAAAGATACTTCCCTGCGCCACATTTGATGACGGACAGTAACACAGCAGCGCAACATCTTGCAGACAAAAATATCATGGCTGCAGGAAACGCTGAGACTTACGCTGCCAGGACAATTACTTTGTGGTGAGTGACGATTGGGTGAAACTTCAGTTTTAAGAAGGGAGAGGTGTCTGATCAGCTTCACACCATTACTTCTGGGTAAACATACAACTTAGACAATACAGATAACGTGCGGAGAGTCAATTTTGGTCCTTGAGGCAAATGTATAAAAATGGAGAGTAATAAATTAAGGATAGGGGTGCGCTCTAGAAAGAGACTACACAGAGCATCAGAAGTCCCTGATCTCTGGAAGGGAGACAGAGCTCTTATGGGTAGTGGGCGAGAGATCTACAGACGACCAGAACCGCAGGCGCTCCGAGAAACGGCGCTGACTCTGTGACGCCTTCTTTTCTTGACTGTTGCTTTTCAAAAATGGAAACTTTTTGCGAGGAGCGGCTACGGATAGATAGAGAAGTCACCAGGCAGGACAGGAGAGAAGTGAGAGTTATACGGGTTAAACAGAGATAAATGTGGAATAGACGCAGACAGATAAAATGCATCTTAGATTATAGTCCAGTTTTTAGCCTACAAAGCCTTAGTTCCCCAAATGTCCTCATCTGCCTGTTGCTACCAGTAGGTGGCGTTCTCTACATGACTTCTCCAATCTAGAAGCTGGAGACAGACTGCCACCTAGTGTTAGCAACAAGCTGCGCAAATATTGGACAAATCAGAGTGCGCCTGAAGTCTCCTTTTTGGACTTGATCCATAATTCTAGTTGTTGACTGCAAATGACTGAAAGCCACAAATAAAAACATCCCTAGACTTTCTCCTGTGAATGAGAGATTTATATGTATTCACAATCTGCAGCAAACAGATAGGAAGTGAGGACCTGCTGCAGCCATGGGGTTAAAAGAGGTGAAATCAGGCACTTTGCAATTCTTCAGATTAGCTAAATAGTGACCTTTGGAGATGTATTGGCCTCATATAAATCAATAGGTGGATACAGATTCACACTGTATGCTCAATGGTCTGAAAATTGGAAATAAGCAAAGTTCATTGGATCTGAAAACCAGCAAACAGTTTAGGAGGCACCTAGATCTGGAGGAGATTCCAGATCGCTCTGACCAGGAATCATTAGGAGTGTTCACGCACACAACGCACCTTTACTGGTGAAGGACTTGGCCGCGTCCCTCTCATCAGACCCCAGAGAACAGTTATCCGTATTCTCTTGCTGCACTCTTAGGGGCCGCGTACAAGATGGCGACGCAGCAATCTCCACGTTCTCCACGGTTTGGTTGGTGACATCACCCACTGACTTGGGTCGCTCTCGGGAGCTCTCTTTTCTTGGTTTGATGAGCTTGGCAAGAGCTCGAGCACCGGACCAGTGGTTCTTCCTGCGGACACAAAATCCCAATAAGAATAGTCAGTAAACTGGAAGCTGGAGCCTTGAAGCAACGTACATTGGATATTGATAGGTGAAAAAGACAGAAATTACTTTTGTGTACTTCTGCTTTAACTTCAATAATACAACGCGCTTCACTTTTTGGTCCCAATTTGCGGTCAGCGCATTTGCAGCTCAGTAAAGTAGCAGCAGAGTAGATGATAGATAGTTTACAGATTCTTAGACACACGCTGCACAAAACAATCAGCAGCCAAAAATCAGCCTTCAGTGCAGAGATGAAATCAGGAGAATTGTCAATACAAAGAGCAAAGATCAAGATCCACAGCAAATTCAGCATTAAGTATGCCACATGTGGATCTGCAGCGATAACAGTACACACTAGCATCGAACTATACACCAATTACATTACACAGGGTCTACACGCAGCCCCATGCTGTGCACATCTAATACCGCCATACTGTGCCTATATCATACCATCATTTCACATTACTCACTATCCACAGAATACACTCATGCAGTCCACACTGAATTCTGCCATACTGTCACCAGTACATAATACTGCCCCAAAGGATAAAGATACCCTCAGCCATCAGCGATCACACTTACAGCTCTGCTGCATATGGACGAATTACAACTACACTCATGTAACTGTACAGACTTTAGAGAACAGTGGAGACTCCAAAATAATAATAAGATGGTCGGCACTCCGTGTGAACGTGGTGAATGTGGAGAGAAAAAGGCTTTTGTCAATAGTGGAACAAACATGAAATGGGATTATTTATGCAGTAACACCAAGGAAATGACATCACCACAAATTAACATAAAAAAATGCAAAACAAATATATGTATACACACACACATAAAATGATAAAAAAATATTCCAAAAAAGTTGTGATTGAATAACATAATATTCATCCTACCCTATCCATACATCAATTATTTCTAAGATATATCAGACATAATATACGGTAATTCATTTTTATAAGGACGTTATTCTTTCAATGGATGCAAAACAATCCTTTTATATGCATATTTGGAGTAATAATGAGGGTAAAAAAAAAAAAAATCTGATTTGTTTTATTTTTTCACGTATCTCAAATGAATATATCAAAAATCAATACTTTTGCCATGTGTTTTTTTTTTCCTCTCGTTATTTAAACTATTACATTTGTTTACTATTGCATACAAGGAAAAATATCCTCATGTGCATTTTTTTTTTTCATTTTTTTGGGACTCATTAATGCCATCATCATAAGTCCATCATGAGGTATAATGACATTTTATTACAGCTTCCATGTCTTTTTTTTTTTTAAAAAGACAATTTGCCCAATTAAAATATCAGGTATTAAAACAAGTTAAAATTCTCAGGCAAGGAGGGGATATTAAAAAAATTACTTCTTTGCAGAGAAGCTTACTGGATACACAGTTTGAACACGATATCACAGCATGGTCAGGAAAAGGACTATAAAATCGGTCGTATTATGTCAGGTAAATTCATTCTGTCTGCTTCTCTAAATCTTATCTTTTTTTATTCTTTAGACATCCCAAGCACAATGATTCAATAATGAATTATTCTCTACACGGAAATGCATACAATTAGTACAAAAATTTATATATTTATTATTATAATATATGAAGCATTGCATGAAAGATTTTTCTATATGTTGATAACTGTTCTCTATATGTGAATATAAATATCTCTATGACAGTTTTTTGCAGTGCGCTTTTTACCTTTTTTTTGTAGTTTTTATATGTTAAACTAAAAAAAAAAAAAACTTACTCTAAATATTATTCCAAATATGCATATAAAAGGATTGTTTTGCATCCACTGATTGAATAACATCCTTATAAAAATGTATTATGTCTGATATACCTTATAAATAACTGATGTATGGATCAGTTTGGATTTTGGGTAGGATAATTATTACGTTATGGAATCACAACATTTTTGTATAATTTTATGTATATATATTTGGTTTGCTTTTTTTATATGTGAATTTAGGATACTGCATAAATAATCCAATTTCAGGTTTGCTCCACTATTGCCAAAAGCCTAGGATAGGCAGAAAAGTAGGATTGTTTGGATTCCACTGGATTAAATAAGCATTTATTCTACACATGAGTGCCGGGATTTTTTTCCATTTAATAATGTCACCAGATTACAGCTATCTATATATCTCAGCTTGCTGTTATGTGGTCCGGGACTGTGACATAAGTGTCTTAGGACAAGGAGTAACACCTACTTCTTGGGTGCAGGGTCATAGAATTTATACTGGTCCATTATTTTCTCCTCCAGCTTCTCCTTCTGTCTTCTTAGGTCGTTCAATTTATCTCTAAAAGGAAGGGAAAAATAAACATTAAATAGCTAGAAATCAAAAATCTGATAGATTTGGTTGACCCATGACTTCCAGGCCCTGCACCTTACATGTACTGTTTCTGTTCCTCGTAATAATGCTCTTTACTCTCCATACTTGACTCCAGCAACATCTGGTTCTGCTGATTCAGCATCTGGATCTGGCTGAGAAGATGATGGTTCTCCTCCTCCAGATTTCGCTTCAGGCGGCTCATTAGCTGCAACACAAAGTCACATCGATCCAGCTCCACTTCGCGTAACGTCTGCTCAGATATGATGCATTTATCGTACAATAACTCCCAGCTGTCCCGGGACATTCAGGACTGTCCCCAATTTGGGGAGTTGGCCCAGGAGGTCGGGGGATGACCAATTTAAACTCTGCCCTCAGTTGAATACAGTGGTGCAGCAGGGAATCCACAGATCCCAAGTCCACCACTCCATATGGTAGCAGACCAGAGCAGTAGCAGAGCAGGACACATAGGCAAGTGGGAAGTTTTCGGGTGTGTCTGGGGTGGGATGAAGGGGACTACAGGAAGCATCATACTATATGTGGGGGCTTCACTAGCAGCACATTTCAGGGTGCATGCATATATAGAACTAGGTGTGTATCCAGAGGGTGTGTTTGTTGTTTTTAATGGACATAATCAATGTACGGAAAAACAACAGTCGTGTCACTAGGCCGCGCCCTTTTAGAAGAATGGAAACAAACAGCAGAGAAGATAATATCACATTGGTTTCTGTCTGTGGCCCATAGACCGTAGATAATGGTCACCCTACACATCTGTCTTCCTACTTCCATCATCAGTTGGGGGTCTTTATGGTGACAATGTGACACTATAATTTCCAGCACACGGAGGTTTGCACACTGAAAGTTGTAATGGAGGAAAGTTTTCCACCATGGAGAAACGAGTATGCCCCGCAGTGTAGTTAACCCCTGGTCCTACCTCGCAGCGGTTGTCCAGCTTGGTGAGAGTTATGTCCATGTTCTGGTGCTGCTCCTTTAACTCATCGAACTTTGCCTGCCATCGGTTCAGCTCCATCTGGGCGTTATTCAGCGAGCTCTTCGTGTCCTTGGTGTGTTTGTGTAAAGTGTTATATTCCACCTGGAGCTCATTGTGCAGGAACTTCAGCCTAAAACACACAGGAGTCGCAATGTGAACATCCCACAGGTCAAAACTTAAAAGGTTATTCATTTCATCAGCATAAAACGGGTGGTCTGGGATTTTCATGTATCACATTTTATCTGATTGATGGAGATGTGACACCCGGCCACTCCTGAGGATCAGATGTTTCCGTGCTGGCAGCGGCTGGATGGGCTGAGTTGCGCAGTTGCATAACACATATTCCTCAACTGAACGTATACTGTACACATGCCCCCTATGGATTCAATGAGGGGCGGATGTGCAGTACCCGGCCGCAGCCACTCTGCCAATGACTGAGCTCAGCACACCCAGTAATTGCTGGCACCGGGAACAGCTAATCCACAGGAGGAACCGGGTGTCGAACCCCCACCAATCAGAATGGCCATCAATGTAGAAGTCCTGGACATCCCCTTTAATGAAACCTACTGCATATGAAAAAAAATAGATGTTAAAGGGGTTGTCCAGGGCTGACATATTAATGTCATTATATGTAAGATCAGTAGGGGTCCAACATACTCAGCTGTCCTCTGTGTACCATCCAGTAAAGAGAAATTGGACTCTGCTGTCAGCGCAATTTAGTACAAAAACAGAAGGTGCTTCTGTATATATAGTAATAAAGTATTGAAAAAATATTTTAAGCATGAAAAGGCAAGAAGATCTTGGTCCCAGGCAAAAAATCTCTCAGAGGACTCTCTCCACACTTTACTAGTTCCACATAGATAATGGGATGCAACCGCAGTACAGATACAGAATTGTACAAGGAGGCAGGTAATAGCAATGCAAAGAAATAGGACAGGGCAAAGCCATTATCGTCTCAACGAGTAGTTGTTTCAATCAGAAAATGGGGGGGGTACAAAAACTTACAGGCTGTGCGTTGCCAGTGCAAGATGACGGTCGAGTCATGTGAATAGTGTCATGCATTTTGTACATGTATTGTGATGTTTGAACTAGGTCATGTGGTGAATGTAATGCAAGTAATGCATAGTGTTATAGGTACAGAAGCTGCTGAGTAGTTACTGCAAAGGTAACGCCTAAGGTGACACTGGTACACTAAGCTCAGGTATAGGGAAAGGATAGGAAGAGATATAGGATCCTATACAGGGTAGGATGTAGTTAATACTTGGGACTAGCCCATACTGGAGGGAAGCTAGAGGTGAGAAAAGGGGAATTGCTTCCTGATTGGGGAGTTAGTGAAAGTAAAGTGTTCGTTGGAGGCAAGGTCAAGTTCAGGATGCAGGGCACTGGAAGCACGATGTCAACAAAACGTTGAGGCGGTATGAAGTTGTACAAAACTCTCTGGAGACATTCCTGCAACATCCGAAGCCTACTGCTCAAAATAAGTGGTATGAAGAGAACCTTAACCCCTTCCGTACGGAGGAAGATGGACGTGGAACTGCGTGAGGGAAATACTGCGGTGCCGGGCAGATAATCCCTGGGGCTGACAGGAGTTGCAAGTATAGGGATTGTCCGAGCTGAACTTATGGAAATGTATTGTGTTAATGAAGCAAGTGGAGAAGGGTGCTGTGTAGTGATGGGCGGACACCTGGATGTTCGGGTCCAGCCAAACAGTTACAAAAAGTTCGATTTCGGGAACCAGAACAGTACTTACACCCGAACCCCATTCACTAGAATAGGGGTCCCCAACATTCAGTGTTTGAATCATAGAATGGTGGAGTTGGAAGGGACCTCCTGGGTCATCTGGTTTAACCCCCTGCTCAAAGCAGGAACAGCGCAGCAAACACTGCTTCTGATCGGCGGTGAAACAGTAGACGGGATTAGGTGCCGATTTACCGCATCTAATACAATCTATTACTGATGACCAGTGGAATGAAGCACTGGAGGCACATACGATGGTGTCTCCAGCTGCAAATAACAAAGGATTAAATAGATTGGTCATACGAGGCTTTTGGCGCTAGTTAACTTCATTACAAATCACTATACATGAAGTCTGTTTAAGAGAATATCCCATTGGCCGTTGATTACTATGGCAACAGGGACGCATAAATGAACCTACGGCGGAGAAGTGAAAACAAAGCCTTATTATATGTTTGTATATAGATTATCATGGATAATAAGGTGACGGTGATTTTTAAAAGGGATATATATATATGCACATAAGTGTTTGATGTCTGTTTTTATATTTTAAAATATTGTATTATGATGTGAAGAGGGCGGTGCTTAGTGGTGATTGGCTCCCTGTGTGGTGTCCACACTATTTAAGACCGCCTGGCTGACATATTTGTATGCTTGAAAAAGACCAGCATATGGTCGAAACGTTGCTTATGCTATATGGCTAAATAAAGATTTCTTTGGACCATTACACCCGGTGGAGCGCTGTTCTTCTGTGCAGAGATTGACGTTTTACCCAGGAGGGTTCCCCTGGATATGGAACGAGCGCCCTAATGAGTGAGTGCTGTCAGTCATTTGTATATTTTATCTGTTGGATTCCATGACAGACAGAGGCCGCGACCAATGAATATCCGTGACAGAAAGACAGAAGGACAGACAGAAGGACAGACAGAAGGACAGACAGAAGGACAGACAGAAGGACAGACAGAAGGACAGACAGAAGGACAGAAGTACCCCTTAGACAATTATATAGTAGATATTGTGGATGATGATTTGATGGATTACTCTGATATTACACTGCAATGTCACATGCCTATTATATTATTTTGTGGAATCTTTCAATAAAAAGTTTAAAAAAATATCTGCATGATTCCATTTTACAGGTGCGGATTTACCGTTGTTCAATGGACAGCAGCGTTTTAGACGCAGCGAATATATGCTGCATCCAAATCGCTGCTATTTCCGGATCGTGGGCACATATAGCCTTACTGTGCTGTGCCAACTGATTTCTACTGTGAGACATTCACAGTGATGGAGGGATAACAGCGTCACTCCATACACTGTAGTGGTCGCAGCTCAGCAACTATCGAAGACAATGTGATCTGATCTGCAGTACAGAGAATGGCCACTAGATGGTGCACTTATAAGCCCTGCTCTGGCTCCACGCACCGTGTACATCTGGTGGTCTTTCCACCCAGTAAGGCTACTTTCACACTTGCATTGTTTGACGTACGTTGCAATGCGTCGTTTTGGAGAAAAAACGCATCCTGCAAAGTTGCTCGCAGGATGCGTTTTTTCTCCATAGACTTGCATTAGCGACGCATTGCGACGTATGGCCAAACGTCGCATCTGTCGTGCGACGGATGTGTCGTGTTTTGACGGACCATCGGCACAAAAAAGTTACACGTAACTTTTTTTGTGCATCGGGTCCGCCATTTTCGACTGCACATGCGCGGCCGAAACTCCGCCCCCTCCTCCCTGCAACTCAGAATGGGCAGCGGATGCATTGTAAAACTGCATCCGCTGCCCACGTTGTGCTACATTAACACACTGTCCGTCGGTACGTCGGGACGACGGTTTTATCCTAACGATAAGGTATAAAATAATTTAAGTTTCAGACAACACCTTTTAATTTGCCCGATGTCCTATTGCAAACAGAGCAGTGAGGGTAGGATCGTGCTGCCTCTTAGCTACAGATTGGTCTGAAATTTGAGACTAATAAAAGAATAAAAATGAAATAATTACTACATCTAGATCTGCACGTTACTGGACGAGAAGGATTTCATAGTCATCGTGGTTAAGACCGCCAATGACAAGTGACCATTTTTGCATCTAAGTGTCGTGTTCATTCCAGACAACCTCCTGCGGCTCTCACCTCTGCAGCTCCTCCTGTAGCTTCTCCTTCTCACCGGCAGCCTGGACGTTCTTCCTCTTTTCCTGCTGCAATTCTTCATTCTCGCAGTTTAATGCTCGGTCCCGCTCCTCCAGCTCCGCTTTATGGCGCAGTAGGTTGTTGTAGCTTTAACAAAAAGGCAGCGGCTCATTATAGAAAAATGGAAATTGCACAGATCCCAAAGCTCCTGAGCACAAGGGTCATGCCGAGTGATTAGAACCTTCGTCCTCTCACTACTGGGTCATTACAATGTATCAGTCTACAGTCCAGCAAAGGACAGAGCTCTGCCTGCACTGATACATTGTGACACATTACAGGTTTTTGGCCTTTGGGTGACAATAACATTTCCACTTACTGACAGTAAGCAGAGATATTGAAATGAGGAGAAAATGAAGCATATTATATACTAGAAGGTTACAAAACATTTACGAGGATATTTTAAAGATAGTTAAAGGGGTTGTGTCCAGGATTAGGAAAGCATCGCTGAACTAATCCAAGAACAGCCCTGAAGCTTTCCTTAGGTGATGTCCAATATTGTTTATCGGCTCTAATGAAATGAATGGGACTGAGCTGCAATAAAAAGACACAACCTGTGCATAAATGTGGTGCGATTTCTGGAAGAAAGCATTTTTGGGGAAAAAAATGTTTACAATCCCTTAAAAGTGTGTAACAGATTATGTAGCAACTCCAGCACCCTAAAATCCTTCCAACCCTATGCCCACCATTTAGCACTTACCTATCCTCCAGGATGCAGTTTGTCTGCTCCAGGTTCTTGTGCTGCGCCTTCAGGGCGCTGTGCTGATTGATGAGACCCTCGTACTCTGCAGACTGGCGTTCATACAGGGAGACCAAGTGATTGTGATCTCTTAGCAGTGCGTCATGGCTGGCGATGGCCTCCTCTCGCTGGTGTGCCACCTTGTCGTTCTCGCCCTCCAGGGTGGACAGCTGGCTCTGCAGCTGAGAGATCTGGGATGTTAAGGAAACACTTTGGGAAGCAGCGGCCGAGCTCTCAACCTGAACAAGATTAATATAAAAGGGTTAAAGTTCGGCATATAAATCTCCACCACCTTGCCATCCTCCACCCCCTCATTGTGGCATCCCTGTAGCTTCTCACCTGCAGGTTGGCAGTTTGCGTCTGCAGTGTAGTGTTGTTTTCTTGAAGGAAACTGATCTGTTTCTGCAGCGCCCCCATCTGGTTGTTGAGAGCATGGTTCTGAGTCTCCAGATGCCGCACTTGCTCTTTCATCAACTTCTTCTCTGCTTGTAAAGCTGCATTCTACAAAAAAACAGAAAAGAACAAAAATACATAAAATTTTCTTAAAATCCAACATACATTACTTCAAGAGAAAGGCCAACTGATGCCAGTCATTCCCAGGCCTTCTCCGATTAATGAACATTGAGAAATGTGTCTGGGTGCAGCCACCACTAGGGGGAGCCTGTGGAGACAGATTTAAATATGTTTGAAAAAACAAACAAACAGAACAGTGCTTTACTCTGGTTTCTCAGGTACAGCACCGAGTCTGCGCTGCGGATCACAGTGTTTGTTATAGTCTGCATCACTGACGTAACGTCGATATCTCTGCAGCCAATCACTGAGCTCAGTGACTCGCGGCGTCTACTCGGGAAGAGCCGCAGAGCTGATTGACTGCCATCAATGTGATCAGCGCTGCAGACAATAACAGACACCTGAAGCAGAACTGTATCATACAAATATAAACAGATAGGGGTAAACCGAGGTTTCGGAACTCTGTATCAGAACAAATATAAAGATAGTCTAATATACTATACATTTTGATGACCATTTACCCTAAGGCGTTACAATAGAAATGAAACGAGAGAAACTCCTCAAAGACAAGAACTTACATCCCGCTCCACTTCGATGACTCGGTCCTTCGCCCTCCACAGATCCCGTGTGCTCTCCGGCTGTCCATTCTCCAGGGTCTCTGTGCCATGGATTTTTTGGATGCTCCGACCCCGAGAATTCGGGACAATCGAATCTACGGTCTCATTTTGCATCTCAAGGTCTTGTTTCACCTGAAATATTGGAAAAGACATATATAGTAGTCATAGCAGTAAAGAACAAGATGATCGGGACAGAAGAATTAGATCGCTTGGCATTTTAAGACACTGCTCCCCAAGAGCTGACCATCTAAATCTACAATCCAACTTTCTTCTTTTGATGCCACTCTCTCACGCTCCGCTGGCACCTTCTGCCCCTGCTGGTGATGGCCGGACCCTTCCTGGTGCTGATTAGGTTTCCTGTTCAGACTGTATATACATGGAAGAGTCTGTATTCATCACGGTAGGAGATTAATATCACCATTCTGCTTTGATCTGCAGAATTTAACGGTTGTAAAGGGCCCCTCCATTCTCATTTAAAATAAATCAGAAAATACTTTGAACACCAGTTCCTGACCAGTTATGCTTCGGACATTGAATGGCTAACATGAGTTTACCCATACAGTCCCAATCCCCTGTGTATTACCGAATTCAGCTCGTTCTGAAGCTGCTGGTTAAGATTCCGGACTTCGTCCACTTGACCTTCGAGCGAAAGGATTTTACTTTCTTTTATGGCCAAAGTTGTCTTTAGTGTTGATTCGATCTTACTTTCCAGAATCTTGTATTTCCTGTAATTACGGTACAGTGTGAATAACTGCGCATTTAAATAAATGTATTCACGTTTTTGTCAAGAATTATGACGAAGGGTGTAGAAGTGAGGACTCAGCACCGAAACTTAGCCCAATTCATAACTATTACAGTCATCCTCCCCCCAGCCTCAAATGGCCGGAAACAGTGAGCAATAGATTGAATCCATCTACTTCTTCCCCCTCCTCAGGTCACACATCTGTAGATGCTGTATTATTATACCGCCAGGAACAGAGGCTGAACTGAAGCTTTTTTGTACATGGGGATCACTTACTTTTCAGCAATACTGTTCTCATCTTGCAGCATTAACTCTTTATTTAACCCAATCTTCTCAAGTTCCAGGCTCAGTTTGTCCAATTCGCTTGACATTTGTTGGGTTTTTAATTTTTCTAAGACCAGATCCTGTAGACGGGGGTCCAAGTTAGTAACATAGATGGGTGTACAAGGAATCAACATCTGATCTACACACCAATATTTTACAGGAAAACTCCACTTTTAATGCAGATTATCATATGCTAATTTCCATTTAGCTGAGCAAGATGCAGTCGTACAGTGACAAAGACAGACAAACAGGTAATCTGCGCCAAAATGTAAAATACAGTACACATCCTCCCTTCGGTTTTTGTGTATAGACTGCGCCAGTGACATCCCGACAATAGTGCACATCAAAGTGCAGCAAATGTCTGAGCTCGGCGGATGTAGACAGCACAAGCCACAAGGATCAGCGATTGGCTGCAGCGGTGTTGTGCACTCTAATCATGATGTAACTCCTGCAGCCAATATACAGAGGCCAGAGCAGTGGTGATAAACCTAGACTTCAATGAGGACAACCACTTTAAAGGTGTCCCCACTTAAGACAATTCATACTTCTTAGAAAGGAACTTTTCCATCTCTTGAACCCCCAAATGAGGATCCAGAACCAAGTACTATCCTCTATTAACTCATCATCTTGACAGAGAGACAATAGATTTCCCACTAACATTAGTAATGTGCTGAGCTCGTACCTCCCTTAGTGTCGCCAGTGTCCTCTTATCAACAGTCATCTGTTGCACCAGGTCTTTATTCTCCTTTTCTAGCTCTCTGGTTCTAGAAGACGACTCCCTTAGCCGAGAAACCTCCTTCTCTAGTGTTTTACTCTCCTTCTCCAGGTCCGCTAGCTTCACTGTGTTGTCATCCAATATGGCGTCCTTCAGCTCTACCTGCTGCCAAAGCCTCTTCGATTCCTTCTCCAACATCTTCTTGTCCTTCTCCAGTTGCGACATTTCCTGCTCCGCTATCTTTTTTTCTTGTTCCAACCGTTCCAGCCTCTTGCTGGAAATCTTCATCTCCTCCAGGGTTTTTTGCATTTCTTTATTTTCCTTCTCTGTGTCCTTAAGCTCGGTCTCCAGCTCCGTCACTTTCTTCTTTCCAGTCTCAACCATCTGCTGAAGCCTCCAGTTTTCCTCGTTTAAGCCTTGGTAGCTCACTTCCAGACGCTCAGACTTTTTCCCCAGCACCTTCAGCACTTCCACTTCCTTCTGCAGATCTTCCTTCTCCTTCTGGAGCTTGGTATTCTCTCTTTCAATCTGGTTGATCCTGGCACAGGAGAACCTCATAGCTTCCACCGCTCTCCTGAGCTCTACGTTCTCTTCATCCAGCTGCTTGTTTTCCTTCTCCAAAACCTCCAGCCGAATGGACACATTCTGCAAAGTATCAAGAGACTTCTTGAATATTCTATTTTCACTTTCCAGCTTTCCATTCTCCTTCTCCAAAATCTCCACCTTTTCTTCAATGATCCTCATGGAGGACAACTTCTTAGCCAACCCTTCATTCTGCTTCTCCAGCCGTCGGACTTCCTTCTCCATCTCCTCCACTTGTTCAGCCTTGTCCTTCACCTGATCATGTGCCTTCTGCAGCTGCTTCTTTTCATGCTCCAGATCGTTCAGTTTACTGCTGGTGTCTGTGATGGTTTCATGGAGCATCTTGTTTTCCATCTCGACTTCTTTGACTCTAGAATCAGTGCTTTCTTGTGCTCTTTGTCTTAAAGCTGCCATCGCCTGGGACAAGTGTTTGCTTTCCTGTTCCAGCTCCTTAATCTGGAGAAAACAAAATATCCATCTAGGATTATTGTCTGGCTACAATGATTAAATAAACAAGACTCCTCTCAGTTCAGGTGACCTTTCAGAATAAGATGATGTGTCTTTGTGAGGGTAACAAAATTTCTGGCCATTATATCACCATTATATCCTGCACTTTCCACCAGTTTCTCCTCTGCACACGCTCTCTAATTCACGGTTCTCTGAGCTGTTGTATGGAGACAAGCTGCTATTAAGTCTCCAATACACAGCACACACAGAGACATGAGGGATTGCTGCCCTCCTGTCTCCATGTAGCACATTACCCGAAGCAGCCTAGTGGCTATTATATAGTAGTACTGAGCAGTGTACTAAGCAGTGTAACTGTGAATCTATATCTAGCGTGAGATAGAAGAATAAAAATTCTAGAATACAGCAACATTATATAGCAGTAATGAACAGTGTAACTGTGAATACAGCACTCATGCTTGTGTCTCTGCCTCTCACTCTGTTCCTCCCTTCTGCCTTCTCCATAATGAGATCGCAGTCAAACTTGTCTCGAGCAAGATAGATTTAAACAGTATTTCAGATTAAATGATGAAGGAGCAGAAATAGTGGATCTGAATCTTTCTTCACTTATATCAGGCAAGATTTATTACACCGCTTCTTGTATCCGCTTGTACTATTGATTTATGCCAAGTTTGATTAAATGACAGTGACCATCTCATTACCTACCTGCTTTTCCTTCTCAGATTTTACATTCTCTAGAATTCGAGAGAGATTATCCTTCTCCTTAAGTAAATCTTCGCTGAGACTCTCCAAGTCGAAGCTGCTCTGTTTTTCCTTCTCAATCTGAATGTGCAGGTTTTCAATCTAAAAATAAATTAATAAGTTCTATAATTCGTCACATATTTGCCCCCACATTTCACACACAACAACCCCCATATGTTCATATAACCAATATCCTTATTGGGATCTGAGTAAGACCACCAAATGAGGGAAGCCACACGGGAGGGGGAAGTAAGTCACCTCGTCCATCCGATGCCCACCTTCTTGTTGAGCTGCTGGTTGTCCTTCTCCAGTTCCAGGCTCTTCAAGCTGCTTTCCTCCAGATTGATGGAGGCTTCTCGTAACTCTTGGATGATCTGCTGAAGACCCTGGTTCTCTTTCTCCAGCTTCAGGATGCGACTGGACGCAGATTCGTTCAGCTCAAACACAAATGATTTCCTGGCTGTCAAGGAATAAGTTGTAAGTATCTGACCGGAAGACAGAGCGTAGAGAGCCAGACCCTCTGTACGTAATGTGCCCATTTTCAGCACTAAAGCCATGCACTTGGATTCTGCACTGTAAATGATGACCTCTGATCACGCGGATTCTAGATTGTGGCCGACATAATCTGTAGATTTATGCCAAAGCCACCAACAGGGGGCGCTCCTCTGCTACATTTGTCAATTGTAGGAAATTCGTTGGTGACTCACTGAGTAAAGGTAAAGAGCAGGTAACACGACCTGAGCCCTGGAGCCAAGAAACAATCACACTCTACTAATCGCATCCTTAGATCACCTGAGCTGACAGCAAAGGTTTTCTTTCTGGTATAGCTAGTATATACAACATTATTACTATAAATGACAAGGTCACCCCGCCATTCTTACCATCGGACAGCTCACTGCTCTTGGACACCTGCTCCAGCTCCCAGCCCAGCTGCGCCGACTCGTTCATGCTTTGCTTGTGAGCGATTTCCAGCACCATGTTCTCCTCTAGCAGCTCCTCGATCCGGTTCTTATCCGAGAATCGGTCCTGGCGACACAGAAGCACCACGTTATGAGCTATGACTGTCCCATTACCCAGAGTAACCCATTGTGGTGCGGCTTACTGCAGCAGGTATAAAAGCGTTTTCCCCCTCACCAGCTCCAGGTCATGGATCTTGGATTTCAGCTGCAGATTGTCCTTCTCGAGCTCGTGTACTTTGTCGGTCCGTGCCCGCGCCGCCTCCAGCTGCTCCTCCAGCAGAGCCTTGGTCTCGATGAGAATCACATTATCTTCTCTCAGCTCCTACACAGCGATGACAGCCGATACATTATCATAAAGACTGTGTGATATGAAAAGTCTGAAACTCCAGAATTGGCCACTGCAGGGTCAGTTTACACTCAGTTTCTGGCATTGTATTCAGCTTAAGAACTTCAACTCCCCAACTCCTCCTAGATGGATGTCGCAGACAAACAATCTGATGGCAGATTTTACATTAGCATTTTACATTTGTCTTTCATTTGACAATCCAGAACACATTCCTGCCGGTCAAATGGAATTTATACCCCACATGTGCCGTAATAGGCGGTAATATAATAAATGTATGTATTAATCTATACAAAGAATACAGGGAGTCGTCCTGGGTCAGCGCTCCTGCACACAATGTCACATGGGATCAGCGTCGTCTCAGTTTCGCCGCAGCTCTCTACATGTAAAGTTAATGAGATCACATTTCTCCTCCAAAGAGAAACTGGAAATTTAATCTTTTCCAGCAAAGTTCATTCTCCAGGTGTCACGAAACCTGGCACAGGGCATCAGAAAATGATGCCGGCCCTGAATGAAAAGAGGGATCTACATAGAATGTGACCCACTCACCACCATAAGCTTATGTAATCGCCTAGAGTTCCCAGACGCAGATATATGTCACCTACGTCCATCCGTGCCTTGTAGAATTCCACATCGTGAAGTTTCTCTTTGCAGCGGATGAGTTCACTTTCTAGGCGGTCAACTTTGCTAGCCGCTTCCTTCATCGAATCCACCTCATCCCGGTACGTGCGCGCAGTCCGAGCCTCAGCCGCCAACTGGATGTTCTAAGAAACGTCAAGAGGTTAGAGGAAAAAATGTTATATTTGTGACTTCATAGTTGAGATTTCTGATTGAGTACGGGTGCAGATTAAAGGTGATGTGGTCGCCCACAAGTCGCTGTAAATCGCAGAATCGGGGTTTCCACATGGAAAGAAAGTAGCGCAACTCGCTCGATAATTCCTTATAAATCTGAAGGACCGGATGTCACCAGGAAGCCCCAAGTCCAAGCAGATGAAAAAATATCATTCCTATTTTACCTCCTGTTTGAGCCTCTGAAGCTCCAGGTTCAATCTTTCAACTTCATGTTTAGTGTCCAAGAGAATCTCTGACTTTTCTTCTCTGAGCAGGTAAAGAAAAAAAAAAAAAAGAAAAGATACCTATTTCTTAGAAACCAGAAGATAAAGCAAACGTACTGCTCAATATAATAATAATAAAAATAACTCACAATTCCTGCCGTAGCCGTCGTAATTTCGCTTTGCTGTCTGCGAGTTCCACTGCCAGATGTTGCTTGTCCTCTGTAGAAAAATGGTTGACCACATTTGACGACACATCTGAACTTGTAGACTTGACCGGAGCAGGCGGATTCAGAGACTGGAGATAATCCCTTTCCTGGGTGAGATCGACAATCACCTGAAAGAACCACGATATTAATCAGCCATTTCTCCATGACCCTCGACATTGTACCTTGGTGCCGGGGCAGACTTCATATTGTCTTTGCTCTCAGTGTAGCTTTTCGTGTGCCCAGTGTCACCCCCTTTGCTTAATGTTTTTATCAGCTACCATGAGGAGCGGGGCAGGAACCAAAAGGCATTGTCAATTTTCAAGTTGGTTCGGTGACTGTCCTGACAATCTAAACCAGCAAGAGTTGTCAGTCAAGCAGGTACATGCCGTACCTATTAAAATGTTCTGCCAAGCAGAGACAAGCGGCGACATATGCATCAGGCAGACGCTTATCTCCTAGTGAAAAAAAGGGGGCAACCAGTAATTGCTGTAATAAACAGGTGACTACTAATGCAAAATCTGTAATATTGGTCCCCACCTTCTATATAACCGGTGCTCCAAATACAGACAGACTTTTTGGGCCCCCATCATTTACCAGGGCTGGGATGCCCCCTTATATCATTATGACCCTGCCTCAAAAGTCAGTGGATCCCATAAAAAAAAAAAATAAACACATCTATAAAATATCGAATATACATGGCGACAGCTAAAACTTTTTACTCTGCCAGAAAAGCAAAAAAGTAACTCAGGACTCGAGGAACAGTTTGGCTCTGAGCCCTGGAGACCTGATAATTTATTGCTCAACTATAAAAAGTCCCAAAAACTGTACTTTATTCGCCACCCAGAGACATTTCCATAAACAGACCCCAGGGCGGCCGGCAGAACATCCCGTCATGGATCCAATGTCAGATAACGCATTATGAGCGCAGTCAATGGAGCAGAGAATGACCCCCCCCCACGGCCCACATTCATTTTGGCTGCTGTTCAAAGAGGACACGTGAGCGTCGCGTCCTGCGACAGAGGTCACCGCCACCAGCGGGAAGAGGTGACGACTGCTCCCTTCCTCCCCAATCATCGGGTGGAAAAAAAATCAAATCACAGGACGAGCGCATCGTTACTCCCATGACCCCCTAGAGACAAACATGATATTACACCATCAAAATATGGAGAAAAGGGACCCCCAGGCTGAAAGAAACGTGACCTTGACCTAAGAAAAACAACTTGTTGACCTCAGTGTAGGAATGCCTCCCGCTTTGGGGGACTTGGATTGTCTGTGGACGCCCATTCAATATCTGTTGTTTGCTGGGGGTGAAGGGCATCATCAATGGAAACTATATCAAACCAAAACTTTCAGGCGTCTGGGTGACCCTCCCCACTAATAAAAATGCCAAAACCTCATCCCTGGCTCCTCACAAATATGGAAGGCTGCAAAAAAATAATTAAACTACGAGTAGTGATCTGTTTGGTTCTTATGGACCAGGCTGACACTTGTTTTTAGGATGGAAGTGGGGGGTTATGTGACTTGTGGATTTATGAGGGGACGGAGCTAACATCTCGCACCATGGGACACTGCTTCATGGCGATGATTGCACCCGCCACTGGCATCTTACCTCTTTATAGTCATCCCGCTCATCGAGCAGCCTCCTGAGGTGCAGTGCCATGCTTCGGGACAGCGAGTCCAGCTCTTCAGGGGCCACGTCCGTTACATCCAGCCATTGTAGATCAAACACATTCTCCTGGTTATGGGTCACCTGTCACACAGCGAGATCCACCATTATTAAAAGAAGCACAACTGGCTTCACTTATTGATCTGAGAAAGATGGACGACAGCGGTACGGTCGCCATGATGACTCCAACAACAGAGGTCATCCAGCTTTACCGGGCCCTAGAACAGTAACCAGTCACCGATGCGTCATATTTATTATCGATTACTCAATCTCGTGATCAGTGACCGCCATCATCTGTGTCCATGCTGCGCACATCATAGGCCCGTCTCCAGGACGACTCAATAACCCAATGAATAATAGATGGCGGCAGCGAGCGTTACCTCCTGGATGTGCGATACGATTTCCTCCTGTGTCTCGATATCCAGCTGCTTGATCTTCTCAATGTACTCCTCTTTCCTGTCGCACTGGAGAGAAAAACAAAAATAATTATATAAAGGCTTTTCTCTCATCTCTTCCAGACTTAAATATGACAAATGTAACCAGGCAGAGGAAACTTAGGAAAGCTGTGTGACATGATGGCGGCCATATTGATTATCACACAACTTTGCTAGAGATGATGTCGGTGGCAGCAATAACAGGAAGGAACACGATTCAGGTAAGGCAACCATAATGATTGTAATCCCCCTCATTGTTGTGATCTCAGCTAATTACTGACCCTGACAATACGGATTTTCCCAGCGCTGGAGGCGACACATCCGCTCTGCTGGGACATGTCGATTCTAATCCCACAACGTCTTCTCTCATTATAACACACCGATAACACGACAGTGTTCTCAGCCAAGAGCTGACAACACTGCCCGGAAACCCACCTGTACGGCGCAGCCCAACATCAGCAGCAGAATCTTCTTCACCTCCTCCATACTTCTCCCTGAATGAAACACAAACGTATAGAAATAGATGAGTGTGTAAAAAATCCTACATCTATGTATGAACCATAAGTGCGTATATTTATGTGTATAGATGTTTGTACAGTCCTGCTCATCATTATTGGCACCCACGAAGTGTAAGTACATAATGTGGATTATCTCCTGACAAAAACGAATCAAGTGAAACTGTTTTCTGTAACGAGCACTTGTGTTAAATACATAGAATCATAGTATGTCAGAGTTGGAAGGGACCTACTGGGTCATCTGGTCCAACCCCTGCTCAAAGCAGGATTTACTAAATCATCCCAGACAGATGTACAAGATATACAAGACAGCAAATGATAAACAAGGATTAAAAACAAACAATGAGGCAAAAACAGAAAGACCCGAATCAGGCTGTGAACCTGGTATTGGCCCCTTTACATTACATTAGAATGGAAACACATTTTGACTCGCCTGTGGTAAATCACAAATGAGAATCGCCTGTGATTGTTAGTGCCCATGTGACATGAATTAGCCAATGAATGATGACTTTAGTGTTTTAAAAAGCCACATGGTCGTCTCTGTTACTTTGTCACAATGGTGAAGACAAAGGAGCTGTCTGAGGACATCAGAACTGCTATTATCAGCTATCACAAGACTTCCAAAAGGTATAAGGCCATCTCCAAAGATGTTGGTATTCCAGTTTCAACATTGTGCAATATTATTACGAAGTTTGCCAAGCATCGAACCGTCAAAAATCTCCCTGGACTTGTGGGAAAGTGGAAAATTGACAAGAGAGGTCTTCAAAGATTGGTGCGAATGGTGAAAAAAAAACACCACATCAAACATCTAAGACCTGAAATCCAACCTGGAACAGTCTGGGGTCATGGTTTCAACAAGTACCATATGCTGCACACTGAACCAGGCAGAGATTTATGGGCGAAGGCCAAGGAAGAAACCATTGCGGAAGAAAAGACATAAAAAGGAACGACTGCTATTTGCCAAAGAGTACCTTGACAAACCACAATAATTCTGGGAAAATGTTCTGTGGACAGATGAAACAAAAATAGAGGGATTTTTGTGTACTCACCGTAAAATCCTTTTCTCCGAGCCAATCATTGGGGGACACAGACCGTGGGTGTTATGCTGCTTGCCACTAGGAGGACACTAAGTGATACAAAGAAAGTTAGCTCCTCCCCTGCAGTATACACCCTCCTGCTGGCCCTCAGCTAACCAGTTCGGTGCAAAAAGCAGTAGGAGATCAGTAACAACATATTAGCTTACAGCATGTCATATATATATATATATGAGGGTATAACATGTCAGATTACATAACAAGCATAAGCTAGTAACAGGGTGGGAGCTGTGTCCCCCAATGATTGGCTCGGAGAAAAGGATTTTACGGTGAGTACACAAAAATCCCTCTTTCTCCTACGCCTCATTGGGGGACACAGACCGTGGGACGTACCAAAGCAGTCCCTGGGTGGGGACAACGTCAGATCAGGCCTTGTGTAACTGCTACTTACAAGTGTGCCACCGCGGCCTGCAGAGTCCGCCTGCCCAGAGTGACATCTGTGGAAGTCTGGGAATTATAATGCTTCAAGAATGCATGCGGACTGGACGAATCCGCAAGCTTGCAGGCGTGTCTTGTTGACGCCTGGTGCCTAGAACCCACGATAGACAGGGAGATAGACTGTCATCTAACACGGAAGGACTCCTGGATGGTGAAGGAAAACACCAGGCTAAATGGCCGATGGAGACGGCCAAACCCTTCCTGTAAACGTCAGGAAGCCTTCCTCTTACTGTTAGGAAACCCAAGATACAGTGTCCAACCTTCGGAAGGACGCCGTCCTCAAGACGTACCTACTCAGAGCACTCGCTTCGTCCGGAATATGGGGGACTCATTCCATTTTGTGGAGTGGTGCCAAAAGAGATGAGGGAAGAACTATGCCCTCATGACAGTAGTAATACAATACCACCTTGGTAAATAAGGACAGGGAAGGCTTGAGGACAACCTTGCCTTGAAGGAAATAAGAGAAAAAAAGTCTGAAAAGACCCGTTAGCCCCGAAGACTCGTCAGGATGAGGATATCGCCGAGAGAAAAGGGGGCAACCTTCCCTAATAGAATAGATCCCAATGATCTAACGGTATGCAATAGGGAAGAACTACATGTGAAAACATCCTGCGAGGTGGTCCCTACTTGCAGTTTTGTTGCGAAAGACAGAAAGCTACCAGCTCCGCAAGCGAACTGACGTGGTCAGTGCGGATTTCCGAGGATCACTGAGGCCCTTTCTGCTTCTGAAAAGCTGTCGGAAGTGGAAACTGGTACCACAGAATAACCGGAGCATGCAGTGCGATGGCTCCTGGATCTCGAGGCCGAAAAACAAACTCCAGTACACAGGCGATCAGTCAGGACGCCATCCGAACTACAACTGTAGAACTCCAGTGAAGGCGGGTCTGATGGAAGACTTCCGGTGAAGTTCCCACTCACTTGAGGTGAAACCCTGACGGCTAAATATGTTCGCAGCCCAGAGTTCTACTCCTGGGATATGTACTGCCAAGATCACCGAGTCATAGATCTCGGCCCATGTGAGGTACTTTGGCCATTGACGTATGACACAGCCGTGGCGTTGTCCCGATTGAATTCGGATGGGTTGACCCGCCATAAGGTACTGGACCTACTATAGGATTACCTTTGAGATCTGCAGAGCAATGATCGGGAGAAGAGGACTGGCATTGGAAGTTACTAGTAACCATGGAACCGGGAGAAAAAACCCCGGATGAAGAAGGAGCTCAGAGACTATCGTCTGAAAGGCTGCTTGACTTGCTGAAAACTAATGGAGCGAAGGAAACTGCTTCCATTGTCGTCTCCGTTTTTGTTTTGTTTTTTTTTCTTTAAGAAACCTCCCAGCAAATCGAATGAAATGAGGGGATGAGTGAGCAAGAGCGCGAGCTCCCTGTTGAAAAACCATGACCTTGTCTGGAGGGAGATTTACCACCCTTCTGGAAGAATACTGGATCATCCTCAAAAAGGATATCTGCTGGACTGGAAATGAGGAGTTGCCTAAGTCTAGCCACCAGCCCAGGTGAGAGGGTATCGCAAGTGATATAGACGACTTAGCGTAGTCCTGCAAGGGCGGGTAAACAGTCGGCCAAACAGGGTAGGACGGCTACGCCTCTAGGTGCAAGATGACAGCCGCCATGACCTTTGCGAACACTCGGTGCGGTAGCAAGGCCGAAGGACAAGGCGTGACTTAAATGCTGTTCACGAATGGAAAAGCAAAGAAATTTTTGAAGAGGTTAGGCATCCTGAATGTCGATGGATGCCAGAAACTGCACCCTGTTTTATTGAAGTATGGCTGAGCGGAGGAGACTCCATTCGAAGAAGAAGAACCTTGTGAAAAGATTGTTAGAAGTTTGAGGTCCGGGATCGGTCCTACTTCTCGTTCCCCTTTTAGGAACCAAGATCCCTTAGATCTAGACTGTCCTGGACAACCCTTTTACTGTTGGTCGGGGCTGCGGAAACGTACGATCCTTCGTTAGTCTCCCGCTCAAAAATATGATTGACCAGCTGAACTGTCTTCAGGAAAGGGTACTTGTGTGAATCAAAGTAGTTAAGGTCTTCCAGGTAGGAAACCGTTGCTCTAGCAATCCATGCAGCGGCTAGGGAGGGTAGAGGGCTGGACCCGTAGCCGAAAACGGAACAAACCAGATGTGCTATTTGACAGATCGTGGCATTTTTAATTGAGGACCTATCGGGCAGGGATACTGTAGGTAAACCACAGGAGATTGTACCCAGTTAATCTGCCGAGTGGCAGAATGCGCCGCTGCTTTCAGCAGGTCATTGCAGAGTTAAAAATTAGGAGCCTCGATCCACCATCCTCTTAACAGGGAAGTGGAGAGGGAACATTCGCCTTCTTGCATCTTCTGTTAAATAGTGGTGATGCAGAGGGGGGTGCTCAGACGCCCGAAAAAGGGTGCCTCTGTACATCCACAGAGTTCAGGTCTCCGGGTGGACAGGACAGGTTGTCTGGCGATGGGCCTGGATGCAGAAAAGGATACCTGGAGGTGACCTTCTTGTGCCCGTCTGTTGATGGTGTGGGGAGACCGGCGCCCTTTAAAGTGCCTGTCACCCTTAAAAATTATACCGGGCATAGCGTCCCACGTAGAGGCTTCTGTCCAGTTAATCGCATATCCGGACTGGATGGCAAAAGCTCTACGAGGGAGTTTAGACTGAGGGATAAACTGGGATCAGCGGCAGAGGGCTCCTCATTTATGACCAGTTTCGGATTGGTCATGTGCCTTTAAGACCAGGGAATACTGGTCGTGTGCCTTGAAGACCAGGGAATACTGGTCGTGTGCCTTGAAGACCAGGGAATACTGGTCGTGTGCCTTTAAGACCAGGGAAAACTGGTTGTGTGCCTTTAAGACCAGGGAATACTGGTCGTGTGCCTTTAAGACCAGGGTATACTGGTCGTGTGCCTTTAAGACCAAGGAATACTGGTCGTGTGTCTTTAAGACCAGGGAAAACTGGTCGTGTGCCTTTAAGACCAGGGAATACTGGTCGTGTGCCTTTAAGACCAGGGTATACTGGGCGTGTGCCTTTAAGACCAAGGAATACTGGTCGTGTGTCTTTAAGACCAGAGAATACTGGACGTGTGCCTTTAAGACCAGGGATACTGGTCGTGTGCCTTTAAGACCAGGGAATACTGGTCGTGTGCCTTTAAGACCAGGGTATACTGGGCGTGTGCCTTTAAGACCAAGGAATACTGGTCGTGTGTCTTTAAGACCAGAGAATACTGGACGCGTGCCTTTAAGACCAGGGAATACTGATCACGTGCCTTTAAGACCAGGGAATATGTTCACGTGCCTTTAAGACCAGAGAATACTGGTCGTGTGACTTTAAGGCCAGGAATACTGGTCATGCGGGTTTAGGTAAAATCTCGCAGCGAGCGAGAAGTGCCAATTCAGGGGGCGGAGCCACAGGCGGCAGAGGGCTCCTCATTTATGACCAGTTTCGGATTGGTCATGTGCCTTTAAGACCAGGGAATACTGGTCGTGTGCCTTGAAGACCAGGGAATACTGGTCGTGTGCCTTGAAGACCAGGGAATACTGGTCGTGTGCCTTTAAGACCAGGGTATACTGGTCGTGTGCCTTTAAGACCAAGGAATACTGGTCGTGTGTCTTTAAGACCAGGGAAAACTGGTCGTGTGCCTTTAAGACCAGGGAATACTGGTCGTGTGCCTTTAAGACCAGGGTATACTGGGCGTGTGCCTTTAAGACCAGGGAATACTGGTCGTGTGCCTTTAAGACCAGGGTATACTGGGCGTGTGCCTTTAAGACCAAGGAATACTGGTCGTGTGTCTTTAAGACCAGAGAATACTGGACGCGTGCCTTTAAGACCAGGGAATACTGATCACGTGCCTTTAAGACCAGGGAATATGTTCACGTGCCTTTAAGACCAGAGAATACTGGTCGTGTGACTTTAAGGCCAGGAATACTGGTCATGCGGGTTTAGGTAAAATCTCGCAGCGAGCGAGAAGTGCCAATTCAGGGGGCGGAGCCACAGGCACGACGTGGGCGGAGCCTCGAGACTTCCATGAATAGGCCCAAGCCGGGGCGTAAATTTCTGCAGCCGGCGCCAGCGTAGAAGTTAGGGGCGGTCACCCGTTGCTCGAGAAAATTGAGCGCTTCCGTGCCAGGCGAAAAACGCCAGGAAAAAAGGCAGAGCCGCCTTAAGGCGCCACAGTGCGCTTCTGGTGGTGCGGCCTACACATCGGCCTAAGCCAGGAACTAAATTTTGTAGCCGGCTGGAGCGTTACCTCAGGGAGGTGGGCCACAGGGAAGTCTGAGACTGCCTGTGAATATCCCGCTGCAGAAACCCATCGCTGGCAGGATCCACTCACCAACGGTGCGCGTCCCAGCATGGAGCCGCCGCGGATGTCGGGTCGGTGCAGGGATAGAGGAATAAACCTCAATCCATCATCCCTCTTGTTAGGGAGCTGGAGAGGAACCATCCGCCTCCTTGTGCCATCCGCTTTCACAGTGGTGGGACAGTGGGGGCTGCCCGGATCATGGAGAGAGGCTTCTGTACTTCACTAAGTTCAGCCCATCGGGACCGTGAAGGCACCTTCACCCCTGAAGGGGATTTCAACTGCGGCCTAGTCCGGCTGAAAAAGCCGGGGACTAAATTTATGGAGCCTGCCGGTGGAGCGCGTCGGCGGGCCGCACGCCGAATGATTGCCGCTGGCGTACCGGCCAGTGGCTCCCCCAGGACCGCATCTTCCACGCAGGCAGCGTGAGGAAGAATGGCCCCCGAGATCTGCAGGGCGCCTCTCGTCCCAGACGAGAAGCGCCGATATAGGGGGCGGGGTTACGGCCGTGGGAGGAATCTGCCCACTGCGGCCTACTCCAGCTGAAAAGCCGGGGGCTGAATTTCCGGTCTGCCTGGCGATGCGCCTCTCCCCAGGGGCTCTGCCGCAAGTACCGCCGGCGGCTACCCCATAGAGGCCACTGCGGCCTACTCCGGCTGAAAAGCCGGGGACTAAATTTCCGGCCTGCCCGGCGGTGTGCGGCGGCGCGGCCGCAAAGTGATCCGGAGCGCAGGAGGGGAACTCCTGATGTACTCACAGTCCGGTAATGCAGGTCCCCCTGTCCCTGCGCGCTCCATCCTCATCCTCTTCTGTAATCCCTTTGGGCTCTCAAGTATGCAACGCCATGTAAAGTGGGCCTTGTATGTCGGGCCCCCGGAGAGGAACATTAGAGCAGGCTCTATGTGCTCGCCGTCTTGCAGGGGGAAGGGAGATCGGGACCAAAGATGGAAACCCGTCGCCCCAGTAAAATTTGGCGTGCTCCAACGTCGCAGGAGAGGGACGGGGAGGTATACTCGCCGTGCTCGCCTGTTGCTGGTTCGGGGGAGAGCGGGTCCCATAAAAAAGGATCCGTCGCCCCCTTCACTCCGTTGTTTACAGAAAAATAAAAATTAAAATTAAAATAAGAAAGTTGGGGTCTGAAAACAGACCCAAGTGCCTCCTACAGACACTAAGCAAGAACTGGTTAGCTGAGGGCCAGCAGGAGGGTGTATACTGCAGGGGAGGAGCTAACTTTCATTGTATCACTTAGTGTCCTCCTAGTGGCAAGCAGCATAACACCCACGGTCTGTGTCCCCCAATGAGGCGTAGGAGAAAGAGCTTTTTGGCAATGCAAAGCAACATTTTGTTCACAGACGGTGCAATGAAGCTTATGAAGGAAAGAACACCCTACCAACAGTTAAGCATGGTGGAGGATCCATGATGCTGTGGGGTTGCATTGCTGTGTCTGGTACTGGAGGCCTTGACCGTATCGCAGGAATCATGAAATCGGAGAATTATCAAGAGATTTTAGAGCTAAAAAAATCTTGGTTTCAGGCAAAGATCATGGGTCCTCCAATAAAACAATGACCCAAAGCACACATCCAAAGGTACACAGGAATGGCTGAAAAATAAAAAATGGACTAGTTTAAAATGGCCAGGAATGAGTCCTGACCTCAATCCCATTGAAAATCTTTGGGATGAGCTGAAATCTGCCATTGGAAAAAAGAACCCTGCAAACATTCAAGAGCTTGAACAAACTGCGAAGGAAGAGTGGGAGAAAATACCAGCTGAGAAGTGCAAGACGCTTATAGATGGCATCAAGAAATGTTTGGAGGCGGTCATCAATGCCAAAGGGTGTGCAACCAAGTACTAATTAGTGGCGCCTTTACTGCTGCACATGCTGCTTATTCTGTTCCTTCTTTGAAATTTCAACATGTAAGTTGAGAAACAATATTTTATTCTTGTATTACTGTGGACAACTAATCATAAATCCTGAGGATAGAACTATGGTACATTTCCATTTATTTCTGAAGATATTGTACAGTCTATAAAAAAAAGTTAAGGGGTGACAATAATGGTGAGCAGCATGGATACTGATACTTGGAAAAAAGTTTTAGGCAGGTGTGAAATAATGCTGCAGCGTAAGAAGCATTCACAAATAAAAAAAAATAAACCATCATCATTTCTATCATTTACCAAAATGCAAAGTGAAAAAAAACAAAAGAGAAATGTGAATACCATCTATATTGTAATTTACTAAGTATTTCTCCTTTGCAAAAAAATTTCCACACCTGCCCAAAACTTTTGCACAGTGTTCCACAAACATACAAGATAATTGTATTTCTGAAAAAGATGACGCACCTGTCAGAGGGTCTTTACCAATCAGCAGAACATTGGGCAAAGTCATCACGATCAGCTGCTGCAGAACCTCCTGGAAAAAAATAAATATATATAAAAAACCCTACCTCTTTATTTTCTTTCATTCAGTGGAAATTAAAAGAAAATTCCACTACAAAGTCAATATGTAATTTGGGCAGATTTTGTAGTGAAATGCAATTCTGGTAACTTATGGCGTTCAGCGCAGTTTTCAGGCAGTTAGTTTAGCAAATCTTTGGCGGTTTTTACAAAGATGGTTGCAAAAAAGAAACAAAAGTTATATACTATACACACACACTGTCCATCACCAGCAATGCCCCTACCCCTTGAATGCGGGATCGGACCACTATAGGTAAATAATTCACTAATGATGCTGATTCTAGGTGCAGCGAGCGCTGATATCGGGGGGGCCTATATGAGGATGAATACACATGGATGTTGCCCGAGGGGTCTAGGCCCCAGTTCTGATCATCAGTCGCACATTCCAGTGTCCCCTCAAGCCTCTAAAAGAATTAGTCACAGCCAATGGAGACGCCTGAATATAAAGAAACAATACAAAAAAAGCAGCGGCGAGGAAAGAGAGCGCTAAATAAACTCCAAAAAGAACAAAACCAGTATGAGCTCATCCTCCCACATGATTAACCCATTCACAGTCGAAACAGTAGACCCATCAGCACTGGGATCCAAAACCCTTACACCACCTGGTTCATGAGAAGAGTGTCAAAAACTATGTGGAACCAGACGCCACTTTGGTTCTTGTCAGAAGCCCCCTATAGGCACTGTACTGGCAAACATGGGTGCCTAACATCCAGGGAACATGTGTTATTCTACCCCAAGCGTAAAAAACAGTCCCTAGAAGGATAAAGACTAGTTGTGAGATCGGTCCTACATTCTGGATTATCAGACAGATGTGCGCTGGATTATCAGATGCTAGATGAAACGCACATATACACCGAGGTAGTACCGAGGTTCTACGGTCCAGTCTGGGTCACTTGGCGAGGATGTCCACCATGCTGTACACTACAGTCACGTGACCCACAGCGCAGTCTTTGTTGCGTTCGACAGGAACCAGTTTTACAACATTAACTCACATTTTTCTTTGTAAGCCGATCCCCCTAAAATAAACAGAAGATATCGACGTCCCAAAGTCCATATCCATAAAAAGACAGCACAGGAAAAACGCACACGACAGCCCCCGGCCCCATAAAGCTGCACCACGCGTTCCCAATCTGTAAACATCCCAAAATGCACCACTGACAGGCCGATAGAACGGTGAGGATCCCAGGAAAGCTGGGTGACCACCCCTGCAGGTGATGCCCGTTAATGGGGCGTTTTTGGCCTACGGATTTTAGAGGGAGGGAACACAAACAATAATGTAAGTCAGTCCTGGTTCCCACTATAGTGTAAAATTCCCTTAATCCAGCATGTTAGGCGACTTTCACACGTCGTGCATTTTAGAGCAGACTTTCCGCACTTTTGCAGCATTTTTATACCAACCGTAGGTTGCATTTTTGTTCTTTTTGGTACAATCTGTGTAAATTCACTTTTGTTAGGATTTTTAAACTTGCAGCAAACGCCACTTGTTGGGGCGGATTTTACCCAGTGCGTCCCAAATCTGCAGGATAAGCCGCCATTTTGTTTCATTTTTGTGTGTTTCCATAAAACAAAAAACAATGATTAAAGTTCAAACATTATGTGCATGAATATTAAATGAATAAAATTCCTCCAATCTGGCACTAAATGTGCCGGATTATAAAATGTTCTTGGTTAACAGAACTATCAGATAAATTACAGACTCCAAGAACAAAGAAGAGTCCCTGTATACAATTCTGTGATGACCGGACACAATATGGCGGATACACAGCCGGTGGTTTAGTAGTGAGGAGACAACCTTGGATTTCAATCATTCGCCCACAGGAGAACGAGCAGCGAAGGGTTAAATGGATTTATAAATCGCAGAGTAAATAATCCGAGCGTTCATCGGCCTCAATAATAGGAGTCAACATGACGAGGACCGGCCAGGGGTGGAGGAGGGTGGTAATGCAGAGGATGATCTCACAGGAAACTGCATGACTAGCAATTCCCTGAATATCTTAGGCTACTTTCACACTAGCGTCGTACTCGGCCCGTCGCAGAGCGTCGGGCCGACGTACCGATGCTAGCGTTGTTTGCGCTGCACAACGGGTGCAGCGGATGCTGATTTTCAGCGCATCCGCTGCCCCATTGTGAGGTGCAGGGAGGAGGGGGCGGAGTTCCGGCCACGAATGCGCGGTCGGAAAAAGCGGACACGTCGCACAAAAAAAGTTACATGTAGCTTTTTTTGTGCCGACGGTCCGCCAAAGCACGACGCATCCGTCGCACGACGGTTGCGACGTGTGTCAATGCGTCGCTAATGTTAGTCAATGGGGAAAAAACGCATCCTGCAGACAACTTTGCAGGATGCGTTTTTTCGCCAAAACGACGCATTGCGACGTATTGCAAAAAACGCTAGTGTGAAAGTAGCCTTATGGGGCAATTTATAAAGGTTCTCAGGATTGCCGATCCAGAAATAGCACCACCAACTAACTACAGGTTGTCTATGGTATTACAATTCAGCTTCACTGAAGGGGGCTGAGCAGCAGTACCGCACATGACCTGAGGATAAGGGTGGCGCTGCTTTTATTATCCTGCATGAGCCCATACACTCATAGAACATCCAGAGTTCTAAACTCTCCATGACCAGGATAGAAGTGCAGGTTATGGCAGTCTGTATAGACACGGGGTCCCAAAATCTCCCAGATCTTCGAATCGCCTTTACCTGACACACAAAGGGTTAAAAAAAAAAAAAAAAAAAAAGACTCCAGGTTAAGTTGTGGATCTGATGCCAAGAAAGTACAAAAGGGCAGCTCTTAGAGACGCCTGAAGGACATTTGTTTAATATTACAGCATCATAAAAACTCAACATAATCTATAGAGAGAGAGCAAACACTGCACAACGAACAGGTCCCACAGCAGCACAGAGTATTTCAGGAGAAGAGCCTACAGATCTGTAGTGGCTTCTATCTAACTAGAAGCACAATTTTTTCAGCAGCACAGGAAAGATATATATCTTGGTACCGTTTTAGCCAGTGGATAGAAAAATATTCAGAATTGAGAGTCCTCAGTGGTTGATACCTTTTAACGGCTAACTGAAAAGATGGTAACAAATTGCAAGCTTTCGAGACTACGCAGGTCTCTTCATCAGGCATTGGCTAATACAAATTCTGAAAAAAAAACACATTTATGCACAACACAGCACAGAAAAAATGCCATAGATAAGACAGGTGACTTGAAGCAGAATTAGCATTATGTGAGTGATAAACAGTTATGTCCATAAATATTGGAACGGTTCATAGATAAGGAGTGTGAATGCGTTATTGTCCTCTGATTGGGGTCTGGTTCTATGTTATGGTGACACCACATGGTCTGAGGAGCAAATTCCTTAGTTGATGTAAAAAGACATAAATCCATAGGACACATTCATTCCTGCACTGAGTGTGTCAATCAGCTTATACTCCCAGACTCTTCTGTCTCTCTGAGATTTGAAGTTACCTTTTAATACAAGTAATTTATGTCCATAATGCTGTGATCCGGGAGACAAAAATGTATTACCACAGGTAGATCCATTCTTATTTCTCTTATTGTATGGTGCGATGAGAGTTCATCCTTGTTCTCAGTTTCTGCCCTATCTCCCCTACATTCAGACCCCCAGTGGGATATTTAATACAAATAATTAAGTACACCACATTAGATGTGATGCAGCTGAAAGTACGTGGGATCTTGTAGTCCTGATGTGAATTGTGGATCTTTATCTGGTCCGCGGTCATTATAAATGGACAGGTTTTACATTTTTTCTGGTTGCAAAGAAAGGTTCCTGCAGCTGTTGGAGAGGACAGCAAGCTTTTTTCTGGTTGCAAGTAAAGGTTCCTGCAGCTGTTGGAGAGGACAGCGAGCTTGTTTTACTTGTATTAAAAAGGTAACTTCAAATCTCAGAGAGACAGAAGGGTCTGAGAATATAAGCTGCTGATGACCTTAGAAACTCAGTGCAGGAATGAATGTGTCGCATGGATTTATGTCTTTTTACATCAACTAAGGAATTTGCTCCTCAGACCAAGTGGGGTCACCATAACATAGAACCAGACCCCAATCAGAGGACAATAAAACATTCCCACTCCTTATCTTTGAACTGTTCCAATACTTATGGATATAACTGTTTATCACTCACATAATGAGTGATTCAGCATGGGTTTGTAAATAATAAGTCATGTCAGACTAACTTAATTTCCTTCTATGACAGAACTAGATGGTGGCCCAATTCTAACGCATCGGGTATTCTAGAATATATATGTCCACGTAGTATATTGCCCAGCCACGTAGTATATTGCCCAGCCACGTAGCATATTGCACAGCCACGTAGTATATTGCCCAGTGACGTAGTATATTACCCAGTCACAATAAAGACATCCCACAAAGGACCACAATATTTTTGATCTCTCACACATACTCGTCGTATGTAGAAAAATTACCACATAAGAGATCAGTAATATTAATCAGGGACACTCCAAAAACACATTATAAAGACCAGAGAAAAACACATGGAGTATACGTCCCATTTTAAAGATAAAAGTATACGTTTTATTTATAGAAAAATACAAACAATAATTAATCACAATTTTTAGAGACAATGAGGAGACCTAGGGAAACACTGAATAGTTACAGCAGTGAAAACCCCAATGGCACCCTGACAGTATTTTTCCCTTAAGTGCTATTAGTGCAAAGTTTCCAAGGTACAAGAGCATCTTACACCAAAATAACTACAACTGGCCTGACGAAGCCGACGCGAAACGCGCGTTGGGGCTGCGGCGGTGACCTCCTCTGACACCTGACCCATGGGTAAGAGCTATCTGAACCACGTTTTAATATAACACATGCTGACTGGGTAAAGGGCACCCTATTGTGGGCCAGTTGTAGTTATTTTGGTGTAAGATGCTCTTGTACCTTGGAAACTTTGCACTAATAGCACTTAAGGGAAAAATACTGTCAGGGTGCCATTGGGGTTTTCACTGCTGTAACTATTCAGTGTTTCCCTAAGTCTCCTCATTGTCTCTAAAAATTGTGATTAATTATTGTTTGTATTTTTCTATAAATAAAACGTATATTTTTATCTTTAAAATGGGACATATACTCCGTGTGTTTTTCTCTGGTCTTTATATTACCCAGTGACGTAGTATATTGCCCAGTGATGTAGTATATTGCCCAGTCACGTAGTATATTGCACAGTGACGTAGTATATTGCACAGTGACGTAGTATATTGCACAGTGACGTAGTATATTGCCCAGTCACGTAGTATATTGCCCAGTCACGTAGTATATTGCCCAGTCACGTAGTATATTGCCCAGTCACGTAGTATATTGCCCAGTTACGTAGTATATTGGCCAGCCACGTAGTATATTGCCCAGAGACGTAGTATATTGCCCAGTCACGTAGTATATTGCCCAGTCACGTAGTATATTGCCCAGTCACGTAGTATATTGCCCAGTCACGTAGTATATTGCCCAGTTACGTAGTATATTGGCCAGCCACGTAGTATATTGCCCAGAGACGTAGTATATTGCCCAGTCACGTAGTATATTGCCCAGTCACGTAGTATATTGCCCAGTCACGTAGTATATTGCCCAGTCACGTAGTATATTGCCCAGTCACGTAGTATATTGCCCAGTGACGTAGTATACTGCCCAGCCACGTAGTATATTGCACAGTGACGTAGTATATTGCCCAGTCACGTAGTATATTGCCCAGTCACGTAGTATATTGCCCAGTCACGTAGTATATTGCCCAGTTACGTAGTATATTGGCCAGCCACGTAGTATATTGCCCAGAGACGTAGTATATTGCCCAGTGACGTAGTATATTGCCCAGTGATGTAGTATATTGCCCAGTGATGTTGTATATTGCCCAGTCACGTAGTATATTGCAGTTACGTAGTATACAGCACAGAGCCACGTAGTATATTGCACAGCAACGTAGTATACAGCACAGAGCCACGTAGTATATTGCACAGCCACGAAGTATATTGCCCAGCTACGTAGTATATTGCCCAGCCACGTATGTCACAGGTTAAAAAAAATAAAAAATAAACATATACTCACCTTCCGCAGGCGCGTTGTAGTTCTGTCGCCTGTGTGAGGTGCAGGCGGCAGCTTCCGGTCCCAGGGTGTGCTGACGTCGCGGTCACGTGACCATGACATCATGGCAGGTCCTTCTCGCGCAGGCCCTGTGATGACGTCGCGGTCACATGACCGTGTCGGGGTCACATGACCGTCATGGCAGGTCCTTCTCCCAGACCATCCTTGCCACCGGAACGTGCAGCTTGCATGGACCGGCCGGAGCATCGCGAGGAGCGGGAAAGGCGGCGGAAGGTGAGTATATAATGATTTTTTATTTTTTTTATTATTTTTAACATTAGATGTTTTTACTATTGACGCTGCATAGGCTGCGTCAATAGTAAAAACTTGGCCACACAGGGTTAATAGAGGCGGTAACGGAGTGCGTTACCTGCGGCATAACGTGGTCCGTTACCGCCGGCATTAACCCTGTGTGAGCGGTGACCGGAGGGGTGTATGCGGGCGCTGGGCAGTGAGTGAGTAGAGAGTAAGGAACGGCCATTTTCTTCCAGACTGTGCGCGTCACTGATCGGTCGTGGCAATGGTCGTGGGCGTTTTGCCACGACCAATCAGCGACTTGGATTCCATGACAGACAGAGGCCACGACCAATGAATATCCGTGGCAGAAAGAAAGACAGACAGAAGGACAGACAGACGGAAGTGACCCTTAGACAATTATATAGTGGGTGGATCAAGGAAATGCTGTAGGTATAGTATATCTTGACTTCAGCAAAGCATTTGACAAAGTATCTCACACAATCCTTACCGAAAAAAATGACTAAGTATGGAATGGACAAGGCAACTGTTAGGTGGATTCATAACTGGCTTAGTGATCGGACCCAAACAGTGGTCGTAAATGGCTGCACATCCAGTTGGAAAAATGTCTCGTGGGGTACCACAGGGTTCTGTCCTGGGCCCTGTATGGTTCAACATCTTTATCAATGATTTAGATGAAGGAATTGAAGGTAATTACATTTGCTGACATAAAGCTAGGAGGGATAGCTAATACTAGAGAAGAGAGAGAGAGAATTCAAAAAGATATAAATAAACTGGAGCAGCGGGCAGCAACTAACAGAATGGTTTTTAACAGGGGAAAATGCAAAGTACTACATCTGGGCAATAAAAATGATAAAAGCATATACAGAATGAGAGGAATAGGGCTAAACAGCACTAGTGATGAGCGAGTGTACTCGTTGCTTGGGTTTTCCCGACCAGGCTCAGGTGATCTCTGAGTATTTGTTAGTGTTTGGAGTTTCAGTTTTCATCGCCTTAGCTGAATGATTTACAGCTACTAGACAGCTTGATTACATGTGGGGATTCCCTAGCAACCAGGCAACCCCCACATGTACTCAGGCTGGCTAATAGCTGTAAATCATTCAGATGAGGCGATGAAAACTCAATCTCCGAACACTAACAAATACTCAGAGAACACCAGAGCATGCTCTGGAAAACCCGAGCAACGAGTATACTCGCTCATCACTAAACAGCACATGTGAAAAAGACTTGGGTACAGTAATAGATTATAAACTAAACATGAGTCAACAGTGTGATGCAGCAGCAAAAAAGGCAAATGCAATTTTGGGATGTAATACCAGAAGCATATAGTCTAGATCACGCAAAGTCATTATTGCCCTCTACTCCTCTTTGGTCAGACCTCACCTGGAATACTGTGTCCAGTTTTGGGCACCACATTTTAAAAAAGACATCAACAAACTGGAGCAAGTTCAGAGAAGAGCCACCAGAATGGTGACCGGTCTGCAAACCATGTCTTATGAGGAACGGTTACAGGATTTGGGAATGTTTACCTTGCAAAAAAGAAGACAGAGAAGACGTAATAGCCATCTACAAATATCTCAAGGGCTGTAACATTGTAGAAGGATCATCTTCATTCTCATTTGCACAAGGAAAGACTAGAAGCAATGAGATGAAACTGAATGGGAGGAGACAGATTAGATATTAGAAAAAACTTTTTGACAGTAAGGATGATCAATGAGTGGAACAGGCTGTCAAGAGAAGTGGTGAGTTCTCCTTCCATGGAAGTTTTCAAGAAAAGGCTGGACAGACATCTGTCTGGTATGATTTAGTGAATCCTGCTTTGAGCAGGGGGTTGGACCAGATGACCCAGGAGGTCCCTTCCAACTCTATCATTCTATGATTCTATGATAATGGTAATTCTGCTTAACATCACCTGTCTTATCTATGGCATTTTTCTGTGCTGTGTTGTGCATTAATATGGGATTCTCCAGAATTTGTATTAGTCTATGCCTGATGAAGAGACCCGAGTAGTCTCGAAAGCTTGCAATCTGTTACCATCTTTTCAGTTAGCCATTGAAAGGTATCAACCACTGATGACTCTCAATTCTAAATATTTCAGCAGCACAGAGCATTTAAGAAGAGTGTGTGGATCTTAATGATTATGGGGATCTTAATGGTTACATGGGGGAAAGAAGCACAGAATATGTGAGAAGTAGAGCCTACTTATTTTGTGAGAGGTCACAGACTGCAAGAAAATAGCAATGTGCCCCAGCAGAACAGTGTGTTTTAGGTGAAATCTGCTGATCTGTATTTAAATAGGAGTAGGAGCAGCAGTGTGGAGGATGTGATAACGGGGGGGGCTGATCACACACCATACAATATAGGTGACTGGTCTGCAAACTTAGGCCATGTGCACACGTTCAGGATTTTTCGTGTTTTTTCCGCGTTATTTTGCTATAAAAACGCGAAAAAAACGCTAACATATGCCTCCTATTATTTACAGGGTATTCCGCATTTTTTGTGCAAATGTTGCATTTTTTTCCGCGAAAAAAATCGCATCGTGGAAAAAAAAGCAACATGTTCATTAAAAATGCGGAATTGCAGGGATTCCGCACACCTAGAAGTGCATTGATCTGCTTACTTCCCGCACAGGGCTATGCCCACCATGTGGGAAGTAAGCAGATCATGTGCGGTTGGTACCCAGGGTGGAGGAGAGGAGACTCTCCTCCACGGACTAGGCACCATATAATTGGTAAAAAAAAAAAGAATTAAAATAAAAAATAGTGATATACTCACCCTCTGATGGCCCCCGAAGTGTTCCCGCCTCTCCGGTGCATGCTCTCTCTTCCGTTCCTATAGATGGTGTGGTTCAGGACCTGTGATGACGTCGCTGTCTTGTGATTGGTCGCGTGACCGCTCATGTGACTCACGCGACCAATCACAAGCCGCGACGTCATCGAAGGTCCTGAACCACACCGGCATCTATAGGAACGGACGCCGCTGAGGAGATTGGCTGTCTGCAGAGGGTGAGTATAACCATTTTTTTATTTTTTTTATTATTTTTAAACATTCTATCTTTTACTATAGATGCTGCATAAGCAGCATCTATAGTAAAAAGTTGGTCTCACTTGTCAAACAGTATGTTTGACAAGTGTGACCAACTTGTCAGTCAGTTTTCCAAGTGATGCTACAGATCGGAAAACTTTAGCATTCTGCAAGCTAATTACGCTTGCAAAATGCTAAAAAAACGCAAAAAAAAAATGCGGATTTATTGCAGAAAATTTCCAGTTTTCTTCAGGAAATTTCTGCAAGAAATCCGGACGTGTGCACATACCCTTAATGTCGGCCCAGTCCCGTCCTTGGTGACCCCTCACAGGTCAGAGCGTTTCATTGTCCTTAGGTCCAATGTAACAAAGCTGTAATTAAGCCACATCATATCAGGAATTCCGGGCAATCCACTACCCCATCTGTACCCTACAAAATCCACAGACCTCTTCCTTTCATTGTAAACTAATAAAGGCTAAAAAAGCTCCAAAGATCGGACCAAACACTCATTTTGGAGAGAAGAGTTTAGGATATTGAACTTGGAAACTGCAAGCCCCAATGGTACAAATTCTAAAAAATAATTGCTATATGTGGATATTAATGCACTATGTGATGATCACTGAGCGGTGTAATGTGGGCAAATGGGGTCACATTGTAACCTTTAGGGTAGCACCATCAGAAAGTTGTAAAAAGTGGGAATCTGATGAATTTTGCAGGACTTGCTTGTCGCCACAATGTAAGTGCTTTCGCCAACGTAGCTGTTCAGAACTTTCTTCGCCCACAAGATCAGTCTTGGTAAAAAAAAAAAAAAAAAATCAGCCTAAGGCTATGTTCACATGCTGCGTTTTTTCAGAGTTTTTTAATGCAAATTTTCAGCTGTGTTTTACAGTACCAGCAAAGTCTATGAGATTTCAGAAATCCCATGCACACACAATGTTTTTTTCTCCTCAATATTTTGTGCAAAACCTTGGGGTTTGCAGGATGCAGCATGTTTCACCCATTGACAGCTATGGGTGGTGCAAAAAAATGCTGAATAAAAATGCAGGTATCAGTCTTTGCTGCATTTTTTGTTTCAAAACCAAATGAAGTAAAATCAGATTTTATTTACTTATTCAGCATGCACAAGAGACAAAAGTACCATGACAAAACCGCAGCAAAAAAGCAACAAAAATTATGTAAAACCTGCTTTTTTGCAGCGAGTTTCTTACTGCCTAGAGAGCAGGTTTTGCCAGCGGAAAACAAAAGCAAGGTGTGAACATAGCCTCATACTCATGTATGAGTATTTTATAATTTTGAAATCGTTATTAAACCACTGGTAGATATATTGAGTAGACCAAAATATGCTATAACCGGAGTTGCATAAAATATTAAATCGCCGGCTCCGATAAAGGAGGGCGACCAGTCACCAGTGGCCTCAGAAAATCCTTTAAAATAGTAAACTGCATAAAAGCTGATGAGGGAACACCAAACCTATCTTTAAGGTGGGTAAATGAAACAAACTTGTTACCATCAAAGATGTCATGTAGTTTAGAGATTCCCCAATCAGCCCAACTTGAAAGCAGATCAAATGAGAAAACAGTAGCCAAAAAAGAGAGGGGAAGTCTCAGCATAAGTTCCATCCTAGTGAAACCACTTTTAATTTTGAGAAATTTCCGCCATGCCACAAGAACAGCTACAAATATCGGATGATCAGACCGAAGCAAAGATTTAGAGGTGAATAAATTGATAATAATATTACAAGGTGGAGAATTTCTATTAAAATATAATTCCAATTCCACCCATGAAGGTGTATGATCTGCAGACCACCAATATAGACTCTGTTTAATTAAATTAGAGAAATAACAGGCCGAAACATTAGGAAGACCCATACCTCCACGCAATTTATGTTTATACAGATGACTAGAGGCTATACGAGCTCTCTTGTTGCCCCAAACAAACAGATTGGGGTGTGCCTGCAAACTGGTCAAATAGGAAGTAGAACCAAGTAAAGGAAGGGACCTGAAGATATAGAGGATCTTGGGAAGAATTATTGATTTTACAATAAGGCACCTTCCCCACCACGATAATACTTAATCATCATAAAATCTAAGCTCTTTAGAAATGGAAGCTATAAGAGAATCCAAATTGCTGGGAATCAAGGAGCTAAGGTTTCTAGAAAACCTCAGACCCAAATAAACAATATCCGTCTCCGCCCAACTCCAGGGCAAAATATCCTTTATACTCCGGATTTGAGAATCAGTGAGATTAAATTGAAAAATTTTCGACTTGGACTTGTTTATTTTAAAATATGAAAAAAATTATTATTATTTTTTTTTTTTTAAGAAAGGTTTGCAAATGTGGAATAGAATGACAAGGATTGGTAAGGGACAGGAGAATATCAACAGCATATAAACGGATTTTAAATTCCTTACGATCCATGCAAACTCCCTCTATGGAGGGATTATCTCTAATGAGCTGAGCTAATGGCTCTATGGCAAGGGCTAAAAGCAATGGAGAAAGGGGGCAACCTTGCCGGATACCATTAGAGATTGGAAATGGGGAAGAAAAGTGATTATTAATATAAATTTTTGCCTGAGGATCGGAATATAAAGCCATAATTTTATTTATAAAATCCAAATCAAAGCAAAATTTTTGTAGGGAACATTTGAGAAAAGTCCAATTTAAGCAATCAAATGCTTTCTCTGCATCAAGGGAAATTAAAGTGGAGTTCATTTTTGGGAATTAATTAATTTAATAATATTTATCAGCCTCCTGCTACCTTCAATGGATTGCCGGTGCTTGATAAATCCAATCTGGTCCGTGGAAATTAATTTGGGCAAAATAAGGTTAAGGCGGTTAGCTAAGACTTTGGAATAAATTTTGAGATCGGTATTAATTAATGAAATGGGACGGTAATTAAGTATTTGATCAGGACTAATATGAGGCTTGGGAATAAGTATAATTGTGGCATCCAAATTTTCCCTAGGGAAAGAACCAATGGACGCAGCGGCATTGAAAATTTGAAATAAATGGGGGACAAGAATTTCACGGAATGATTTATAATAATTACTAACTAAAGAGCCCGGCGTTGCCTGGGCATAGTAAATATCTGTTGTTAGTTATAGCATCTCACTTCTCTTATTTTCCCATCACTCCTCTCATTTTCCCCCTCACATCTCTCATTTTCTCCCTTACACCTCTCTTTTTCCCCTTCACTCCTCTCATTCCCCCCTAACACTTGTCATTTCGACCTCACATCTTGTCATTTTCCGATCACTCCACTATTTTCCCTCACTCCTCTCATTTTGCACTCACATCTTTTCATTTTCACCTCACACCCCTCATTTTCACCTCACACCTCTCATTTTCCCCTCAGTATATACATTGTTTGTCATCTCCCTTATATATAGTATACACCTGTATATCATCTCCTGTATATAGTATATACCTGTATGTCATCTCCCCTGTAAATAGTATATACCTGTTGTATGTCATCTCCTCCTGTATATTGTATATACCTGTATGTCATCTCTTCTGTATATACTATATACCTGTATGTCATCTCCTCCTATATATAGTATATACCTGTATGTCATCTCCCCTGTATATAGTATATACCTGCTGTATGTCATCTCCTCTATATACCTATGTGTCATCTCCCCTTTTATATAGTATTTACCTGTATGTCATCTCCTCCTGTATATAGTATATACCTGTGTGTCATCTGCTCCTGTATATAGTATATACCTGTGTATCATCTCCTTTTGTATATAGTATATACCTGTGTCATCTGCTCCTGTATATAGTATATGTCTGTGTGTCATCTCCTCCTGTATATAGTATATACCTGTGTATCATCTCCTCCTGCATATAGTATATACCTGTGTGTCATCTCCTCCTGCATATAGTATATACCTGTGTGTCATCTCCCCTGTATATAGTATGTACCTGTATGTCATCTCCTCCTGTATATAGTATGTACCTGTATGTCATCTCCTCCTGTATATAGTATATACCTGTGTGTCATCTCCCCTGTATATAGTATATACCAGTGTGTCATCTCCTCCTGTATATAGTATATACCTGTGTGTTATCTCCCCTGTGTATAGTATATATGTGTGTATAATCTCCTCCTTTATATAGTATATACCTGTATGTCATCTCCTCCTGTATATAGTATATACCTGTGTGTCATCTCCCCTGTATATAGTATATGTGTGTGTGTCATCTCCCCTGTATATAGTATATACCTGTGTGTAATCTCCTCCTGTATATAGTATATATCTGTGTGTCATCTCCTCCTCTATATAGTATATACCTGTGTGTCATCTCCTCCTGTATATAGTATATATCTGTGTGTCATCTCCTCCTGTATTAGACCTTGTTCACACGTTATTTGCGCAGTATTTTTACCTCAGTATTTGTAAGCTAAATTGGCAGCCTGATACATCCCCAGCCAACAGGAAGCTCTCCCCCCGGCAGTATATATTAGCTCACACATACACATAATAGACAGGTCATGTGACTGACAGCTGCCGGATTTCCTATATGGTACATTTGTTACTCTTGTAGTTTGTCTGCTTATTAATCAGATTTTTATTTTTGAAGGATAATACCAGACTTGTGTGTGTTTTAGGGCGAGTTTCACGTGTCAAGTTGTGTGTGTTGAGTTTTGTGTGGCGACATGCGTCTAGCAACTTTTTGTGTGTCGAGTTGCATGTGACAGGTTAGTGTAGCAAGTTGTGTGCAGCAAGTTTTGCGCATGGCGAGTTTTATGTGTGGTGCGTTTTGAGTATGTGCAAGTTTTGTGTGAGGCAACTTTTGCATGTATTGCAACTTTTGTGCATGTGGCAATTTTTCCGCGTGTGCAAGTTTTGCGTGTGGCGAGTTTTCCATGAGGTGAGTTTTGCACGTGGCGAGTTCTGCGTGAGCCTAGTTTTGCATGTGGCGAGTTTTGCGCGTGGCGAGTTTTGAGCGGCAACTTTTGTGTTTCGACTTTTACGTGGCGAGGTTGGTGTATGTGTGGTGAAATGTGTGCTGAGGGTGATATACGTGTTCCAGCACGTGGTAGTGTGTGGCGCATTTTGTGTGTGTGTTCCTATCCCCGTGTGTGGTGAGTAACCCATGTCGGGGCCCCACCTTAGCAACTGTACGGTATATACTCTTTGGCGCCATCGCTCTCACTCTTTAAGTCCCCCTTGTTCACATCTGGCAGCTGTCAATTTGCCTCCAACACTTTTCCTTTCACTTTTTCCCCATTATGTAGGGGCAAAATTATTTGGTGAATTGGAACGCGCGAGGCTAAAGTTTCGCCTCATAACATAGCCTATGATGCATTCAGGGTCCAGACGTGTGACACTGCAAAATTTTGTGGCTGTAGCTGCGACGGTGCAGATGCCAATCCCGGACATACACACATACACACACACATTCAGCTTTATATATTAGGCTACTTTCACACTAGCGTCGTGCATTGCACGTCGCTATGCGTCGTTTTGTAGAAAAAACGCATCCTGCAAAAGTGCTTGCAGGATGCGTTTTTTTTCCATAGACTTTTATTAGCGATGCAGTGCGACGCATTGCCACACGTCGCAACCGTCGTGCGACGGTTGCGTCGGACCGTCGCCACCAAAAAACGTTACATGAAATGTTTTTTGGTGCGTCGTTTGCAGCATTTCCGACTGCGCATGCGCGGCCGGAACTCCGCCCCCACCTCCCCGCACATCACAATGGGGCAGCGGATGCGTTGGAAATCTGCATCCGCTGCCCCCGTTGTGCGGCGCTTTCACAGCTAGCGTCAGTGCACGACGCTAGTGTGAAAGTAGCCTTAGATTGCTATAACCATCAGGACCAGGGGCCTTATAAGACCAATTGTTTTATTGTGTTACTAATCTCTCCTGCAGTAAAAGGAGCAGCCAAAAAGTCTGCATCCATGGAATCAAGTTGTGGAAGAAGACAAAAAGTCATCAATAGATCTCGCACCTGGAATGGGAAGAGAGGGATCAGACCGCAAATTATATAATTGATTGAAATATTGTGCAAATTCATTAGACCAAGTGTCTTTGTAACCAAGTTCATGTGTAATCCAGAAGTCCGCGTTTCATGCGTCAGAAACATATCAGCGGCCACAATGTACATCTACAGGAGGATTGTGTACATGACTGCAGGTGATGACGTTTCAAGTCTTCTATAAACAGCACTACCGCTCGTGAGAAATAAATCTCTATATATATAAAATAGTCTAAGGTCCACTTCCGTCTGTTTGTCTTTAACAGAAATCCCGCGTAGCTGATCGGCCGGGCGCTACCAATCAGCGATATTGGGGCAGGATTTAAACACCGCTTCACTTTTTACTATTGATGCTGCCTATGCAGTGCAGCGCCCCAGAGTCCTGGTCGTTGCAGTACTGTGGCTCCGCCACTATGGGGAGCTATGGTACGTCTGATGGCACTGAAGGAGTTCATCTGATCAGGTATCACAGACACCAATACATTTCACAGCCGGGCCTCCGGGGGGAGCTAAGGGTTCTATTCACTAGGCCACTCCCCACCATAGTGGGTAAACTGGGGGTCAGGCAGGAAGTTAGAGAGGAAGCTGACTGGGTTGGAACCAGGCAACACCTTGTGGCAGAGGGTGTTGTGGGGGAAGATACAGTAGGGTCTCTGTCAGGGGTGGGATCCTGACAGAGGTTTGGCAACTTGAACGAACGTAACGGGACCGTGCCTGCTCAGTATAGCGGCGGTGCCCAAGGAGGGATCAGAAGCGAGATAGATTGTGCTGAGTGAGAAACGAGATCAAAGCGATAGGAGAATACCAGTAGGAGTCGTGCTGTAAGACCGAGGCAACATCCTACTGAGGCGCACAACCGGTGGCCGGAACGCCGAGAGAGTATTATAACATTCAGCTTCAAGCAATACTCTAAACAGCGGCAGGACAGTCAGTCTAAGGCGGGCTGTCTCACCTAAATCACCTATGCAGTCTTGGGGGGCAACTTGTGGAGAGGGGCGACTCTAGGATCCCGGAAGAGCTCCGAGCCTACCCGTCAAACGGGTGCCGTTCCAACCAGAACATCAGGGAGGGACGGAGGATTAGCAGAACATCATCTAATCGAGTTGTGAGGGAACTTAAGAAACAGACACAACAGTTGTGGGGACTTTCCGTAAGCACAGCAGGGAAGGACTACAACACATAGCGCAAGCAGGAAGGCACAGATTTCCACCTGTGAAGAGAACTCTGGAGGTGCCATTGGACCGGCCGGACTTGCGCAGCCTGGTGAACCGTATTCTGGACTGAGGACCCAGAGATCTTCAGTAAAGAGGTAAAGAGACTGCAACCTGGTGTCCTCGTTATTTAACGCGACCTGCACCCCACAACTGCACCGTTACAGTCACCACCATCTACATCTACCTACCCATTCACTGTGCGCCCCACGGCAGGGTCACGGACCGGGGCCTAGCCACCGTGACAACCCCAGAGCAGAGACTCAGAGGCCCGGTACCGGGTACCCCTCGGCCCTGCGGCGGTGGGGGCGCTACAGCAGCATCAATAGTAAAAAAGATATCATGTTAAAAATAATAATGTAAAAAAAATCGTGATATTCTCACCTTCCGGCGTTCCCGGCAGCTTTTCCCGCTCCTTGTGATGCTCCGGTCCCAGTAATGCTTTGCGCTAATGACCCCAGATGATGTAGCGGTCTCGCGAGACTGCTACATCATCACGGGTTATTGCCACAAAGCATCACTGGGAACGGACCTGGCAGGAGCATCGCTAAAGGCCTGGGCTGGATCTGGGGGCCGCCGGAAGGCGAGTATATAACTATTTTTTATTTTAATTCTTTTTTTTTTTTTTTAACAGGGATATGGTGCCCACACGGCTATATATTACGTGGCTGTGTTATATACTACGTGGATTGTGCTGTATACTACGTGGACTGTACTATATACTACGTGGGCTGTGCTATATACTACGTGGGCTGTGTTATATACTGCGTGGGCTGGGTTATATACTGCGTGGGCTGGGTTATATACTGCGTGGGCTGGGTTATATACTGCGTGGGCTGGGTTATATACTGCGTGGGCTGGGTTATATACTGCGTGGGCTGGGTTATATACTGCGTGGGCTGGGTTATATACTGCGTGGGCTGGGTTATATACTGCGTGAGCTGTGCTATATACTATGTGGCTGTGCTATATGCTACGTGGGCTGTGCAATATACTACGTGGCTGTGTTATATGCTACGTGGCTGTTTTATATGCTACGTGGCTGTGTTATATGCTACGTGGCTGTGTTATATGCTACGTGGCTGTGTTATATGCTACGTGGGCTGTGTTATATGCTACGTGGGCTGTGTTATATGCTACGTGGGCTGTGTTATATGCTACGTGGGCTGTGTTATATGCTACGTGGGCTGTGTTATATGCTACGTGGCTGTGTTATATGCTACGTGGGCTGTGTTATATGCTACGTGGGCTGTGTTATATGCTACGTGGGCTGTGTTATATACTACGTGGGCTGTGTTATATTTCTCTGCTGTATCTGTGCATCATGAACCGTGGTATGTGTTAAAGGGGGGGCCCACTGAGACTCTTTTGCCCGGGGCCCTCAAAAACCTGGAGCCGGCCCTGGCTTCACTGATTGTCCGGCCGCGAATTGGAGCAGGATTTGAACCACACTTCGCTGATTGGTCGCGGCCGGCCGGCCGAATCCTGTGTATTCATTGCATTATTCTTAAATCTTCATAAATAAAACTACATACATATTCTAGAATACCCGATGCGTTAGAATCGGGCCACCATCTAGTTATATAATAATAACCAAATATAATAAATACAAAAATCTCCTGCAAATGGAGGCAAATATTCCCAGCAGTTATTTCGGAGTTATATCTGGTCCTGGTCATCAATATACCGTCATGTGGGAGTTATTCCTTCAACTTTCCTACAGCACCGAATGGCAAATCTGCTGTGGTATCAGGGGACACGATATATGTAGGGGTCTGCGAGAGCCAGGCAGTCATACTCCTCATCGCCACCCAGTGATATGAGGTAGATAACTTGTCAGCAACCCCAGGACTGGCACTGGCAGGGTTCATTCACACACTCCGGTCAAATCAGAGGTGGAGGTTTTGGGGCTGTTTTTTTTTTTTTTTTTTTTTTTTTGGATTTTTTTGGATTTTTGGATTTTTAAAAAAGCAGGTCAGCAGCATCTCGTGTTACCTGCGCCCCTGATGAGGAGTGACACATGACAGCTGCACCCCCAGATCAGCTCGTCTCTGGCACCATCTGTCACGGGGGGCAGCTGTGATCCGACGGCTGCTATTACCAGTATTCTCAGAAGATTACCCCACTACCACCGTCCTGGCAATTATCAGCTTTCAACCCCAAGCCGCAGAGAGGCGACAGGCAGCGCTGCCAGGGGAGATGATGAAATGACAGCTCTGATCAGACCGACCATCACGTGGCAGCCACATATTCGGAGAACGGTGACAGTATCACCCATCATAGGATTAGAAACACAGCTCAGCAGACAGTATCACAGGATAGGATTAGATACACAGCTTCTGTATAACCATCGCAGCTGCATCCCACCATCCGGACAGTACATCCTTTTAATCTGGCTGCAGGTTTATCAGTTAGATTTGCCATTGTACGAGGATCGGCTGGATGACCTATACGTAAGTCCCAGGATATTATCAACCTCCCGGCAGTGACTCCTATAATAACAGAACTGTGTGGAATTGTTAATTGAGCAATTCTCTAACATATTATTATTATTATTTATTTATAAAGCACCATTGATTCCATGGTGCTGTACATGAGAAGGGGTTACATACAAGTTACAGATATCACTTACAGTAGGGGCGAGGACCCTGCCCTTGCGGGCTTACATTCTGCAGGATTATGGGGAAGGAGACAGTAGGTTGGGGGTACATATATCCATTCACACTGCAGCTTCCAGCTAAACCGTCTTATGGGACCCAGTACATAGCCATTACATGTATGTTATATGTACAGCACTTCAGGCTCAGCCGCAGGTGGAGGGGGATGTTGTGTAATCCACAGATAGAGGCTACAACAATCCATAAAGAACGTATAATAACAATCACGCTGCGCCCAGTGTGTACAATACACAGCAGTTACTATAGGGACCCGGGGCCAAGATTCTGCCTACATGGCGGCTAAACCACCTGCCCGGCCCACTATGGCTAATCACGTGTAATTATGAGACGCCCATTGTTTACAAGACCAGACACGGGGCGGCAATCACACCCCAAGTACAGTATGTACTGACACAGGGAATATGTGCTGCCCTTGGCCACAAGCAATGTGGCGACCACAGGCCATATAGTGCACCGAGCCCAGCACGTACGAGGCGGAGGACACGGTGCTGCCATCCAACTCCATCTGTAATCATTCTGACTAATTAATGTTTCCAGCACAGAAGTAATCAGTAAATGTGGATCAATGTTAATAATAGATGGGCCCCTGGGGCCGCTGCCTGTCTGAGTCCTCGGCAAACATAGCTGGATTTAATATAATGAGGCATTATTAACCATTGTGAGCCCAGCTTTACACGAAAGATGCCTCAATGGGAAGGTTTGTTAAAGACACCTCAAAAATTAGATTTCACAGTCTCCAATTTATGAGCAGTGAAAGGTTAATTTCCATCTAAGTGGTGCGATTATTTTCAGCGCGCATCTCTTCCTGTCCAGAGCATATGTGCCATAGAGGCAAACAATGCGGCTCCTACAGGGCCCCAACACAGATTGTAGAGTCCCTATATAAATCCCCTTTCACCCAAGAATCATTGGAAGGAGATGGGGTGATTAGGGGTATGGTGGTGGTAACCAGCCCCAGAAAATGGGATTTGGCGTTTTAATCTTTGTAATTGTTCCTGTCTCCCATGTGCGACCCCCCAAACAATTCAGAGACATCCCACCTACTCTTTGAGCTTTAGATTAGATGGCAGAGGCTCATCTGGGGACTACTGGGATCGACTGGATCCAGTGATCTCCTCCTGATCGGATGGACGTACAGATAATTCACTAGCTACAAAGAGAATATTTTGTATGTGAAACACGCTGCGTGGAGGAAATCAGAGGGAAGTCGTCTCCCCAGGATTTTGCTGAGTGTCTAAAATATCAGGATTTCTTTTTTTCTAGGCACCGGTTTGGCGAGAAATTGCTGATGTCTGGTGATCCCTGTGGGGAGGAAGAGGAGGGTGTCACTGACTGACAGATGTGTGATGGTTGCCCCATTTATGGGACAGGTTTTATCATCTTCTCGCCAATAGGATGCACTGGACTTTCCAGCAGAAACTGGGAGCTTATCGAAATGATCACTGGGAGCCACTGGCCTGACACAGAGGCCTGCAGCATGTGGGGGGAAATCCATGAACATGACGTCTGCACTGTGCCACCAGATGCTGCTCTATCAGTAGAGAAAGCTGCAACTTTCCAGATTCATTCATGTGTAAATGTATCTCCAATTGCCTATGTGACAGACAATCCCATAGAGTAAAGAGAAAGACCAGCCCCTGCACACTAGCACAGCAGACCCTGTATGCATCAAGCTGTAGTCATGACAACTAAATTAACAACTCCCCATTCTTTATACTGCAGGCAGCCTGAAGGGTGACCCTTGTGCCCATGTGCTCAGAGCACAGTGATCAGCCCATGTAAAGCTGTGGGGTGATTAGTACACTATGGCCACCGATGGAGCAGGCTGTATTGTAACAAAGGAGCAGGACTTGCTGTATGAAATAATGACCAACCGAGGCAATAAAGTCTGCCCCATCTGTGCTCAGGCCAATTTAATCCAACAGAACCCCAAGACTCTTCCACTTTTTGACACAAAAGAGTTAAAAAGAAGCTTTGGAGCCCTCCCTGGGGACTGTGCTGAGAAGGTGTCTCTGGGGACCCCCAAGTGTTTACTGCAATGAAGAGAAAGAGGAGGAGGATGGTACAAAGTCTAAGCAGGGCTGCAATACAGGAGATTCTAAGAACATATTACAGAGTTGCACTAAAAAGGGCCACTAACAAGTCAGACTATGCATGACATATGCCGAGAAGACAGATTAATCAGTTAGTGTCACTTTAAGATACTGCAGAACCTAGAATGAGAAGCGGTTGATAAAATAATAATGATAGGCTTATTGGCATGGCAACAAATAATAAACAATCCACTAGTGTAACCAGATGGAGCTGCATACACCCCAAGGAGGGATCATCCACACACAAGGTGAGAGGTGACTTCGCCAATGTAACTCTATGGGGATCACCGCGGCTTTGTCCTCACTGTTTACTTACAACCCACAAAGTCAGTGTACTCCTGCAGCTCTGAATACCACCATTGATATGTCGCCATCAATCCAGTAACAGCAGGTAAACAGAGCAGGCAGTTTCTGTCATCACCAGGGGATGGCGGCGCAGAGGACGTGCAATTATCTGCAGAGTTGTCAAAATGGACCAAGAAGCACAAGATGTTTAATCCAGTGCTAAATGATCAAATTGGCAAACTCAAAAACACAACGTACTGGAAGGGTTCACATCACCGACGACATTATCACCCCGGGCTACATAGTTAAGCTCTCTGCTTGCTGTCAGTGACAGGAAAATTCAAGATTACATTCAGGAACAGAAAGACAGATCTTAAGGGGTCAGTTAAGGTACCTTCACACTAAACGACTTTGCAAAGATAACGATAGCGATCCGTGACGTTGCAGCGTCCTGGATAGCGATATCGTTGTGTTTGACACGCAGCAGCGATCTGGAACCTGCTGTGATATTGCTGGTCGTTGCTGAAAGTTCAGAACTTTATTTGGTCGTCAGATCGGCGTGTATCGTCGTGTTTGACAGCAAAAGCAACGATGCCAGCAATGTTTTACAATGGTAACCAGGGTAAATATCAGGTTACTAAGCGCAGGGCCGCGCTTAGTAACCCGATATTTACCCTGGTTACCATTGTAAATGTAAAAAAAAAAAACAGTACATACTCCCCTTCTGATGTCCGTCAGGTCCCTGGCCGTCTGCTTCCCGCACTGACTGAGCGCCGGCCAGCCGTAAAGCACAGCACAGCGGTGACGTCACCGCTGTGCTCTGCTTTTACTTTACGGCTGGCCGGAGCTCACAGTCAGTGCGGGAAGCAGACGGCCAGGGATCTGATGGACATCAGAAGGGGAGTATGTACTGTTTTTTTTTTACATTTACAATGGTAACCAGGGTAAACATCTGGTTACTAAGCGCGGCCCTGCGCTTAGTAACCCGATATTTACCCTGGTTACCCGGGAACTTCGGCATCGCTGGTCGCTGGAGAGCTGTCTGTGTGACAGCTCTCCAGCGACCACACAGCGACGCTGCAGCGATCGGCATCGTTGTAGATATCGCTGCAGCGTTAATGTGATGGTACCTTTAGACTTTGGCATCAGAGATGATCATGAAGTGTGCAGGGTCCTAACGGATAATCTCATCATTAAAAGTTATCACCTATGCACAGGATCACTGGGACCCCTGGCTAATCCCGAGATGAAGTCTCTGAAATGCCTTATCGGAATAGAGCGGTGGTCACACGTATTCATTTCTCTATAGAGTCCCCTACTTAATTAAAGGGGTTGTCCAATCTCAGGAAAGTGGACGTCAAACTTTGAAAAATACCTAAAATAAACTCCGTAGATACTGGCCCCCCAACGTTTCGGCTGCAGCAGTGATGTCGCATCAATATCACAAGTCACTACTCTAGGTAATCACAGACCAACGGTGACAGCTCAAGCTGCCTACCTCAACGATTGGCTAGAACGGTGATGCTGGCACTTCCCTGTATATTGTACTAGCTATTGAACCCGTTCTACGCCCGGGTGGCGAGCATTTATATTGGTATATGGTCTCCATCCTGGTATGTGCTGCTCCCATCTTGCTCTACCATCCTGTCATGTGCTGCTCCATCCTGCGCCCCCATCCTGTCATGTGGTGCTCCCATCCTGCGCCCCCATTCTGTCATGTGTGTGCGCCCCCATTCTGTCATGTGCTGCTCCCATCCTGTGCCCCCATTCTGTCATGTGCTGCTCCCATCCTGCGCCCCCAATCTGTCATGTGGTGGTCCCATCCTGCGCCCCCATTCTGTTGTAATGTACTGCACCCATTCTGCCTGTTCCTGTTTCCATTCTGCCATATGTTGTTCTCATCTTTCTCTCTCCGACTCTACTGCCCGAGTGCGGCTGTGCTGAGTGCGGGCGGCTGTGCGTGGCGGTGGTGAGTGCGGGCGGCTGTGCGTGGCGGTGGTGAGTGCAGGCGGCTGTGCGTGGCGGTGCTGAGTGCGGGCGGCTGTGCGTGGCGATGCTGAGTGCGGGCGGCTGTGCGTGGCGATGCTGAGTGCGGGCGGCTGTGCGTGGCGATGCTGAGTGCGGGCGGCTGTGCGTGGCGATGCTGAGTGCGGGCGGCTGTGCGTGGCGATGCTGAGTGCGGGCGGCTGTGCGTGGCAGTGGCGAGTGCGGGCAGCTGTGCGGGGTGGTGCTGAGAGTGCGGGCGGCTGTGCTGGGCGCCGAGTGCTGGGGGGCCTGAGCAGGCGGGGACACCGGCGCGCTGTGGGGGTCAAGTGCCGGAGTCGCCGCTTGCTCAGGCCCCCGGCACTTGCTATATTTACCTGTCCCCCGTTCCACTGCTGCGCGCCTCTCTGTCTTCCGGGGTCCTCTGCCTGTGACTGTTCAGTCAGAGGGCGGCGCGTATTAAGCGCATCATCGCGCCCTCTGAACTGAACGTCGCAGGCAGAGGAGGTGAGGACGGAGTAGCGCGCATTGGCGGAACGGAGGACAGGTAAATATTGCATACTCACCCTCCCGGCACGTCCCTGCTTCTCCGTTGGAGATCGCGGTGTGCGTTCAGTGCTTACGCATACCGCGATCTCCTGGGAGCGTCGCTCTGTGGGGTCCAGACTGCGCCGGCGCTTGCGCAGTCTATAAAGGCTTCGGACAGAGTGACGCTCCCAGCGTTATATTATTGATATGTAAAGTAGTGAATGACTTCCAAACAGAAGCCGCCTGAAGAATGGTCAGGTCATTTTTACCCAATTCTTGGCTTTCTGAGATTGAAATGGTTAACAAAAAAGCTCCAAAAGTCTGGCCATATTAACAGATGTTGGGCGGAGAAAAAGAAAGATGTCGCGTGCACATACACTGGGACTAGGTCCCGGTCCTGCTCACATAGCTGCGGGGTTGGTCACAGTATCTCTGCTCACAAAGCCGCAGAACACAAATCACAATAGGCTTTTAGCTCTTCACGCATTATAAGGGCGCATTTTGGCAAAAAGTCGACTCAGATGACCCAAACTATGCCCTGCAAGATGCCCTGCTCACCTGGCTGGCCCGTTTCCTATGGCCCAGCACACAATGGAGGAATACGGGTATAATTATATCCTAAGGGTTAGTTTGTGGCCTCCATTGTGCGCAATCACAGTCCTGATATAAAGCGCTACAGGGAGAGCCATGAAATATACAATGATCCCTCCACACAGCAGGAAGCGTCAGCGCAGAATGTTCCTGTTATTGCTTTCTAACAAAATACCTATTAACAATATGGAAACATTGAATCATGTAAGTAAACAGACACGATGCTGCAGCTGCCGCCTGACCTGACCATCACAAAATACATGAATGAAACCAAAATTCTTTGCCACAGTGATCCCAAAACTGTACTGAATATACTGCGCTCCACCACCAGGGGGCTCCTGCTAATGAGGGAGAAGGGACAACTGCTTTAGTGATACAGAACTTTCACCAAACCGTTGTTACTTTCCTTCCTCTGCTCATTATAGCTGGTGATGAGCGAATATACTCGTTACTCGCGATTTCCCGAGCACGCTCGGGGGTCCTCCGAGTATTTTTTAGTGCTCGGAAATTTAGTTTTTATTGCCGCAGCTGAATGATTTACATCTATTAGTCAGCTTGATTACATGTGAGTATTCCCTAGCAACCAGGCAACCCCCACATGTACTTATGCTGGCTAACAGATGTAAATCATTCAGCTGCGGCAATGAAAACTAAATCTCCGAGCACTAAAAAATACTCGGAGGTCACCTGAGCATGCTCGAGAAATCTCAAGTAACAAGTACATTCACTCATCACTAATTATAGCACATACAGCACATTATAGTACAGTGACATTTTGCTTCTCTGGAAGTCCATGACAGACCCACAGAGATGACAATTAGTGCAGTGAGACGTACAGCAAGTGATTTGTGCTAACCAACGACGAAGCAATGGCGCTAAATATAAAGAACACACAGAGAACTAAAAAACAAAATAAATAAATAAAATAAAAAAATTCAGGGAATGAGGGGTTTAAAGGCACAGCCGCCATCAAATTAATACTAGAATACGAGAGGTTAATCACGCTGAGGATTTCCTGTCAGTATCTGAACAGGAAACCGTTGTCATACCTGATAGTAGGTCTTGATGTGTCGCACCAGGATAGTGAGGTTCTGAATCCGCAGGTTCACGTCGTTATTCACATTTTTGTTGATTCGCTGATTAGATGGTCGCGGATCACTGTGTGGAGAAAGAGATCATGGATTACAGAGCACAGTGTCAGCATATGGGGGGGGTACAGGTTACCAGCACCCCATGGTTTAAAGATCCCCATTCTTATGAAATGATTGTTTGGCTCATCCGAGTGTGGATGTGTTCTCAGTGGGAAGAAAGATAAAGGCGATGCTGGACCACTTAGTCGCCTCCAAAATCCGGCGTCACTTTCACTCCATCTTCCTCTGAGCATCCCTGTGCAGAGCCCATCTGTACCCTCCCTGTGCAGAGCCCCTCTGTACCCTCCCTGTGCAGAGCCCCTTCGGACCATCCTTGTGCAGAGCCCCTACGGACCATCCCTGTGCAGAGCCCTCTGTACCCTCCCTGTGCAGAGCCCCTTCGGACCTTCCCTGGGTAGAGCCCCTTTGGACCTTCCCTGTGTAGAGCCCCTTCGGACCCTCCCTTTGCAGAGCCCCTACGAACACCCCCCCCCCCCCTGCGGAACCCCTCCAGATCCCCCTGTAGAGCCTCTTTGAACCCTCTCTCTCTCTGCAGAGACCCTCCAGATCCCCCTGTAAAGCCCCTATGAACCCTCCCTCTGCAGAGCCCTATGACCCCTCCAACCTGTTTCCTCCAAACCACCTCTGTAACTTCTGCTCCAGACCCCTGCATCCCTTCCCATCCAGACCCCTCCATATACCTCTAGACCCTTCAGGCAGCAGCTTACCTTAAAGTAGAACAAAAGTATCCAGCAATATAAATTCTACAGCCCTGATCCTTCTCTCCTCCGAAAAAACAAACATATTTCGGGGGGAAAGTCGGGAGGCTTCCACATACTATAGATGCTGCACTGGTCCCACTAAAATCACAGGACTTATTGATTTTAATGGCTGTGGGGGTCTCAAGAGAACTGGAGGACTATAAATTGTAGAGGGGGAAACACTATTTTGAACAGATTTACACTTATGCTCTAGTCACATCCAAAGCTGCATCACAGAGCTTGAGCTTTCCATCTATATTCTGCAACCTGAGCTCGAAAGACACAAGCAGAAAACATTCACAATTAACACCAGATCTGAATATTAATAACACTAATTCCTGACCCCACAAGTAATATCTGAGGCTCCAGCACAGACTTCACGAATTGGCCGCACAGCTGTGAACGTCTTGGCGCCTTTAGCAGTAAATCCTATAACAAGCTGATTATAGGGCGCAGGTTCTCGTGTGTCCGGCACATGTAACTATAGCGCTCAGCTGTCCGCAGCTCGTGGAAATATCTGAGCGACTGACAACTATTCCTCTGCATAACAGGAGGACGTCATCCCGGGGGCCGCGGGTGACAGCTGCGCAGTCTGGAGGTCAAAGGGTATAAAACTTAGTAACATTGACAATGTAAGCGCCAGTGTCGGAGAAGAACTCATTCTCCATCCCTGGTCTGGACTGTTCATCACGTGGGGTCCAGATCTGTCATCTATTTAGAAAACTTTGGAGGTGTAAGATGAAGCTCCAAAGAAAATCCTTAAACAGGACCCCCCCCCCCCCCCCAACCATGTGCCATTTTTAATATCAAGCTCTTATTTGGTCGACTGATCTTTGGGCAATACCTGAGGTGACTGTGAGCTCTGAACCCCTATAGCAAATGCAGAATAGCTCTGCTGTCCCCTTATATGACAAACTGACCATTGGCCACTGAGACCTGGTGGTAAGTAAGAGCTTGGTCCCCAAAAATGCTGCAGACCCCCCAGTCAGGAGTCATGTAGCACATCTACTGTGGTCACTTTCGTGGTTTTTAGGGGCTGCACAGCCAAAAATTACAACATCGCATAACGTAAGTGCAGGTGGATGCGTCCTTTTACTACTTGCGTGCCGTGGTCATGGCATCATGCATTTAAAGCAGGCAGTGATGCGGCATCTGGACAGCGCCATCTTCAGCAAAATTCCCCTGGACCTCTTCCTCTTCCTAACCTTGAATCCTTTCAAATCAAATCATGAGCAAAGACCCTCAGGAACCAATTCTGATTGTCTCCAAAGCAGTATATCCTAATGTTCAATGCTTTGGTCACCTGTAATGTCTTTGCCATCCTGGAAAACATCAGCAAGCAGGTCAGCTGTTTTTTTTAAGGATCCTCTTATGGCTGCATCTTAATACTCTTTTTCCTTAACCCTCACAGCTCGCCCTATGGACACTCAAACAGTCTCAGAATATGAATCCTCAAAGTACTGTAACATATAGATGTCAAAAAAGGGGGATCTCCAAACCCTTTCATGAGCCAGAACCGAGAATTGCAACGCAAAAGTAGCAGCTGTAACATATTCACACATGACTTGCTCTGAGCTGGAAAGGAAGTGGTTGAGAAGCCGATATGCAGTTTTCGTGATGAAAATTCACATTCATCTGCGGACAGTGATGTAGTTTATACTATATATACATTAGTCATAGGTCTGCACTTCACACATCCACCTAGGACTCAGTGAAACAACCAACCATTAATGCGTAGAACAAAAAATTGCAGTCCCAAAGCCCGATCTGTATATATACACACGTGGTCAAAATTGTTGGTACCCCTCTAATGACAGAAAAACCCAAAATGGTCACAGAAATAACTTGAGTCTGACAAAAGTAATAATAAATAAAAAAATCTATGAAAATGAACAAATGAAAGTCAGACATTGCTTTTCAACCATGCTTCCTCCACAGAATTTAGAAAAAAATAAAACTCATGAAGTAGGCCTGGACAGAAATGATGGTACCCTTAACTTAATATTTTGTTGCACATCCTACGATTCCTGTAGCTGTCAATGAGACTTCTGCACCTCTCGACAGGTATTTTGGCCCACTCAAGAGCAAACTGCTCCAGTTGTCTCATGTTTGAAGGTTGCCTTTTCCAGATGGCATGTTTTAGCCACTCTTGGGTGTTTTTAGCTGTGTGTTTTGGGTCATTATCCTGTTTCAAGACCCATGACCTGGGACTGAGACCAAGCTTTCTGACACTGGGCAGCACATTTCTCTCTAGAATCCCTTGATAGTCTTGAGATTTCATTGTACCCTGCACAGATTCTAGACACCCTGTGCCAGATGCAGCAAAGCAGCTGCAGAACATATCAGAGCCTCCTCCATGTTTCACAGTAGGGACAATGTTCTTTTCTTGATATGCTTAATTTTTCCGTCTGTGAAAATAGAGCTGATGTGCCTTGGCAAAAAGTTCCATTTTTGTCTCATCTGTCCATAGGACATTCTACGAGAAGCTTTTTGGCTTGTCAACATGTAGTTTGGCATGTAGTTTTTTCCAACAATGGTGTCCTCCTTGGTCGTCTCCCATGAAGTCCACTTTGGCTCATACAACGACGGATGGTGCGATCTGACACTGATGTTCTTTGAGCTTGAAGTTCATCTTTAATCTGTTTAGAAGTTTTTCTGGGCTCTTTTGTTGCCATTCGTATTATCCGTCTCTTTGATTTGCCATCAATTGTCCCCCTGCGGCCACATCCAGGGTGGTTGGCTACAGTCCTATGGATCTTACATTTCTGAATAATATGTGCAACAGTAGTCACAGAAACATCAAGCTGCTTGGAGATGGTCTTATCACTTTTACCTTTAACATGTTGGTCTATAATTTTCTTTCTAATCTCCTGAGACAACTCTTTCTTTCGCTTCCTCTGGTCCATGTTGAGTGTGATACACACCATGTCACCAAACAGCACAGTGAGTATCTGTAGCCCTATATACAGGCCACTCACTGATTCCAAGATTGTAGACACCTGTGATACTAGTTATTGGACACACCTTGATTTGATATGTCCCTTTTGTCACATTATTTTCAGGGTACCATCATTTCTGTCCAGGCCTATTTCATGAGTTTTATTTTTTAAGAATTCTGTGGAAGCATGGTTGAAAAGCAACGTCGACTTTCATTTGTTCATTTTCATAGACTTTTTACTTATTATTTCTTTTGTCAGACTCAAGTTATTTCTGTGACCATTGTGGGTTTTTCTGTCATTACCAACAATTTTGACCACGTGTGTATACTGCTGGACTTGGCTTTAGAGATTCACCCCTCAGAACACAGAATCTTCTCCCCCTGTACTCACATCTGCAGCATTATCTTGTTGAGGAACACGCCGTCCACTAGATCCATGTAAGTTGCCAATTTACTCTCATTCTCATTACCACACGGCCCAACAGTTTTCACCTACAGAAGAAAAATTAAAGAGAGCAGAGAAGTGAGATTAGGAGGAATATAATAGGTTATTGAGTAGATTACTACCCGACCTCAGGCACTGCACATTCCTGGGAGAGCATGTAATGTAATGCCCAGAATCTGCACCAAGATGATTAACGGCTCATAAGTATCAGTCACAGCCTCCTCCATATACAGCACCCTGCTGCGTGTAAGAGCAGAGCACCCAAAGATATCCCTGGCCCCTGCACCGTGACAGATGTAGTGTATGTACACAGGGATTGTACCAGCAGAATAGTGAGTGCAGCTCTGGAGTATAATACAAGATGTAACTCTGGATCAGTAATGTAATGTATGTACACAGAGATTGCACCAGAAGAATAGCGAGTGCAGCTCTGGAGTATAGTACAGGATCAGTAATGTAATGTATGTACACAGTGACTGCACCAGCAGAATAGTGAGTGCAGCTCTGGAGTATAATACAGGATGTAACTCAAGATCAGTAATGTAACGTATGTATACAGTGACTGCACCAGCAGAATAGTGAGTGCAGCTCTGGAGTATAATACAGGATGTAACTCAGGATCAGTAATGTAACGTATGTATACAGTGACTGCACCAGCAGAATAGTGAGATGCTAGTAGATGGAATTGAACGAGTCAAAGCACGAATACCAGCATGTCTCTTGCCTGCAACAATTAGCATTGGCAATTATATGTTAGGTTTCTTTCCTGCCTCTTCAGAATTCATTATGGCACACATCCCTCACTCTGCAGTCAGGACACAAAGCTCCCAGCTCTGCTCTGCAGACAAACAAAAGCCTTGGAACTGAGAAGGATGTTATTGTTAATGTGACCCAAAGCAGAGACAAAAGCATCAGCCACAGATCCCCCCTCCCCCATGAGACTCCCCAGCAGTCACTTCAGTCTCTCGAGAACCGTTAACCTCACAACACCTGTCTCATGAGAGTGACGGCCTGTCTGACAGAGCTGGAGAGACCTGACCCCTAACAGTCATATCCCCAACCCCCGAGCACCTGTGATGACAGATTTACACCCTGTGTGGTCATGGTACCAAAATTAGCCAAACATGGACCCAGTTGGTGACTCAGTCAATAGAAGGCCTGAAAGTCGGTGACAAATGGGTGGAAGGTGAAGCTTTGGACTATTGCTCTCTAGGCCAGCGAGAAAACACCACCCCCCATCCCTGAGAACTTGAAAAGGTGAAAGTTGATCCCGTAGTTTTGTTGCGTGTAATGAAGTGTTTCATGTTACAGTCCACATAGAGTTACTGCACCCAGAGATGGACGCAGCAGGTGGGAAGAAAATCGCATGTACTCTCGTCTATGGAGGGCGAGCACGAAACACATCCAAACTCGCCATATAACGGCCGTAATCAGGTGGTGACCTGATAAAGTGAGTACAGACAGGGCAAAGATGGCCACCAATGCTCCGTCCACCTGCAGTGGGCCAATGGATGAATTATTTTGCAGCTGGTCCTACTTTCATTATGGAGGCATGCACCATAACTATTTTTGCAGCTTGCTCTTGCGTGACTATTTGAGAGTTGCAATTTAACAATTTTTACAAAAAACAGTCCAGCCACAGTCAGGGTAGACGATACTTGGGAGTAAAGTTGTATGCAATTAATTGGCAAAACATATAACGCAACAGTTTAAAGAAAAAAAAAATCCTCACACTTTACACACCTTTCAGGGGTCTAGCACGAAGCCTCCACCACTGCTCTGTGTCTGTTATTTTCTGCAGCACTGACATCACGTCTACAGCGCTGCAGCCAATCAATGAGTTCACCGCCTCCGCGCTATCCATTCCGCTAACTGCGTCAGAGCTGCCGAGCTCACCAATTGGCTGGAGACAATAACTACAGTGAACGGATGCAGCAGTGGAGACTCCGTGCTGGACCTGGGGAGGATGAGAGAAGCTCACTTTATTTTTTACATACTTACCTCCTGGACAGGCGTAACGCCTGAGATGTCGGTGCTGTGATTCTCAATGGTCAAGTAATATTGCAATTACTAGCCACTGATCAAATGCAGCCTCTCTCCACTTAGTCAGAGCAGACATCTTTTGGAAATAACAGTATCGCCAATGCAGGAACAGTGCCGGTCTGGGAGTTAAGTAAATGATTGATTTATTCCATATAGGACAATTATTTAAGAAAGGGTTGTCCAGTAGTCGACAACCCCTAAGAGGCCTCATTCAGATGTCTGGGAATCACGTAGGTGTTTTATACAAGTTTTTCCCAGATAGAACAATTACCTATTATAGTCTATGCGGCTATTCACATGTTTTGTCCAGAAAAAAGTCAGTTAATAAATAAACAAGACGAAACATGTCCAAATTTGATCTAAGTCAAGGACCAAATTACCAACACACATCTATAAGTCTGCAAAATAGGTCAGAGAATGCACACATTTGTATGAAGTCTGCATTTACCTCTGTAATGTATAGGAGCAACTTTGCAATTTATTTTTTTCATATGAAAAAAAAAAAAATTACTTAATGAAATATTAGTAATATCTGTTTCAGGTAAAGTTGGGTGACAATCAATAGGACCCCACAGCTTCTGGTGGTTACGCCACGTTTATGATATGTCAGCCAACCTCTAAAACAATTGATCCTCCTCCTGTACTAAGTCACAGCCCCGGTCCATAGATCAGTTGGGGGTACACCTGGTGACACTGTTCTGGGTAGTGCCCCTTTAAACGGTTTTATTACGGTACTTTAGAGGGGTCTCAACATCCTACTTAAAGAGCTTGCAATCTAATGGCTGATCACTCGGTATCTTAGGGCCTCGTTCCCACTTGTGCAAACTCTGAAGGGGTGTTTTTTTTGCCAGTATCCACAGCAAAATACACTAAAGCATGTTTGCTGATTATTGCTCTTTCACCCTTTTTAAGCGATTTGTTGGTGCGGATTTGATGCATTGAAAAAAAACGCTGATTGTAAAAAAAAAACAAAAAAAAAAAAACTGCAATTGTGATCTTCATAAGTTTTGATTTTTTATTCCCACCCCCCTCAAACTCCTCATAGTAGATTAAATAAAGGGAAAAAAATGCAGGAAAAAAAAGCACAAAGGACATGAGTTTGAGTTTTCATAAATCAAATTATGCAGACACAAAAAATGCAGCTGAAATAAACAAACAAAAAAAACCCACAAATACAGCAGCATTTACGTACTCTACGTGGGAACATGCCCTAGGGCGCTAAGTGGTGTCCCAGGTAGAATAACTATTGTCACAACTTTTTGGCTGTACTTTATACTGGGTCTACAGGAAGTGGCCATCTTGTCCTTAGAGGGGAATTATCACCTGCTTGTGACCCCCCAGATCTTCAGGAATGCTGCCATTCAGTTGTAATCAGGCAGGATGGGGGCAGGGCTGGGGAAGATCAGGGGCTGCTGGATGCATTCAGTCGAGGACAGGTCAATACACAGCAGTACCAAACAGAAAATATAGCAGCAGCAGCAGCAGGTGGTCTGTGCTGAGGGGGAGGATTGCAGTAGAGTTTGCATACAGTACAGGGAACTTCCTGAAACAGAAAACACTGATACATTGTGATAAAAGAAAAATAAATAAATAAAAGAGAAAAAGTTATAAATAAGTGAACACTAAGATCAAACTTGAAACAAAGTATGTGAACTTCAGCAGATGAGTTACCATGTTGCCATGCAGTAGTTACAATGTAACCATGTTTAGGGGACCCCAGCAACCACCATATCCCTCAGAAATGCGGAACACTCACCCATGTCACCAGTGGGCTCTCCAGGAACAGGTCCAGGAGCTGAGAGATGGTAATATCCATTATTTCCCAGGAGTTCGAGCCCTAATTGCAGAAAAGTGTAAGAGAGTAGTCCATGCTGCTGTCTGTGCCCCTGGAGGGAGCGGAGTGCTATCAACTGAACAATGAGAGTCTGATCTCTGCAGGGGGCAGAGGCACAACCCTCACTCTCCTCCTCCTGCCCAGCTCCTCTGTGCCCTCAGTCACTGCCCTCCATGCAGGGAGTCCATGCAGGATACAGGGAGTTTGCCAGCAGACAACTCACCTCACTGCATGTATGCAACTAAGTCCAGGTAGTAATTGTGCAGGCAGCATGGAGAGGTGGCTGGGCACCAGGGGCTGCAGTCAGTGGGTGGAGTGGGCTCTGCATTAACCAATGGGAGGGGGAGTGCAGTTGGAAGGGGCTGGCTGGGGGTTTGAACAATGCTGGGGTCTGGGTGAGCTGCACCTGTGCCCTGCATGTCTGAGGTCCAGAGTACTCTGAGCTGCCACAGCAATATTATGCCCTAGCAAACTCAACATTTCATTCATTGCAATGCCTGGTCTAGTAGTGGCCATAGCTGAAGCTGCTTTAAGTAACTCTTGTGTGATTTTAGTTGCTTGGAGGAACTTTATTCACCCCCTTTGAAGACATGGAGAACTTGCAATGATGTGACCAATCTGCAGCGACTTGTATCAGTGCCCATGTCCTGACGCCCTTTGTGCCTTTACAGCTGACTGGATCGGCCATATTGTGCAGGGTGAATTTATATGAATTTTTTTTTTTTACCACAGCATAAAAACTGAAATAAAAATTCATGCAGTTTATAATGTGATTTACACAAGTGTTTTTGGCTTTTTTCCCCAGGCAGAACACTTACCGTAATTTTTCCTGGAGGAGGAAAGAAAAAAAAAAGCAAATTCATATTGAAATCTTGTGCTGATTTGGTGCAGTTTTGACCACACAATGTAACTTAAAATCCAGCCAAAGGCTGTATTCTATCATACACAATCCCTGTAGTGGCACACTTTATAGATGTTGGGGGGGGGGGGGGGCCTATGCTGAGGACCCCTGTTATGAGCCAGAGAGGAGAAATGGTCACCATATATTGCCACATTTAGGCCGGGGTCACACTTAATGTACTGTAAAGCGCTGCAGAATATGTTGGCGCTATATAAATAAAGATTATTATTATTATTATTATTATGGTAAATCGGTCCGAGTCTCCCTGCCGAGAGTCGCACGAGTGGTCTCCGTGTGTAATGCGATGATGCGATTTCCTCACACCTATGTATCCGTATGACATCCGTATGGCTTTACATTTCTCACTGATTTTCCCCATTGAATTTAGTGGCTCAATGGGCTGAAATGAGGAAACTGCGTGGGTATTTCTCGCAAGCTAGACAAATGGTCCGTGTGGTGTCAGAGTTTTTCTCGCACTCATAGGCTTGCATTGGCGAGTCTCGGGCAATATACGAGTACAATCGCATCATCTCCTTATTTCTTTTATATAGCGCTAACATATTCCGCAGCGCTTTACAGGTTGCACACATTATCATCGCTGTCCCCAATGGGGCTCACAATCTAAATTCCCTATCAGTATGTCTTTGGAATGTGGGAGGAAACTGGAAGAAACCCACGCAAACACGGGGAGAACATACAAACTCCTTGCAGATGTTGTCCTTGGTGGGATTTGAACCCAGGACCCCAGCGCTGCAGTGCTAACCACTGAGCCACCGTGCAGCATGCTGCAATTTCACTCGCACGTAGAATACGTCATAGAAAAAATACGTTGCTGTGAACTGCCCCATAGATTAACACTGGGCCGAGTGCTATGGGATGTTCTCTCACATAGCACTCGTCGGTATTCTACGCTAGTGTGACCCCAGCCTTACCCTGCAGGTATTGGTCGCTTGCGATTACAGCTTCTTAAGGGGTGATCTTCATGAGACAGCCTCTTTCAGGAATTGCTATTTAAGCAGTTTTGTTAATCTAATCAGACTTTGAGAGTCCTGTTAATGCCGACGCCTATTTGATATTCTCTCTATTTACATTGTATACTAATAAGCAGCACCTTCCGTGCAGAAGTGAACATAGTACAATGAATATGTATTCTCATCCTCCGGAGGGAGCGCTTGTCTGTTTAGCATTGTAAAGTCTCAGCGATGCGTCCGTCAGCAGAGTGTATGGCTGCATATGATGCGGGTGTTATCAGATTTGACATATCTGTAAGGTCTCATCCAGACATCTGTGTTTCAAGTAGATGTCCTGTGATTTTTTTGCAGAGAACACATACTCATAATAGATACAGGTCGTCGGCAAAAAAATTAAGACGTGTCCCCTTCTTTATGTGATTTACAGATCCCACAAAAAGGTCTATCACTTGGATGCCGTCGACGTGTCACACGAGTACTGGCCATTTTATAATGTTTAGGTTGAGATCAGGTACGGACTGGGGATGAAATTCAGTCCTGGCATTTGAGATCAGACAGGCCCATGTTGTCCCCATCCACAAGAACCAGATGGGATATATCACTATTATTACCCTGGATGGAGGAAAGGAAGATTTACTACAAGACCAATATTTCTAATGATACCCGTGGCCTGCTGGGGTAAGTGACGGAGTCAGCGACTTTGTGCTCCATCACAAATCTTAACAGTGTGGGTGTCTTGAGAACACTGATTCTGTTAACAATGTAGCAGTGAAGGCAGCCCACAACCAGACAGGCCCTTCTGGCATTTGCCAGATGGCCAGTCCGGCCCTGGTTGAGATGCATGTAATTTGAGTTTGTGCAGAAAATAGACCGCTCACTGACCCAATATTGGCCAAAGTGCTAGTTCACACAGAGCCCAGGTCTGCATGGGCAGGTAGCAAAATCGTATTGTTCGCTAGTCTGGCCTGACAGCAGCACGTAATAGCATTTCTCATATGAGAAAAAGAATGCCAACCTGATGGTAAAAACAGACAGACTGATAATGGATGAAATCGGTGAAAAATGGTATGCAAAAAATAATTTAAAAAAATGGATGACTGCATGAGAAGAGCAGCGATCAGGATCCAGGTCATACCCGATCACAGTGATCTCCAGTGCTAGAGTCTACAGTGTTGGTAAATGGAGGGTGGCAGGCTGGAGACCCCTATGAGGGGGGCTGCAGAAGTCGCTCTACACCCGGCCCTCGTGTCATAAAAGGCCTGGGATGACTGGTAGCTAATTTATACAATTAGCATCATGCCGAATTTAAACAGGGTTTTGTAAATCCATAGATTTCATCATCCTTATTGCCACCCATTTATTATACATCAACAGTTCAAACAACTTAGGCTACGTTCACATTTGCGTTGTGCGCCGCAGCGTCGGCGCCGCAGCGCACAACGCAAACAAAACCGCTGCAAAACGCACGCTAAAACGCTGCGTTTTGCGCCGCATGCGTCCTTTTTGGCCGAAAAAAAATGCAACTTGATGCGTTTCTTGCGTCCAACGCTTGCGGCCATGCGGCGCAAAACGCAGCACAACGCATGTCCATGCGCCCCCATGTTAAATATAGGGGCGCATGACGCATGCGGCGCCGCTGCGGCGCCCGACGCTGCGGCGCTGACCGCAAATGTGAACGTAGCCATACAGGGACAAATTAATTTTCCTATATACTAATTTTTATAGACGCGTAGAGTTTAATCTGAAAACCTGATGCTGCAATTTTTTATACGTGTACCATTAGTCTACATGTGAAGCTGTTCATCTGAACTAATCATTTGCATTGATCCAGCTGCCGTCTGTGTGTGGTCTATTTAGAACAGAGGTGAGGAACCTTTTTGCTGCCAAGGGCCATTTGGATACTTAAGTCATCCTTTGGGGGCCGTACAAATTGTGTGCCAGCAGTATGAACACTGCGTGCCCGTGCTCACAGAGCAACAAGAAATCAGAAGGCTGGTGGCCATCAAGACACAGCTGCCCGCCCAAGTACCGTGGTCCCCAGGAATGTGTCCGGGGGCCAGAGAAAAGGTTGTCACGGGCCGTAAATGGCCCTCAGGCCTGAGGTTTCCCACCCCTGCTTTAGAATAAGAACCAAATATATGCTCGTCTGAACAAGCCTTTAGGACCAGACAAGAGGAGTCAAGGTATTACTGATCCAGGGAAACACTCCTACAAGACAGGAAGTCAGCCATCTGTGGCAGAGAGGATAGAGACTGAGGTTCATGTAGGGGTAGAGAATGGAGTGGTGAATGGATGTTGGGGGGAGTTGCTCCTACTGTGTAAACATAGAGGACATACAAAAGGAGGGGAACTGAGATTTCTGGCTGGATGTTATCTCAGCAGCCAGACATTAGGTACACTGGGCATTTGTATCACTGTTGTTGAGGCAGTCTGATTTTATACACAGAGCCACACACCTGACATTATATGTGATTATCAGGTATCTCGTCTTCTCTCCATTTCCAGCAGCTGGCGTGGTCTTGCATCACTAGCGGTGCCCATCTACATCCATGATTTTAATGTCCCGTTTTGGAAGAATACTCTAAAAATGAAACATCTCAAAGAAAGAGAGCAATTAAGACACATGTATACATAGTGTTACATTACACATTTAAGCAAAATGTGCACTTTTTTATGCTCTGGACTCTGCGTGATCCTTGTGAGGACCAAGTGCACGATGGACCAAACACAGACTGCATAACAAGGATGTAATGAATCGAATGTGCGCTATTCTGGGCCATTTTATGGAAAGGTTTGTTGGTAGCAATACATTGCATCCTTACGCACTTTTTTTGTGTGTCGTGATCCTAGGCTTTATAAAAAGATGAAAAAAGTTCTGTTTTTTTTTTTTTGTACTCATGCAAAGTATCCCCCTCCTAAATTATAGCCTCCCCCGACATGTGCCCATGTTGCGGTTTTCTGTGCCGATTTTTCCGCTCAGGTTTTTGAAAAATCCACAGGTAAAACGCACTGCGTTTTACCTGCGGATTACCCGCAGATTTCCTGCATTTTTTGTGTGGATTTCACCTGCATTTTTACACCTGCAGATTCCTATTGAGGAGCAGGTGTAAAACGCTGCGGAATCCGCACAAAGAATTGACATGCTGCGGAAAATAAACCACAGCTTTTCCACGCAGTATTTTCCGCAGCATGTGCACTGCGGATTTTGTTTTCCATAAGTTTACATGGTACTGTAAACATGGATCCGCAGCCAAATCCGCATACCCTGAATGACAATAAGTGAAACTTCCCTCTCCCATTTCTCTCCATGTACATACATGGTTCAGTAAATCTCCACCTAAAGAATCAGACCCAGCAATCAGACTTTTCCAATTTGTAAAGTACAAGGCAATCCGTTGTATCAATACGATGGCGCCATCTAGTGACTATAGGGGGTTTCTCAATCAAACAATGCTTCCAAAACAATTATCAAATGCATGTTACAGAAACGTCAGGAGAAAAAGGGAACACTGGCTGAATCCCAAAAGTTACATTCATGTTATAAGATCTCTAAAAAAAAAAAAAAAAAAAATCTGATTAGTAATGCGGGAAGAGTTGGGGATTGATTCACATCTTTATATGATTGTTGTTATAGGGATACATTGTAATAACTACTGTCTCTTCTGCGAGTCAGCGAGTCTCAGCCAGCAGCCTGTATCACATTATTCAGGTATTATTTAAGTCCTTAGCCTAGGATTACACAACGAATTGTGGCAGCGCAACTTTAGGAAAGCAAATGTCACACCAATAGTTACAACTGATGACAATATATGTGACAGCGCAGAAATGCAGCAGTGTTGGGTCAGGAATACGTCACGATACAACCACATTCATTGGCATTAGCTGCAATGTAGTACAAGAAATATGGCGTTACATCGCACGGGTACAAGCCGCAGGCATCATTCACACGAGCATAGATGCAGTCCATGCACACCACGGTCCATTAGAGAAAGCACACGATGGCGTTAGGCTGATCTAGATCCAGCAGGATGGAGGAATATCGCTCCTCCCTTTATATTTCCTATTCTCGCTAAACCCACTTCTAATTTAGATTATAAAGTAGTTGTTTTACAGAAAATGGCGTATTTTGTGGCCTCTTTCTGGTGGCAGATCATAAATGGCAGTTGTTTGTGAACATTCTGGGTTTTTTTTCATGCTGACTTTTCCCATGTAAAAAAAAAAAAGCACAATAAACTTGGAAAAGCATATAAAAATTATGGAGTGTTTTACAACATAACACCGCAATAAAGAAAAAAAAAGTTAGACTGGATTCCTATTGTTTCATCACACATTTGGGACTCAGTCAGGGGCGCCCATCCGTAGCCATGAAAATCGGAATTAAGACAAACTCCTGACTGAGCCAAACTCATTTCAAATGGATCCTTCAAGGGTTCTGTCCAAATCCTATTTTTCAGGGCTACAGTAATACACCCCCTTGCAGAGTCCTGACCTTGGGATCAAACATAATGTGAATGTGGCGCCCCTAGGGGTATTTGCCACAAAAATAGTTATTGACACTAAATACAAATATTAAAATAGCAAGACTGCACTACCATCTCCGACCAGAAGGGGGAGCTCCAGAGACTCCCCTTGATCTATTCTGGTCTGAGAAAAGGATTGGCAGTTGGGTTGAGGAGCTGAAAGTGAGAGGTCGTATAACTGAACTCCTAACAGCCCTATGACGGATTAAAGGTCCGTAATACCCATAGTAGGAAAAGAGGAATAGAGAAAAAGGACATTGTGAGAACCGGGTAGCAATAACCTCTACCCAGAATAGGCGCAGAGACGGATACCGGATCCGTGGCTATATTTATTATATATAATACAGCAACCGGAAGGAAGTGAGGTGATATCAGCTTCACCAGGGTAAGACGCAGCAACAGACACAGAGTTCAGCGGTACTCCCAGAGGGGGTAAGCCGACAAAAAGGACTTGGGTTGTCCGTCAAACCAGAGCACAGAAGAGACAGATTGGGTCGGCAGCCAGTTCACAAACAGCAGCAGGGCCATACAGAAACTGCACATAATAAGAGGTGGAAATCCTGACAGGGTCAGAGTAATTCAGAATTCTCATACAGACTCCGGTGACAGTACTGATTGCAATTCCCTTTGTGTTGAAGTAAACTGGTTAAACGTTTCAGCGCCTCAGTCTTTCATTTGGACAATAGCCATCAATCCAGGATCGGGGCCATCATAGCTGAGAGGACCTGCTGCTGATCAAGTAAGTGTCTGTTCCTTCATGATACCCCTTACACTGTGCATCGCCTGAGGCCACAGCACCGGGTCAAGCCACTAGTGACATCCCCGTCAAGAGACGGACCTCATTGATCTGGTGCTGGGTACCTCGGTCTCCCGGGCGTCACAACTGGCGTCACGAACAGGATGGGGCCAGCCCGTACACCGGGTATTGTGTGCCGTAATTGGAGTCTGAAACTGTGAAAATTTGGATGAAAAATCTTGGAAATTGACTTTAAAGAAAATCCCGTTCCCCATTGAAAACTATTGAAAGTGACTTTTCTCCATTGGTTATAATGGGGTAAAAATGTCCGCCATCCCCTGAAGTAATCATCTCATAACCGTTAGGCACAAAACTGTTAATCGAGCTACGTCATTACCCAAGCCCCAGCCTAACTGAAAAACTTCAAAATCCATCATCACAGAGCGTGCGGCAGTTAGAGGCAGCAGGGGGCATGTCATTGTCATCCTGCTGCACAGAGGAACGAATCTACATTATCTAGACGGAAGCTGGGACCGGAGGGGTCTGGATTAACTAAGGGGGTACAGTATGTCGCAGCACGGAGACGCCGCAGCACCCGGCGACGCTAATGCAGCTGAAAGACAGAGTGTCGATAGAGAGCCTGGCAGCGCAGCAGTGGCGCCCATCATGCCGGTGTTGATGCCATATACCCCGGGTGGCCCGTGGCTTCCAATGTATGAAGGTGAACCTAATACCCTTGACGGTTTCAGGGAAAAGATGCTGGCTCATTTTGATATGTTCCCCGTGGGTGAAGCTCAGCGTGTTAGTCTCCTGATGATGCGGTTAAGTGGCCACGCTAAGCGAGAAGTCATGGCATGGGCAACTGATCTAAAAGGTACAGTTGAACGCATATTTGCTGGATTAAAAGCTACATTTGAAACCACTACCAGCAGCAAAGCTAAAGTACGATTCTTTAATTGCAAACAAAAAGCTAATGAGGGCGTGAGAGATTTTGCCTTAAACCTGCAGGAAGCCCTTAAATCACTTACACTGGCTGAACCCATTTTTAACACAGGAGCCGATAAACTGCTAAGAGATCAATTTATTGAGGGACTCTACACCCCTTCTCACCGGGAAAATGTGAGCATGCTTGTTTTTAAGAACCCTGAATTGACATTTGCCCAATTAAAGGAGAGCGCTATACGTCTCCAGCTGGCAGAGGCACCTCGGGATCAGGATCTCACACAACCCATGGCAGATGCACTTCAACGGGGAATGCCAGTGACATCAGCTACGTCCGGTGCCAGTGCTAAGTCCCTGGGGCCCATTACTAATGAGGCTCTTCAGCAAAAGCTTGAATCTTTAACTGATGTTGTTGCTTCAATGGCTAAAACCATGCAGGAGATGAGAAAACCCAAGATGGAGTTGGCAAACCGTAGAGAGGATGTTCCATGGATGAGGTCCCGGAGATACCCGACATGGAGAGGACGACCCCGTGACCGCTACCAACCGGATGGACAGCCCATTTGCCGCCGTTGCCAGCAGCCAGGCCACTTTGCACGAAATTGTGATTGAAACGGGAATCCCCTGGGAATGCGGGCCGCTTCGCAGGAATGAATTTTCAAGGCCCAACACCCTGGCACGACAGGTACATCGGAGGATGACCCATCATCCCTATCGTGCTGGACGGAATTCCCCTCAACGCTTTGCTGGATACAGGTTCCCAGATTTCATCTATACCATATATCCTTTATAAGAGGTACTGGGCTGAGGTAGATATTGATAAAGGACCCTCTGATGTTGAACTAGATATATGGGCCAGTAATGGTAAGTTGGTGCCGAAACTAGGATTCAGGGAGATGACCATAAAGATTGGTAAAGCAGAATTGAAGAAACAGGGTATAATTGTCGTTGATGTTGACTGACAGAACTGTGAACCAACTGTATTGATAGGAATGAATGTGTTAGAGAACTGCTTTTCCGAAGTTATTTCTGTCTTACAACAAATTGCTGAAACTGCCCGATCCTGCCAGCAGAGAGTTCTCCGGAGGGAAATAAAAGTATTAATGTTAAGGCAACAGATAGAAGTTGCAGGTGGAGAAATCGGCAGTGTGAGGGTGAGTGATCCAACGTCTATTGTAATCCCACCAAAAACAGAAATGCTGGTATGGTGTAGAGCGGCCATTGGTACTAAAGGACGAGACTATCAAGCCTTAATAGAACCAGCGTACACCGACAGCAGGCCCACTATACTCACGGCACGAGGGGTGGTCGAGGTACACCGGGGACGGGTGCCGGTACGACTTGAACTGTGGAGAGGAAGACGTCACTTTGCCAAGGTACGCTACAGTGGCAAAGTTATATACTGTTGACAACAATGCCATCACAACCGTTGAGCCCTTAGAATCGACCTGTCAGGTGGAAAATAACGGCTCAGATGGAGAATCGGAGGATTGGTGCCAACAGCTAGACGTGGGTGTAGATTCAACACCTATCTATCAAAGACAAGGGGTGTATAGATTAGTAACGGAATATGAACAGGTCTTCAGTAAAACCCATTGGACTTCGGACGGATAGAAGGGGTGGAACATACAATCCCCACCGGTGACCATCCCCCGATAAAAGAAAGATATAGACCCATACCGCCCGCTCACTATCAATGCGCGAAGGACATGCTGAGAGAGATGAAACAGGCCGGGGTAATAAGAGACAGTTGTAGCCCTTGGGCGGCCCCTCTGGTGATTGTCAAAAAAAAGGATGGAACCATGAGAATGTGCGTAGACTACCGGCGGATTAATAACATCACCCATAAAGACGCCTATCCCTTGCCTAGGATAGAAGAGTCCTTGACTGCTTTGAAATCTGCTAATTATTTTTCCGCCTTAGACTTAACAAGAGGGTATTGGCAAGTCCCTGTGGCTGAGAGAGATAAAGAAAAAACGGCATTCACCACACCAATGGGTCTAAGCGAATTTAATCGCATGCCGTTCGGACTCTGCAATGCATCCGGTACTTTCCAGCGACTGATGGAATGGTGCCTCGGACACAAGAACTTCGAGACCGTCCTCCTGTACCTAGATGATGTGATCGTCTACTCAGACTTACGAACAGCACTTAACAGATCTGGCAGAGGTGTTCGAAGCCTTATCCAAGTATGGTATGAAAATCAAACCATCCAAATGTCACCTTCTCAAGCCAAAGGTACAATACTTAGGGCACATCGTGAGTTCGGAGGGAGTAGCACCGGATCCCGAGAAAATAACTGCCATAAAAGATTGGCCAAGGCCTACCAACGCAAAAGAAGTGAGGCAATTCTTGGGATTAGTGGGTTACTATCGTAGATTTATAAAAGGATTTACCAAATTGGCAGCGCCCTTGCAAGATGCTTTGATAGGGCAGACGAAGAAACCTTCAAACCGAAACCCTCCTTTTCAGTGGAACGACGAAAGAGAAGACTCCTTTGAACAATTAAAGAAGGCACTAACCGGAGAAGTTCTGGCGTACCCGGATTACCATCAACCTTTCATCCTCTACACCGATGCCAGTAATGTGGGATTGGGAGCGGTGCTGTCACAAAAGCAAGAAGGTCGGGAGAAAGTCATCGCCTTTGCAAGTAGAAAACTCCGGCCTACTGAAAGAAATTCTGAAAATTATAGTTCCTTCAAATTGGAGCTACTGGCAGTAGTTTGGGCTGTGACTGAACGTTTCAAACACTATTTGACCGGTGCAGAATTTATTGTCTATACTGACAACAATCCATTGACCCACCTAGACACGGCTAAATTAGGTGCGTTAGAACAGCGATGGATAGCCCGGTTATCTAATTACAACTTCGTGATCAAGTATCGAGCAGGTCGCAAGAATGGAAATGCCGATGCCCTATCCCGGATGCCACACTTGAGAGATGTAGAAGAAGAAACGGGGGAGCTTGAAGAAATTGAACTACCAGCCTTTCATCAGCCCAAGGTAAAACATCGTCAGTCAAATACCTATCAGAAACAACAAGAAGTGAATTTTAATCCGTTAGCACACCATAGATGGGCTGACACCCAAGATAGTAATCCGGCTGTGAAGCTAGTGAAGGAACTATTGACTGAGCAAAGTGCATATCCCGATGAGGATGCCCCAGAAGAGACGCATCAACTCTGGAAAGAGAGAAGCAATATGTTCCTGTATCAAGGGAAACTCTGTAGAAGTTACACCAATCCGAAAAAACATGAATTGGTTTGGCAGATTATCGTGCCTAAACAAGATGTGAGGATGGTCCTCGAGGCTTACCACAATGGTGCTGGTCACTTTGGTTGGAAAAAGCTATAAGTACTTCTGAGAGAAAGATTTTATTGGGTCGGGATGAGAAAATCAATCGAACAGTGGTGTAGAAACTGTGGCCCATGCAACCGCAGAAGGAACGATCAAAAGAGCTAAAGAGCACCACTGCAGCCCATAATCACCAAACAACCACTTGAACTGGTAGCCATGGACCACGTGAAGTTGACACCGAGCCGGTCCGGTTACGTCTATGCCTTGACCATCGTGGACCATTATTCGTGTTTCTTGGTAGTAGTACCTGTAAAAGATCTGACTGCAAAAACAGCAGCCAAAGCGTTCCAAACGTACTTTTGTAGACCCCATGGATATCCGGAACAGGTTCTAACTGACCAGGGTACAGCCTTTGAATCAGAGATCTTCAGAGAATTCTGTAATATGTATGGTTGCAAAAAGATCCGGACGACGGCCTATCATCCGCAAACAAACGGCTTATGTGAGAAGATGAACCATATTGTGATAGACCTACTAAAGACTTTACCTGAAACGGAAAGGAATCAATGGCCAGAGAAATTGCCTGACATGGTGGATCTGTATAATCATGTCCCGGTGAGCTCTACCAACTGCACCCCAGCTTATCTTATGCGTGCAAGACCCGGCCAATTGCCAATCGATCTAGAAATGGGAATTCTGAAACCAGACGCAGAAGTTCAAGACTCCAATTGGGATGTCGTACGGCAAAAGCAGTATCGCCAAGTGCAAGAGAGTGTGGAAAGAAGCCTCCAGCAAACCAGAGAAAGACAAGAGCGAACTTTCAACCAGAATGCTCTAGCAACTCCATTAAGACCGGGTGACCAAGTACTCAAGAGGAATCGTCGAACCAATAAACTGGATAATCAATGGGAAGCCGTACCCCACACAGTTTTACCAACAAGAATGGATAATCCTAAAATGTGTCTCATTACCAAAAACGGAGGTTTAACATCTGTACTAGTGTCAAGAGACAATCTTAAATTATGTCCGGAAACGTTGAAAGAGCCAGAAGTTGTCCAGCCAGAATCAGAAGTTATTCAACCTATACAGGTTCAACCAGTAAAGGAAAAAGAGGAGGAAATGTATCACACCTGTATAGGAGACTTTCCCAAAACCCTACTAACATACCATGGTGCAGTAGTGGTTCCCATGGTGGCCTTTTATCCAACACCGAATCCAATATTAGAAGTCCCAAGACAGGAAGAGGCTGACCCCGTACTACAAGAGGTTCCAGGTCAGGAAGAACAGATTCCTGATCAGAGTGATCCCATTCACGGTGGACTTACCAACCCCATAGTGGTGGAATTATCTTTAGCAGAGAGGGCAGATACTATATCCGCAGTAGACAGTAGTACACCACATAAAGAGACACCGCTATTACGTAGATCCCAGCGTAGTACCCAGGGTCAATTACCAGCCAGGTATGCGGATTACCAACTATAAGACTATAGTCATTGTTATCGTTCTGTAACGTTTAAGCCCAGTACCTACAGAGACTTACCTGTATGAACTTCTTGCATATTCTTGAACTTTTTATCAGCCCGGAAACACTAAATCAAAGCTCCGGAAAGACTGCTTTGTGAACTTTGCTTCCTAGTACCTTCAAGGATAGAACTGTATTAATGGACGCTATTTGAAGTGACTTTTTACAGAATTCCATTTTTTTTTTGTTTCTTTGAGTGGTTTTTGTAACTTTTCATTTTTAAGACTCTGTACATATCAATTGTCATTTCAAAATGTTATCATCCCACAGTCCCGGAGTACTGTTCTTAACTAAGGGGGAATGTGGCGCCCCTAGGGGTATTTGCCACAAAAATAGTTATTGACACTAAATACAAATATTAAAATAGCAAGACTGCACTCCCATCTCCGACCAGAAGGGGGAGCTCCAGAGACTCCCCTTGATCTATTCTGGTCTGAGAAAAGGATTGGCAGTTGGGTTGAGGAGCTGAAAGTGAGAGGTCGTATAACTGAACTCCTAACAGCCCTATGACGGATTAAAGGTCCGTAATACCCATAGTAGGAAAAGAGGAATAGAGAAAAAGGACATTGTGAGAACTGGGTAGCAATAACCTCTACCCAGAATAGGCGCAGAGACGGATACCGGATCCGTGGCTATATTTATTATATATAATACAGCAACCGGAAGGAAGTGAGGTGATATCAGCTTCACCAGGGTAAGACGCAGCAACAGACACAGAGTTCAGCGGTACTCCCAGAGGGGGTAAGCCGACAAAAAGGACTTGGGTTGTCCGTCAAACCAGAGCACAGAAGAGACAGATTGGGTCGGCAGCCAGTTCACAAACAGCAGCAGGGCCATACAGAAACTGCACATAATAAGAGGTGGAAATCCTGACAGGGTCAGAGTAATTCAGAATTCTCATACAGACTCCAGTGACAGTATTGATTGCAATTCCCTTTGTGTTGAAGTAAACTGGTTAAACGTTTCAGCGCCTCAGTCTTTCATTTGGACAACAGCCATCAATCCAGGATCGGGGCCATCATAGCTGAGAGGACCTGCTGCTGATCAAGTAAGTGTCTGTTCCTTCATGATACCCCTTACACTGTGCATCGCCTGAGGCCACAGCACCGGGTCAAGCCACTAGTGACATCCCCCTCAAGAGACGGACCTCATTGATCTGGTGCTGGGTACCTCGGTCTCCCGGGCGTCACATGAACATAGCTTTATGGAAGCCAAGCAAAATGCTCACTCGTTGGGAGAAACTATGCTTTAGTGTGAAAAGAACAGCATTACTCTCAGCAGCACATCTTCTGTCGTTATGCTGCCGAGATCAATGGCAACTTATGAGTACAGTTGAGTGAATTTGATCGGGTCCCTGCATATTCAGAAAGTTATAGCACTTGCCGAATAAGCTGCAGTGGGAACCCGGCTACATGGAGCACGCTGGCTCATTGGCTGTCCGGCTCCGCAACTGCATGTGTCGCGGCTGTGTCACTGTCATAGCACATGCATGGAGAGCCCAACACACAGGCTGTCCATACATGTGCTGTGACTGTCACACATGCAGCTGCGGCCCAGGATAGCTGATCAGCCGGCTTGCTCTATGTATACGGGTTCCCTCTGCAGCTTATTCGGCAAGCGCTAATAGCTTGCCAAATAAGCATCAAATTCGCTCAACTCTACTTATGAGCTCTGAAACATCTATTACTGATCGTTCAGTGCAAATCTGAAGCGAGGTTGGCTGGTATAACAATTGCTGATCAGCGAAAAAGGAGCTGATCAGGGCCTATTTAGTGCCATTGGTCGGCAGGTGTAAACAGACCTTTAATTCACAAGCTTATTAGTTGGCTTTTCTTTTTCCAATTTAAGCCAAATTTTAGCACAATTTTGCCACTTTACTACACAAATCTCGATGAAGGATTTGGAAAAATGTATAAAAAGGTTCATTTAAACTAGCTGATCAAAGGCATTAAATGACTGCCAAATAGTTAAAGTATTGTTCAAAATACTAGCTGTCCAATATGATGAACGAGGTTAATCCCTGTTTTTGGTATAAATTGTATCACCACATGTCACACAATTGGTTGGTGATCTGCAGGTTTCTGAGTCTGTGTATTAGAATAATGAATTGAAGGGGGAAAGTGTTCAGAATAATAGCAGTGAGATCAATTAGTGTGGTCAATCATTCTGTGAAGATACAGGTGTGAATCAGGTGGCCCTTATCATAGGGTGAAGCCAGGACATGTTGCACATACATTTCTCCTTGAAAGCCTGAGAAATATGGGTCATTCCAGACATCGTACAGAAGAACAGCGTACTTTGGTTAAAAAGTTGATTGGAAAGGGTAAAACTTGTAACGTGCAGACAATGATCGGCTGTTCAGCTAAAGTCATCTCCAATGCTTTACAATGGAAAGCCAAACCAGAGAGACGTGGAAGAAAATGGAAGACAACCATTCTAATGGATGGAAGAATAGCCAGAATGGCAAAGGCTCAGCCAATGATCGGCTCCAGGATGATCACAGACCGTCTCAGGTTACCTGTGAGGACTGGGACAGGTAGAAGACGCCTGTGTGAAGCCAAGTCCCACAGTTAAAAAGCTCACTGCTTAAGCCCACATCAAAGGGAGGGTGTCCGACGTGGGTGTACTATTATGCCCAACCTCGGAAAGGGGTTAACATACTTGAAGAGCTCATGTTGCCATGCACTGAATAGGATATGCTTTTGAAACACAGCAGTAAATAATAATAATAATAATAAAACGAGCAAAATCTTCACTCCAGTCCAACAAAATTGAGGTTATGGAGTCTTCAACCCAATCCCTGGACCTTAACCCGATAGGATACTTGTGGGGTGACATTAAAAATGCCATTTCTGAGGCCAAGCCAACAAACGCCAAAAAATTGTGGGATGTCGTCCAAGCGTCCTGGGCTGGAATATCAGGTGACAGGGGCCAGAAGTTGGTGACTCTATGCAACATGGATGTGAAAAAGTTCTAAAAAACTGTGGGTAACAACTAAATATTAGGTCAGTGATTCACAGGAATGAGAAATCCACACAAAAGAAAGTATATATTGTGAGTTTGTAAAGACAAATGCAGACAATTTTTTTAGAACAGGCAATATTCATTTTTTGTTATTTTCTGTAAAGTAGTTAAAAATTATATACATAAAAGAGTGCAATGTTCCCAATGCTGGAAACAAAAACTAGTGTAAAGATTTTGTGATTAGGTCATGTTTTTGAACACACTACTATACTTGGTCATTTAATATTTTGTTTACACAGGCAAACCTTGCTTCAAATTGCTCAATGAACAATCTGTAACAGATCAGTAATATACAGGTGCTTCTCACTAATTTAGAATATCATCAAAAAGTTAATTTATTTCAGTTCTTCAATATAAACAGTTAAACTCATATTATATACTCCTCCTGTACCAGTTATGACTTGTATTGTTCAAGATTATTGTACTTGTTTTTATTATGTATACCCCTCCTCACTTGTAAAGCGCCATGGAATAAATGGCGCTATAACAATAAATAATAATAATAAATAATAATAATAATATAGTCATTACAGAGTGATCTATTTCACGTATTTATTTCTGTTAATGTTGATGATTATGGCTTACAGCCAATGAAAACCCAAAAGTCATTATCTCAGTAAATTTGTATAATTAACAAAAAACACCTGCAAAGGCTTCTGAGGGTATGTGCACACGTTGCGGATTTGGCTGCAGATCTGCAGTGGATTTGATGCTGCGGATTCGCAGCAGTTTTCCATGCATTGTACAGTACCATGTAAACATATGGAAAACAAAATCCGCAGTGCTGCGGAAAATACCGTGCGGAAACGCTGAGGTTTATTTTCCACAGCATGTCAATTCTTTGTGCGGATTCCGCAGCGTTTTACACCTGCTCCATAACTGGAATCCGCAGGTGTAAAAAAGCATGTGAAAACTGCACAAAATCAGCTGTAAATCCGCACGTAAAATGCAGGGCGTTTTACCTGCGGATTTTTCAGAATCTGCGTGTAAAAATTTGCACACGAATCCACAACGTGTGCACATACCCTGAAGCGTTCAGAAAGGTCCCTTAGTCTGTTGTAGTACGCTCCACAATCATGGGGAAGACTGCTGACTTGACAGCAGGTCTGTGGAGTTGGTAAGCCATACCTCCGACTCCTCAATTTCCATGACACAGACTGCACCAAAATGGGCTCTGACTCTACAGCCCTGCTTGACAGATGTCCAGAAGGCAGTCATTGACACACTCCACAAGGAGGGTAAGCCACAAAAGGTCATTGCTAAAGAAGCTGGCTGTTCACAGAGTGCTACATCCAAGCATATTAATGGAATGTTGAGTGGAAGGAAAGTGTAGTAGAAAAAGGTGCACAAGCAACCGGGGTAACCACAGACTTGAAAGGCGCATCCAGGACATGGGCTACAAGTGTTGCATTTCTTGTGTTAAGCCACTCATGACCAAAAGACAACTTCAGAAGCGCCTTACCTGGGCCAAGGAGAAAAAGAATTGGACTGTTGCTCAGTGGTCCAAGGTGTCGTTTTCAGATGAAAGAAAATTTTGCATTTCATTTGGAAATCAAGGTCCCAGAAACTGGAGGAAGAGTGGAGAGGCCACAATCCAAGCTGCTTGAGGGCTAGTGTGACATTTCCACAATCAGTGATTGGGGAGCCATGTCATCTGCTGGTGTAGGTCCATTGTGTTTTATCAAGACCAAAGTCAGCGCAGTCGTCTACCAGGAAATTTTAGAGCACTTCATGCTTCCCTCTGCCGACAAGCTTTTTGGAGATGGAAATTTCATTCTCCAGCAGGACTTGGCACCTGACCACACTGCCAAAAGTATTAACACCTGGTTTACAAACAACAGTATCACTGAGCTTGATTGGCTGCAAACTCACCTGACCTTAACCCCATAGAGAATCTATGGGGTATTGTCAAGAGGAAGATGAGAGACACCAGACCCAACAATGCAGACAAGCTGAAGGCTGCTATCAAAGCAACCTGGGCTTCCATAACACCTCAGCAGTGCCACAGGCTGATCGCCTCCATGCCACACCGCATTGATGCAGTAATTGATGCAAAAGGAGCACCGACCAAGTATTGAGTGCATTTACTGAACATACATTTCAGTAGGCCAACATTTCGGATTTTAAAAGCATTTTTCAAGCTGGTCTTATAAAGTATTCTAATTTATTGAGATAATGAACTTTTGGGTTTTCATTGGCTGCAAGCCACAATCATTAACATTAACAGAAATTAACACTTGAAATAGATCACTGTTTGTAATGGCTCTATATAATGAGTTTCACTTTTTGTATTTAAGAACTGAAATAAACTTTTTGATATTCTAATTTAGTGAGAAGCACTTGTATATGCGGGAGCTGCCATGTACAATTCCCCAAAATTTGCAGTAAATATATTGATTCCCCCCCGACGCCATAACTGGTGGGTTAGTGCGCCAGGTTAGGGTGATGGCTGACCAGTGGGGAGAGAGGGAACCACAGCTTCTTGGATGTGGTATTCAATCCTGCACTTTAACAACCTCCCACACAGAAGTAGCAATGATAATTGTTTAACTTAGTCGGTTTGGTCTGATTTTACGTTTGTGGGTAGAACCCACAGATATGTTTTGAGATATTATATTGAAGCTCTCTGTATCTGTTCTACATTACCTTTAATACTGTCAGTATTATGTATTAAATTCGTTCCTGGTAATTATTGGATGTCAAAACTTGTTAATTTTCTGTATCCTTAATGTACCTCCTCAATAAGCGCAGGTCAGCAGCAAAATAACATCCATTTTACTTGAATTGTTAAATCCAGAGGATTTTTCTACACAAAAAAAACATAGCATTTTTTGGTGATACAGGGAAACATGTCCTAACACATGATTTCTGGTGCAAATTATTGTAGAACTGTAAGCTTTGTAAATCACTCCCATAGCATGATTTTCAGGATTTTTTTTTTCTTGTGCAAAATAGCATTATGATTGCGGGTTTTTAATCTAAGGCTAGTAGTGAATCCAACAATTCTTGCATGTTATTTTTATTTTTTTCCAGCAAAATATACTCCAAATTATTTTTTCCATTCCTTTAATTCTTCCTTATGAGTTTGGCTGAAGAAAAAAAAATGCCAGATGCCTGCCATGAAGTACAGGACATACTGTAAGTTAGCTGTGTTGTTTTACTTCCTCACATATCAATCACTTTCCATAGGAAGTAAATGTGCATGGCAAACAATTACAGGGGAATGCAGCTTCTCAGTCATGATGTAGTATGTCGTGTACTTCCCCTTTAATAGACGGTTATTGTTGAGCCCCTTTAATAGACGGTTATTGTTGCAGTTGTGCAAAGGACATTTTAACAATGAAAGTGAACTTTAGAAGGAAGGTTTGTGGAGTTGTGTAGATGTGGTATGTGCATAGTTCACCGCTCCCTGCCAGCACCTAGCAACATGCAAAAGTGCTAATAAAGTGGCTGCATCAACAAGGAGTCCCTGCGGCTCCCTTTCTAATGATCTTTTTAATCATAGACCTGAGACAGGGACAAGGGGGCATCCTCTACGTCTGGAGAAAAGAAGGTTTAATCATAATAACAGACGCGGATTCTTTACTGTAAGAGCAGTGAGACTATGGAACTCTCTGCCGTATGATGTTGTAATGAGTGATTCATTACTTAAATTTAAGAGGGGACTGGATACCTTTCTTGAAAAGTATAATGTTACAGGGTATATACACTAGATTCCTTGATAGGGCGTTTATCCAGGGAGCTAGTCTGATTGCCGTATGTGGAGTTGGGAAGGATCAACATGTTAGGCTATGGGTTGAACTAGATGGACTTAGGCTACTTTCACACATCAGGTTTTTGCAGTCAGGCACAATCCAGCGAATTTTTTAAAAAAACAGATCTTTTTTTTTCCCCACTGGATCAGTTTTTTTCTCATAGGGTTCCTACTCACTTGCGCGAGACTAGTATGAGTCTCGCACGGCAATACCTGGCACAGAGGAGCGGAGCATGCGGCTGCATGTATTCCTATGCGGCCACACACGCTCCGATCTGATTGCTGGCTGCAGCGCCAGGTATTAACCCCTTCCCGACCTGTGACGCCACGTAGGCGTCATGAAAGGATTACGTCCCTGCAGATCAGGTGAAAGGGTTAACTGAAATTTCACCCGATCTGCAGGGACAGGGGGAGTGGTACTTGAGCCCAGGGGAGGTGGCTTCGCCCCCCCGTGGCTACGATCGCTCTGATTGGCTGTTGAAAGTGACGTTTCACTTTCAATCAGAGCAATCGTAATATTTCACCAATGAAAATTGGTGAAATATTACAATCCAGCCATGGCCGATGCTGCAATATCATCAGCCATGGCTGGAGACCACGATCTGCCCCCGATCTCCTCCCCTCCGTCCTGTCCTCTGCTCCCCTCCGTCCTCCTGTCCACTCCCCCTTGATCCGATCTCACCCCCTCATACTTGCCGACCTCCGGTGTCCCTCCCGGTGTCCGTCCGTCTTCTGCATGGGCGCCGCCATCTTTCAAAATGGCGGGCGCATGCGCAGTGCGCCGGCAGATTCGTTCATTCATTTTGATCACTGTGATATGATCTATCACAGTGATCAAAATAATAAAAAGTAAATAAACCCCCCCTTTATCACCCCCATAGGTAGGGAAAAAAATTAAAAAAGAAAATATATTTATTTTTATTTTTCCACTAGGGTTAGGCTTAGACCTAGGGTTAGGGTTGCAATTAGGGTTAGGGTTAAGGTTAGAATTAGGCTATGTGCACATGGTGCGGATTTGGCTGCGGATCTGCAGCGGATTGGCCGCTGCGGATTGGTAGCAGTTTTCCATCACGTTTACATTACCATGTAAACCTATGAAAAACCAAATCCACTGTGCCCATGGTGTGGAAAATATCGCTCGCTGGAGTTAGAATTGAGGGGCTTCCACTCTTTAGCCACATCAGGGGGTCTCCAAACACGACATGACGCCACTATTGATTCCAGCCAATCTTGCGTTCAAAAAGTCAACTGGTGCTCCCTCCCTTCCGAACCCCGACGTGTGCCCAAACAGTGGTTTACCCCCACATATGGGGGATCAGCATACTCAGGACAAACTGGACAACTTTTGGGGTCCAATTTCTCCTGTCACCCTTGTGAAAATAAAAAATTGTGGGCTTAAAAATCATTTTTGAGGAAAGAAAAATGATTTTGCATTTTCACGGCTCTGCGTTATAAACTTCTGTGAAGCACTTGGGGGTTCAAAGTGTTCACCACACATCTAGATAAGTTCCTTGGGGGTCTAGTTTCCAAAATGGGGTCACTTGTGGGGGGTTTCTACTGTTTAGGCACATCAGGGGCTCTGCAAACACAACGTGACTCCCGCAGACCATTCCATCAAAGTCTGCATTTCAAAACGTCACTACTTCCCTTCCGATCCCCGACGTGTGCCCAAATAGTGGTTTACCCCCACACATGGGGTATCAGCATACTCAGGACAAACTGGACAACTTTTGGGGTCCAATTTCTCCTGTTACCCTAGTAAAAATAAAAATTGCCGGCTAAAAAAATAATTTTTGAGGAAAGAAAAATAATTTTTTATTTTCACGTCTCTGCGTTATAAACTTCTGTGAAGCACTTGGGGGTTCAAAGTGCTCACCACACATCTAGATAAGTTCCTTGGGGGGGGGGTCTAGTTTCCAAAATGGGGTCATTTGTGGGGGAGCTCCAATGTTTAGGCACACACGGCCTCTCCAAATGCGACATGGTGTCCGCTAATAATTGGAGCTAATTTTCCATTCAAAAAGTCAAATGGCGCTCCTTCCCTTCCGAGCCCTGCTGTGCGCCCAAACAGTGGTTTAGCCCCACATATAAAGTATCGGTGTACTCAGGAGACATTGCCCAACAAATTTTAGGATCCATTTTATCCTGTTGCCCATGTGAAAATGAAAAAAATTGAGGCTAAAACATTTGTGTGAAAAAAAAGTACTTTTTCATTTTTACGGATCAATTTGTGAAGCACCTGAGGGTTTAAAGAGCTCACTATGCATCTAGATAAGTTTCTTGGTGGGTCTAGTTTCCAAAATGGGGTCACTTGTGGGGGAGCTCCAATGTTTAGGCACACAGGGGCTCTCCAAATGCGACATGGTGTCCGCTAACGATTGGAGCTAATTTTTCATTCAAAAAGTCAAATGGTGTTCCTCACCTTCCAAGCCTTGCCGTGTGCCCAAACAGTGGTTTACCCCCACATGTGAGGTATCGGTGTACTCAGGAGAGATTGCCCAACAAATTTTAGGATCCATTTTATCCCGTTGCGCATGTGAAAATGAAAAAATTGAGGCTAAAAACTTTTTTGTTGATACAAAATGCATTTGCATCAGTTCGCATGGGACCGGCGAACACAACATGTTGCATTTTTGGAAGCGTCAAAAATCCGTAATATGCGCAGGCATGCGTTCGATGCGCTTGTGTATTTCTGACTGTGCATGTCCAGGAACTGATTTACACGCCCTCCTGGAAATATCGAACGCATGCACATAAACGCAAACGCAGGCAAAAAAAGCATACAAATGCATGCACACGCAGCTTTTTTTTGCTGTCATGCTTAAGCTGATGTGGATAAAAAAACACTGCGTAACCATGTGTTTGCATGCGTTTTCACATGCAGAAGATACCCTGCGCACATATACGATAATGTGAACTTACCCTAAGTGAAGGAAGGCAACTGAAATTATTTGTGCCAAATGGATGAAAAAGCATCCTTGCCTTTTTTCTTTATCACGCCTTCTGGGGGGGTGGTGGATTTGGATGCATATGGAACGTGCAGTGTACAATCTCCTTGAATTTGGGTCACAATTTGTAGTAGTTCAGGCCAAGAGCAGAGCAGCTAAATAGGGCAAACAATTTAGAAAAACTCTGAATGTGTATGTATGATGATGGAGGACACTGCACTGGAAAGGGATTGTGGACCATTGATTGCAGGGTGCCCCGGGACTGCTGAATCTTACTAAGGGTTCGTTCAGACGTCTGATTTTTCACATATAGCAAAACTGCTCTGAGTTTTGAGTGTTTGGTCAGGGTTTTAGTTTTTACCATTAATTTAATTAGTGATTATCACATATGAAAAAATAAATTGCAATTACATTACAATGTTGATCACAGACAGTACACGGATTGTACAGACGCCATCCAGGTGCATTCTGTGATTTTCATGAATCCATTGCTTAATTTCAATCCATAACTCCACTCACAAGCACGGACACACGAACAACCATATACACTATAAATTTTACATTATTTAGTGTGAACCCATGGATAGAAAACATATGGCATAATGAGGCCTAAGACAGACTTTTACACATTAATCTTACACTCAAACATGACCAATTTATTAAGTGGCCGGGCTACTTAATGAATTTGAAGTTTTTGCAGGTCTTTGAGTGTAAAAAGCAAATTATGTACAGGCGAAGGTTTGTGCTATAAATTTTAACTTGTTTCTGGCATATAGAATTTATCCAGCAGCGGTGGCGAGGTCTTCTGCTGAGGTGCCACCTGACTTTTTAAAAAAGTAAGAGTGGTTTATAAATGAAAGATGCAAATATTTGTTCAAAACAGACATGCACCAACATCTTCAGCTTTTTTTAATCTCCACATTTGTTCCGTTTTCTCTACATTTTTCAAAACCACTTCATTTAGATATTAATTTCTTACACGTTAAGATGTCTGCTTCATGTTAGTGAATGAAGGAGGCTAAAAGCTCATCCTGACTTGTTTATTACAGTTGTAGCCGATGTAGGTAATGTTCAGTGACCCTGACACAGCGGCCACAAATCTTACTATGGTCCTATATTCCAAGCCTGTTGCGCACGGTGCCATCTCACATGCCATATCAATAATGATTATAGGTGATTATTATGCAGCCACACAATGCTCTTGTTTTTTTTTCCATTTTACTGTGGTTTATGGTTACACAGCTTTTACAGATGAGCACCAGTTTTGACTTGTACAAGCCGCAGGGCTGAATGAGGCACCACACGTAACAATGCCCCCCTGGGCTATGTCTACATGATGACTTGTCATGTAAGGTTGCTCAACTACACTGCGGCTACAACCAGAGCTACTCGAGTTCTGCGAGACCACGTTCGCCATCATTAGTTCTGACTGCCAGCGATTTTAACATTGCGTAGCCACAAGTTGCTGTTTGGCCCTAACCTTCCCCACTGTGACACTAGAATACACAGCAGCCGTAAGAGCAGAGTTAGTTAGAAGGCGTTATCAGTTTCTAAATGTAATTTAAGGTACCTTCACACGAAGCGACGCTGCAGCGATAGCGACAACGATGCCGATCGCTGCAGCGTCGCTGTTTGGTCGCTGGAGAGCTGTCACACAGACCGCTCTCCAGCGACCAACGATGCCGAGGTCCCCGGGTAACCAGGGTAAACATCGGGTTGCTAAGCGCAGAGCCGCGCTTAGTAACCCGATGTTTACCCTGGTTACCAGCGTAAAAGTAAAAAAAACAAACAGCACATACTTACATGCGTCCCCCGGCGTCCGCTTCCTGACACTGACTGAGCTCCGGCCCTAACAGCACAGCGGTGACGTCACCGCTCTGCTTTCACTTTAGGGCCGGCGCTCAGTAAGTGTCAGGAAGCAGACGCTGGGGGACGCATGTAAGTATGTGCTGTTTGTTTTTTTTACTTTTACGCTGGTAACCAGGGTAAACATCGGGTTACTAAGCGCGGCCCTGCGCTTGGTAACCCGATGTTTACCCTGGTTACCAGTGTAAAACATCGCTGGTATCGTTGCTTTTGCTTTCAAACACAACGATACACAGCGATCGGACGACCAAATAAAGTTCTGGACTTTATTCAGCGACCAGCGACATCACAGCAGGATCCTGATCGCTGCTGCGTGTCAAACGAAACGATATCGCTAGCCAGGACGCTGCAACGTCACGGATCGCTAGCGATGTCGTTTCGTGTGAAGGTACCTTAAGACTTTTGATTCATTGACAACAAGCAAAGATCAAAAAAAGTAAATGTAGATTCCAAAATTGTATAACTTCATTAAAGGCTTAGTAATTAAGCCTTTTTGGTACTGAATACATAATCACTTCTGAGAGGAGAGGTGCTGATGCCATTGGGTCAACAAGTTCCTTCTAGGACACGTACAAGGCCGGTAGGCATCATACCACTGCCCTCTATCTTATTTTTCCAAGAGCCATATTTGCAGTCATGGTTGAGGGCTTGTTTTTTAGGGGACTCATTTGTCAATATTGGGGTGTTAGCTTTTATCAGTAACTAGACAAATGAATGGGGAGTTATGGATTAGTGTAGGCCAGCTGTTCTTGGTTGTGTCTGTGGCGTCATCGACAGTGGTCACAGCCTGGAAGAAGTATTAATCCTGATTTAACCATGAGTCTGGGATCGGAATAACCCATAAATCTGCTAGCATTTCTGGCAGGAGCCTGGCTGTGGATCTCAGTCTTGCTTCTGCGCTTATCTTGTGGGTACACCTGCGGTGTTCATGAGATCACTGAAAGTTGTCATACACATGACCGCATGAGTGCTTTCCATGGTTTTCACATATAGCATTATACCTATGATATTCTATGGGGCAGTGAACAGATCAACGTTTTTCTTCAGACCAAGTGGTCAGTGCAAAAATTTGGAGACAAGTCTGATTTTAACCCTTTTACACCCCCCCCAATGTGGTTTTCACATTAATGACCAGGCTAATTTTTACAATTCTGACCAGCATCACGTTATGTGGTAATAACTCTGGAATGCTTCAATGGATCCCACTGAGTCCGAGATTGCTTTTTCAGGACACATTGTATTTTGATATAACTTGCGTTTGTGAAAAAACTGTGAATGCAATTTTCAATCTTTGAATTCTTATGCCCTGAAATCAGAAAGATGTGTCACACAAAATAGTTACCGTATTTTCCGGCGTACAAGACGACCCCCAACTTTTCCATTTAAAATATAGAGTTTGGGATATACTCGCCGTATAAGTCAGGGGTCATCTTATACGCTGAGTGTCGTCATATACGGCGTGTGCAGGGAGCAGTCCCGGATGGTACCCAGGGTCTGGAAGAGAGGAAACTCTCCTCCAGGCCCTGGGTACCATATTCCTGTAAAAAAAAAAAAAAAAAAAATTCAAATACAAAATAGGGATATACTTACCTTCTGATAGCCCCCGAAGTCCTCCCGGCTCTCAGCGGTGCACGCGGCGGCTTCCTCTCCCAGGGATGCATTGCACGAATCACCTGAGATGACGTCGCGGTCATGTTCCTTAGCGCAAAGCATCCCTGGGAACGGAAGCCACCGCCTGCACCACTGAGAGCCGGGAGGACTCCGGGGACCATCAGAAGATATGTATACCATTTTTATACAATTAGGCAGTGAAGAAAAAATATCTACTTTTTTATGACCAAAATTTTGTTTTAGTCCCAGATTTTACATTTTCTCACAAGAAGTGGGTAAATAAAACTGGCACCAAAATTTGCCCCACAATTTCTATTGAATGTGGCAATACCCCATATGTGGCTGTACAGTACTACTTACCCATATGGAGACACTCTTGATCTCCAGGAGCATCCCTATGCTATGCAAACTGTCAGCACTGCCCTGACAGACAACGTTGCTGATCATGCTCTGAGAATGATCAAGCAACTTTGCTAGCTATGGTGACCTGGATGTCGTCCGACATCGGGTCACCATGGCAACGATTGGGACCCCGCAATGACATCGCGGGTTCTCCAGTCCAAGGGCAGAGGTGTTTGCTTCCCTCTGCCTGCTCCTGAAATTTTGCAATAGAGTTTGATTGCAGCATTTAGTGGGT